>NC_084731.1:37147849-37474516 GCF_033978785.1 Entelurus aequoreus
GTATGGTTTAGATGCAGCTGGCCGGCCATGGAAACCCATTCCATTAAGCGCTCTGCGTACTGTACGTGGGCTAATTGGAATGTCACATGAAGTTTGGAGCTCTGTAGCAACTGACTGTGCAGAGAGTCGGCGACCTCTTTGCACTATGCACTTCAGAATCCGCTGACCCTTCTGTCAGTTTACGTGGCCTACCACTTTGTGACTGAGTTGCTGTTGTTCCCAAACTCTTCCATTTTATTACAATAAAGCCGACAGTTGACTTTGGAATATTTAGGAGCGAGGAAATTTCACGACTGGATTTGTTGCACAGGTGGCATCCTATGACAGTTCCACGCTGGAAATCACTGAGCTCCTGAGAGCGGCCCATTCTTTCATAAATGTTTGTAGAAACAGTCTCCATGCCTAAGTGCTTGATTTTATACACCTGTGGCCGGGCCAAGTGATTAGGACACTTGATTCTGATCATTTGGATGGGTGGCCAAATACTTTTGGCAATATAGTGTATGTGTTGATGTTTTAACCAGCTTTCTTTGTTTATGTGACATTTTGTCTCAGCTGCAGATGCAAGTTGTCTTTATTTTGCTACCCTGTCATGTTTTTTTCTTTTCCACAATTCAAATAATCATTAAACAAATATACTGAATTGTCTTATTATAGGGGACGTTTATATCCAGCCTACGCAAGACACCAAGAATCCCGTCATCTATGGCGTGTTCTCCGTTTCAGGGTGAGTATCAATCATGGCAGATCAATTCCTGTTTCTTTCCTGTCGACCGGTTGAACGTATGCATCTATGTTTTTCATACACGCACACACTTATTTCCTCTGCTGCAGTGTCAGACAGGCATGATGAAACGTGTTCATGACAGAGGCTCATCACACTAGAGCGGTCCTTCTCAATTATTTTCTGTCATGCCCCTTCTTGGGGGACATAATTTTTTTCACACCCCCTTAAATTGAAATACAATTGAGAATTTGTATTTATATATCCGTACAACCACTCTGAGTTGCTGGCACCTACCTGCCACCTAGCGTGTGGCTAGTGTATTATTGTCTCCCGCACCACCCACCCCACCCGTCACCTTATCATGCCAGCCCTACTATATAAATACTGGTCTAATGTTGATAAAACTTTCAAGGATATCTGTAATTCATGTTCGAGCAGTGCTGCCACCTAGCTCCAGGCTGGTGTATTATTCAAGAATGAAAAAAGACGCTAACACTGGAGGTCCCCCTTGATAGCTCACTATTTGAGAAGCACTGCGCTAGAGACACACACACACACACACACAGAGCGCCTGTGCTCTGACCAGTGCGTGTAGGCGTTTCTATGTCAGTGTGTCAGAGAGCCGGTCGCTCTGAGAGTAGGTTTGTGTTTCCAGTAGACTCGCACAGTGCGAGCGCGTGGGCAGGAAGTAGATTTCTACCAGCCGCTGTAATTATCTCAGTGTTGGCTTGTGTTTGCGTTCGCGCTCACACTTTGATTTTCTGTGCAGGTCTGTGTTTAAAGGCTCAGCCGTGTGCGTCTACGCCATGGCTGACATCCGCATGGTCTTTAACGGGCCTTTTGCTCATAAAGAAGGACCCAACTACCAGTGGGTGGCCTACACTGGCAAGATCCCTTACCCTCGACCTGGCACAGTGAGTCCTAAAGCTGGCATCATTGGGCTTCTTTTCTACAGGAATACTTTGTGTACTTATTTTATTTGTAGCTAGGATTTACCTCAAAATAGGGATTTTTTAAAAATCTTGTTTTTTTTTTATCTTTAAATTTGCCTAAAATGCCAAAGCGATACAAAATATAACAGCATATAACACAACATATACGTATTTAATATGCATATTTAAAGCTGAGGTAGTTTTTAATGACTGACTTGTTTAAAGTGTATACAAGTCAGACAGTAAACGCTTGTTAATTTATTTTAATTGGTTCTGGGCCTGATCATGGTAAATTAATTTCTGCTAAGAAGGAATTATTAATTATAAATACAATATTTTCATAGAGCATAAAAACTGTTTCTTAACATTACAACATTATTTAAAAGCCCTCTAGACATGAAATTACATCAACATAATCACCTTTACGCTCCTTTAATCCAATCAGCCAATCAATGGCCACGATACTAAGCAGCACACTCCGATTGGTTTGGTCTCATCTGCTGGCCAATACTACTGTAATATTAATAGTTGTACTTAATTCAGACATTTTAATACTTAAGAGTGTTTCATTTATGACAAAAATATGTACAATATTTATTTTGAAGTGATAGAGTGAAGCTGCAAACTTCAAAGCGTGAAGAGACAACTATGTAACAAACACATTCATAATATTTGTATTTTCATAGCCGTTTCTGGGACAACGAGAGTAAAAATGTATTAATTAAAAATGAATACCTCTTTTTACTTAATTGTAATGGTAGTTTATTTCTCATGTATTTCTCATTAGTTGCTTCATTAGGCAATAATACAACATGGTAACTAAAAATCAACAATACATACAAGACACTGTAAAAGAAAGGATATGTAAATACATTAAAAAAATATTATTACTAAATTATTATTTTTAATAAATACTGTAATATTAGCCATGAAGTGTAAGATAAATCTGCAGTAAAGAATAATAGTTTAAGTTGCATGGCTCCCCCTAATGTTGATTATATTTCCCAGCATTGTGATGCTCGGTTGCCATTGTAATGATTATTTCTTGTTCTGATCACTATTTAAAACAAGAAATAAAATGTTCCAATCACTGCACGCTGCTTTAAAGTGACGCCACCACCTGTGCCAACAGTGTCCTGGAGGAACGTTCACCCCCAACATGAAGTCCACCAAGGACTACCCTGATGAGGTGATCAACTTCATGAGGAACCACCCCGCCATGAACAATGCGGTGTACCCGGTGCACAAGCACCCCCTGGTGGTCAGAACTAACGTGGACTATGAGTTCACCACAATCGCCGTGGACCAAGTGACTGCCGCAGACGGGAGCTACGAGGTCCTCTTCTTGGGCACAGGTAGGACGAGGGCTCGGGTGATTCATTGTGTCAGAGAGTCAGTTTTTGTCTTGTGTTTCAGACCGAGGGACGGTCCAGAAGGTGATTGTGTTGCCTCGGGATGACCTGCAGACCGAGGAGCTGGTCTTAGAGGAAGTGGAGGTTTTCAAGGTGGGAGATTACTGTTATTTACTTCATTTCACACTAAAATGGACATTTTCTAATACTTTTAGGATTATTTTTCGACAGGTTCCCACACCGATCACCACCATGAGGATCTCATCCAAACGTGTAAGTTCTGACTGAAACTTTCGACATAGGAATATATTCAGTACAATATAGTCCATGTAATATAGTTCATATAATAAAGTCCATGTAATATATTACATTTAATCTATTCCATATAAAATAGTCTGTGTTATATATTACATTTACTATAGCTCATATAATATTTGGCATGTAATAGTCCACATAATATCCATCCATCTTCTTCCGTTTATCCGAAGTCGGGTCGCGGGGCAGAGCCGAAGCAGAGAAGCCCAGACTTCCCCCTCCCCAGCCACTTCGTCCAGTTTCTCCCGGGGGATGTTGAGGCGTTCCCAGGCCAGGGCGGAGGCCAGTCCCAATACACCTCCTCACCCTACTTGTTAGCCCTATCCCTACATTTTGTGTGTTCCCGTGAGGGTAGTTGCGTTTCAATGACTGGGTAGTAGACATACAGTAACGAGGGGTAGGGGGTATGAATCTAGCCCTTCATAGTGAGGGATTTCAGATGCTGACTCGCTAAAGTAGGGGCAGAAAAAATTCCACAATTTCTCCCTACGTTATATATTATATTATATGTTAGTTTGCTAGCTAGTCATCCAAGCCAAAATACTAAATAATGATACTAAAATACTATTACTATAAAGCTTGCGAATGTGAAAACATTACTGCTACATAACTTCAAAAAATTCACAAGAGACAACAGTCGTAGATGGCGGCTTCATCTCCGTGTACTTTTTCGTTTATTCTTCAACCGAAGCATGATAAATGATAAACACAACATCTAATCAGGATGCCCCCGCCCCGACACCTCAGAGGCCACGGGAAAGACCCAGGACACATTGGGGAGACTAAGGCCCAATCCCAATACACCGTTTCACTCACTACCACTAGACCTTACTCACTACAATTAGCCCTCACTCACTACCACTCTACCCTCAAAATGAAGCAACAAGGGGTAGAGCTTTGTAATCTTCCCTAGGAATTGGGACGCCACTTGCTACGTCACTGCATAGTTCATGTTTGGGCACGTAAGCGACTACGTAGTTATGTTTGCACATACTTCCCACTTAGGGTTGTCCCGACACCAATGTATTGCTACCAAAATGTATATCGTTATGTATTTCATATAACATATTCCATAAAAAATATTTTATATAATTTAGTCCATATAATATATGCCATATAACACAGTCCATAAAATATAGTCCAGTGATTTTCACACTGTGGTACATATATTATATATAATATCACATATATTACATATAAAACATTACATACAACATATCGAACAGACACATGTGTCCCACTCAAAAGTTGCAAACCTAAAGGAGAAAAATATTTGAAATGTGCTTTTATTTTGAAACTACAACACAGGGTCCTGAGAGATGGCAAGGAATGTTTCCTAAATATGACTTATTTATGACGACTTGTCATTAGTTTACATTCATATTTAGAAAGCACGTCAATTGATTTGAGTCATTTTAATTCTGGGATGGTCCATTTATTTTAATTTCCAGGTTCGTACAGTCTTGAAAAACCTGGAAAGCCATGAAAAAACGAAAACATTTTAAAATATTTGAAAAAATACGACATTCTGACAATATAATTGCATTTGTGTACGTATATTGTTAAAATGTATTAACATTCTGCAAGCAATGCCTGTGATTAATCATGATTAATCCAAATACAAGTTTGATTCATCTGATTTAAAAAATATATAATTTGACAGCAATCATTTTAATTGATATTAATGATTGAACAATCAGTTTTTTACATGGTTTGTGGGGTTTTTTTTATGACAGAAAGTTGTTACTTAAAATGGCTAATATCATTTTGTAGCGTAGTTATTGTATGACATATATGTGAACTATTGATGGATGAGTCAGGTCTGTGTTTTGTGTTAAACTCATTCCATTTTGTGTGTCCACACAACAATAACACGTTTGTGTGCTTGTGTCGTACAGCAACAACTGTATGTGGCGTCCATGTTGGGTGTGACCCACCTTGCGCTGCATCGCTGTGACGTGTATGGCCAAGTTTGTGCTGACTGCTGCTTGGCCAGAGATCCTTACTGCGCCTGGGATGGAAAGTCCTGCTCCAGATACTCGGCTTCACAGAAAAGGTGCGTTCACTGACGCCACCAAACCTCACAGTCAAACGGCATAACGGTTATTCAATTCATCTTCAAACATTTGCAGACGTAGTCGTCGTCAGGATGTCAAATATGGAAACCCCATCCGTCAGTGCAGAGGTTACAACTCCAATGGTGAGCATCTTTCTGGAGGTACACACGCGCACGTAATACACTCTTCTAAGTGTGTGTGGATGTGTGTGAGGGTGCACACGCACGTCATGTTCTAAATGTGTGTGTGTTTGTGTATGAGGGGCCGTTAGGGACATTATTCAGAATTACCTCTTACATACACTACTGAAATGTTTTTCTCTCACACACTCTACTGAAACACTCTCATACACACTACTGAAACATTCTCATACACACTACTGAAACACTCTCATACACACTACTGAAACACTCTCATACACACTACTGAAACACTCTCATACACACTACTGAAACACTGTTATACACACTACTGAAATGCTCTCACATAAACAACTGAAATGTTTTTCTCTCACACACTCTACTGAAACACTCATACACACTACTGAAACGCTCTTATACACACTACTGAAATACTCTCATACACACTACGGAAACGCCCTTATACACACTTCTGAAATGCTCTCACATAAACAACTGAAATGTTTTTCTCTCACACACACTACTGAAACACTCATACACACTACGGAAATGCTCTCACATAAACAACTGAAATGTTTTTCTCTCTCACACACACTACTGAAACACTCTCATTCACACTACTGAAACACTGCATATACTATACTAATGTACACACAACACACTTCCTACTACATATACTACACAAATGTACACATACTTCCCACTGCATATATTATACATATGTACTGTACTTAATCTTTCTACTGCATATACTATACACGTGTACACACCTCCTACTACATACACTATACACATGTACTGTATATACACTTCCAATTACATGTACTTTACAAATGTATGCACACTTCCAACTACATATACTATACAAATGTACTGTACATACCCTCGCTACTAATGTACTATACAAATATACATACACTTCCTACTGCATATACTATATTAATGTACACACAACACACGTCCTACTACATATACAATACAAATGTACACATACTTCCTACTACATATACTGTACAAATGTACATACACTTCCTACCACATAAACTATACAAATGTACACACACTTCCTGCTACATATACTATACAAATGTACATACCCTTCCTACTACGTATTCCATACAAATGTACATACACTTTTTGTACACCTATACATACTATTCACATACATATTCAGTACACTTTAGTAAAATACCTAAACATACACCTGCTCTAATGTATATATACACTTCCTAGTACAGGCACCTCCGCATACACTGTATAATATACTAGCACATATACTTGCTAATACACTGATAAATACACATCTTAGTACATACTGTATCCTATACAAATGTACACAGACTTACTAGTACACATACTTTATACATGCCCTGTAACTTGACTTTACATTTGCATGTACACTTCCTAATACACCTATACATACTACCGGTATTCATATGCACTTAGACTTGCTCACATACTGTATCTGTACATATTTTTTACTATCAGTACGAGAACATTTGCATACACTTTATATTTGTGAAATATGTATATATACACAAAGACTATACACATACACACATAATATATACAGTATATCATACTTGCCAACCTTGAGACCTCCAATATCGGGAGGTGGGGGGGTGGTTAGGGCGGGGGGCGTGGTTAGGGGTGTGGTTAAGAGGAGAGTATATTTACAGCTGGAATTCACCAACTCAAGTATTTCATATATATATATATATATATATATATATATATATATATATATATATATATATATATATATATATATATACATATAAATACTTGACTTTCAGTGAATTCTAGCTATATATATATATATATATATATATATATATATATATATATATATATATATATATATATATATATATATATATATATATATATATATATATATATAAATATATATATATTTATTTTATTATATATATAAATAAAAGAAATACTTGAATTTTAGTGTTCGTTTATTTACACATATACACACACACACACACACAACACTCATCTACTCATTGTTGTACTTGAAAGTGCAATGCTTTGTTAAGGGTTGAATTGGCCATCCTCTTTCTATTCTCTGTCACTATTTTTCTAAACATGCTGAACACCCTCTCTGATGATGCATTGCTGTGTGGCACGCACAAAAGTGCTTTCATCAAATGCACGAGAGTGTGGAATCTTCCATCTCTCCCTAGCATGGCCCAAAACTTTGTCCAGTTTACATCTGCTGTGACAACTAGAAACACACGAGCCTCCACCAGGGGGCAGTGTAGCGTACCCAGATGTAAAACCTCTTTTGCACAATCAGCCTTTTCATATAAAGCCATAAAGGAATGGAACGACCTCACAACAAACTTGAAAAGTCTAACAGATTACTCTTCATTCACAATTGAAGTTAAAAAGTGGCTTTGGAGCAATCAAAGCTGCTCACACGGTCACTAAGATGGGCATTATGTTTGACACATCAACCTAATGTGTATTATATTTATCCATGAGAGCATTTTTTATTGTAAATTGTGAGGTGTGTCTGTTAAAATCATGGTTGTTTTTACAAATGATGACAGATGTGAACAAAAGCATGTATTGTCTTTGTGTGATGATGTAAATGAGGTGTGGTTGTATTGTATATTAAGTATGTGTCCATGAAAGGGCATTTTATGACTTTTTTCTTAATACTTGTGTATGATTTTATTGTCATAATTGTATTGCATGATTTTTGTATCCCTTTAATTTAGGTAGCCAGGGACTGCAGATGGAAATTAGCTATTTAGCTATAATCTGGTACAGAACATATCTGCCTTTGAACTTAATGTTTCTGTACATTGTCCCTTCAAATAAAGACTAAACTAAAACCGGTCAATCCTTGCTTCCTGGGGAAGATCTTCCCTGGCAAGCAATTGGTACTCCAGTACTTGTACCCGGAGGCTGGTCAGGTCCAATCGCAGCTGCGGCAGACTATTTTTTTTGGGGCGTGGCCTCCAGCTCCGGCTGAATACCGGGAGTTTGTCGGGAGAAAATCTCTGTCGGGAGGTTGTCGGGAGAGGCGCTGAATATCGGGATTCTCCCGCTAAAAACGGGAGGGTTGGCAAGTATGCAGTATATATATATATATATATATATATATATATATATATATATATATATATATATATATATATATATATATATATATATATATATATATATATATATATTATACACACACATACATACATATGTATATACCCACATATATATATTTATATTTATATATATATATGTGTATACAGTAGCTTCAATGCATGCTACAGCACAAGACACCACCTGCTGGTCAAATGTATGATTACAAACAGCTGTATCTTAACCACATAACGTCTGATGCATTGAATTGTTGCGTCAGTTATGGCTCTTGGAAATGACAATAAACCATAAAAAATGTTTGACCGAATGGTTTTGCTCGTTAAACTAACAAAGTATAATAAAATATATTTTATAGCAAAATATCAGGACAACCCTAATATAGATATATACATCGCGATTAAATATTTTAATTGTTTGACAGCCCAAATACATATATTTTTATATATATAAAAAATGTCAGGAAACGTCTATCATGACGTGATGCACATAAAAGTCTCAGGAACCCATACCTGGTACGAACAAGAAGTCGGCCATCTTGGTTTCCGTCTTCCATTTTTAAATTGTTGCTGCTTATTGTACAATGTACTTAGGTTTTTTTAGAGATTTCTCCAATCCTTTAAGTCACTTTATCTGTAATAAAGACAATTGGCAACCAATCTAGCATCTATTTTTGGTGTTATTGGAGACTGTACTCGTGTTTAGATTCTGTCGCTCCATCTTAAATAGTGAAAATCGCTGTCCGCGGGTATATCTCAAATATATTAAAGTACATCCACAGCGCGGACACGCTGCCTCTGCTCCAGACAACCTTGTGTGTATAGCTGTTGGTAATGGGTATGTTAGTGTGTTATGGTGGTCATTTTTCCCATGGTCTGTGAACATACCGTGTTGGCAGAGAATGGACAAGTGTAGTGTGTCTAGGAGTGAAGCACGGAGGCAGACGTGTGTGCACAGAGGAAATACTTGTTAAAATTTGGCCCATTGGTAGCATAAAATTGGCCATAAAAGATAAAAAGAGCGTCAAACTTTGTTTTCTTCTGGACGCTACAATATATTGTATTACTTTATTTTGTTAGGTGTGGCGGCTAATACGAAGCCCGTACATTAAGGAGAAACCCTAAACGTAGTTAAACCGGATGTATAAAGTAGCGCTTTTACTTTGAAGCCGGCAAAGTGTGTGATTGGTTTGAGAAAGTAGCTTGACATGATTTGATATCAGCTCAACTGTTTGCAATAACAAAAAAGTATCTTTTCGACATCCTGCCGACCGTCTTTCATTTCTGTTGATCTTTTATGTCATTTTACTTACTAAATCAGTCACAGTAACAATCTAAATGTTATGTTATCACTGCACCTTAATCGTAATCTGAACAGGGAATTGAAGCACCACCCACCTCTAGAACGAAACACACAGCAAGCTTTTGCTGCAGGGACGTCGCCTCTTCTCACGGCAAAAAATAGTTATTTCTTGTCGGGAGAACAACTTGCCATGACTTTAAACCTGATATTTCCATTATGTAGCCTTTCCGTTGTCCATTTCAGCTCGCTTGCGGCTCATCTGTGGCAAGTGATATGCAGCTTAGTTCATACTTGCCAACCCTCCCGTTTTTAGCGGGAGAATCCCGGTATTCAGCGCCTCTCCCGACAACCTCCCGGCAGAGATTTTTACCCGACAAACTCCCGGTATTCAGCCGGAGCTGGAGGCCACGCCCCCTCCAGCTCAATGCGGGTCTGAGTGGGCACAGCCGTTCTCACTTCCGCTTTCCCACAATATAAACAGCTTGCCTGCCCAATGACGTCATAACATCTACGGCTTTTAGAGAGTAGAGTGCACAACAAGGAGAGAGAGTTCTTGGTTTTATTGTTAGGCAGTTTCATTAACGTCCTCCCAGCGCGGTAACAACACACAACAACAGCAGTCACGTTTAGTCTACCATAAAGCAGTTCGTCTGCAGTAAACAGCAATGTTGTGACACTCTTAAACAGGACAATACTGCCATCTACTGGATAGCCTGCAGAACACTGAAATTCAAGTATTTTATTTATATGTATAATAAAATAAAATTAAATTAAAAAAAAAAAAAATATATATATATATATAGCTAGAATTCACTGAAAGTCAAGTATTTCATACATATATATATAATATATATATATATATGAAATACTTGATTTGGTGAATTCTAGCTGTAAATATACTCTCTTCTTAACCACGCCCTTAGCCGCCACCCCCCACCTCCCGATATCGGAGGTCTCAAGGTTGGCAAGTATGGCTTAGTTCCCCTCTGCCACGGCATGGCCCGGGGGTCAAAAAGGAAGTGTTCGTGTTAAGCGGCCGTTAAAAAAATGTGTGCCATTATTGAAATTTATAGTTAAAGCGTTATTATCGCGTTAACTTTGATGTATACATACATATTTATATACATGCATATATATGTACTTGCTATCATGAAGGTTTGTGTTTTTGCAGCCAATAAGAATACTGTGCAGACGGTTCAGTACGGCGTGGAAGGAAGTACAACGTTCTTGGAGTGTCAGGCCAGATCTCCTCATGTGTCTCTGAAGTGGCATCTCCAGAAAGAAAACAGCGACCGTAGGAAAGAGGTGAGCACGTTTCCTTCTCTCCTCCACATTGATTACAACTTATTAATACAACTTGTATGAATATAATAAATATACATTCACAGGACACTATATTAGGTACCCCTCACACTGAATACCATAGAGCAGATGTTTGTTTTTTAAAGTACCAGTAGAATGGAAAAACAAGTTGACTTTATACGTGACAATGCCATGTTTTTTCTTCTACGTTTGGACGCCTCTTTGGGGCCTGTAACTTGCACGAAAAGTCCCCATATTTTGCAGGCACTTCAAGTATGATGAAAAATTTCATATTTTTGGTGTCCCGAAAATTCAAGTTTAAAATTAAAATTTAAAATAAGACAAAATTAGCCCCTCCTAACAGTTTCACGTATCGACACGAAAATGGCAGGAAGCGTCTATCGTGATGGGACGCACAAAGAAGTCTCAGGAACCCATACCTGAAAACGAACAGGAAGTCAGCCATCTTGGTTTTTGCCTTTCATTTTGCGGCGAAAAAAAGGGTCATACTTAGGGACTTTGGCAAAATGAGTCACGCTTAAAATAATACACATATAGGAGATGAAAGAGGAAATTGCTAACAATTTTTCCTACGCCCTAAGATGTGGGCGTGGTATGGCGGCAAACTTTGCTCCAAAATGTTTTGGCCATAAACAAAACCTCTTAAGGACATTGGCCAAATGAGTCGCGGTCAAAATTGCGGAAACTACACATAGAGGTGATGATAAATTGTGAACATATTTCACCTTCGCAGTAAAATGTGGGCGTGGTAATGCACCAAACGTTGATCTAATGGATCACCACAAAACACGAAACGTTAATAACTCGACTCCACAAGTTCAGATCTTGATCATTTTTGGCAGAAATGATGTTGATGACGCCCCGGAGTGCCCGATAGGTCAGTACCAGTTCACAGCCACTCCAAGTGGGTGGAGGCTGGCAGCAAAATCTGCCCCACGCCATTACCAATAAATCTGTCTTTATGTACTTTAGATGATCTGTTCTCCTTCCTAACTGACATGTAGCATTAAGGTCGCGGCCTGATCATGCCTAGACGTTCATTTTGACATTACCATCGCCGCCTTGTGGTGAAAAAGTATACCTGTCATAACTTCCTTCCACATGCTCCGATCTGTCTGAAATTTTTGTTGGTGAGTCAAGGTGTTGGGTGGGATGCAACTGCCATTATCACTCCCTTGTGGTGGAAAATCATAACAGTCATAACTTCCTAACACATGCTCCGATTTTCATGACATTTTTGATTGCGGGTCAGGGTGTTGGATGGGACGTAACTGCATCACTGCAGTGGGGCAATATCGCCCCCTTGTGGTTGAAAAATGTAACTGCTATAACTTCCTTACAGATGCTCCAATCTTCCTAAAATGTGTGATGGTAGGACTTAACTGCATGACAATTGTGGCGCCATTATCTTTTACCTTGTGGTGAAAAACTATAACATTAACTTCCTTACACATGCTCGGATCTTTCTGAAATAGTTGATGGTGTGTTGGGGTGCAACTGCATGACTACAGCGCTGCCATTAATGCCCCCTTTTGGTGAAAAATTATAATTTTCATGCTTCAATCATCCTGAAATTTTTCATGGTGGGTTGGGGTGTTCAGTGGTATGCAATTGCATGATTACTGCGCCACCATTATCACCCACTTGTGGTGAAAACGTATAACTTTCATCGGGAAGGATGTGACCGCAAGCGTGCCGGCCGACTCAGCGGAGGCAAGGGCCAGTTTAGTGCTGCTCGCAGCTTTAATCATTTTAATATTTGATTAATATCTAATTATTTAATTATTGTATTAAAACGTTGTAAAACATGTTTTTAAGCCTTAATTACGAATATTTTCAATTTAGAATACATTTTTACTTTGCAAAAAATGTATTTACCAGCCAGGCTTGAAAGCAATAAAGGGATAAACAGGGGTTTACTGTACTTAGTTACTGATCATAGTTTTAGTGTTTTGTTTGTCAGCTGGATGTTAATGGAAAATAAATAAAAAGTATAATCAATGTTGTCTTTTTATCTTGAAAACCCCAGAAAATTGAGTTTAATTTTTTTAGATATTTATTGTTTTTTTTACAGGGCAGCAACAAAATGTAAATATATCTACATCTATAATTCTGATCATAACATTAAAATATTGTATTAAAATTTTCTACTTTCTTATTTAAACGATTTAAAGGTAAATTAATGGATGACGTCCCCACAGATTCGCTGCGAGGGTCGCATGGTAAAGACGGACGAAGGCCTGCTGATCCGCTCCTTGCAGATGTCGGACAGCGCCACCTATCAGTGCACGTCCACGGAGAAGAACTTCAAACACACGCTGGTCAAGCTGCAGCTGGTGGTTCTCTCCAGCCGCACCGTCAACAACGTCCCGGCGGACACGGGCATCCCCGGCCTCGCCCCGCTGCAGTCCAGCGCCTGGACGCCGAGCGCCGGGCAGTACAAAGACCTGCTGACCATCCTGAGCCAGCCTGAGATGGGCCTCATCAACCAGTACTGTCAGGACTACTGGCAGCAAGGAGACGCCACGGACGGAAAGAGCAAAAGTTTGAAGGAGTTGAAGGAGCAGAAGAAACCTCGCAACCGCCGGCATCGCGACGAGGACACGCAGACATGAGGGACTTGTGCAACGTCTCTACTAGAGGACAATATTTATTGTAGCTTGTAAAAAAATTCTTTGTACCTCATAGATCAAGTTTTTGTCAATAGTTTAATCCGTGCAAATATTGATATTAGTATTAATGTTGACAATATTATCTTTGCTGTTTCAAACTAAGACTGCTTGGAGCCTCCACGCATGACATGGATCATGGACCAGGACAATGGAATAGGACCATGAATCATAAAATCATGGATCATTGACTGTGAACCATGGACCTAGATCATGAACCATTGATTATATGCCAGGACCATGGACAAAGACCTGGATCATGTTGGATGATTGGACTCCAAGCTGGCAGAAGAAGAGACATCCTTCACATGTCAAATCCTTCCAGTAGTGTTTTTCTGTGTTAATAACACATCTTCATGTTGTGTTTATTATCAAGTGTGATTATTGTTTTTTTTACTGAAAATTTTAGCTGTTTAGGAACACAAAGGCAGATTCCAGTGGGCAGCTAATATTTGAAACCATTTCATGCAAAGCACTTTCTGTTGCCAAAATGCTCATTTTTATTCATCTTTAGCAGCTAACTGGCATGTTAGTCTTCCTACAAAACAATATAAATTCCAATTTTTGGCCTCATTCTGTCACGTAACTTTATGTTCAATATTATTATTGTTTGTGTGAGCTAACTCTTCTAATACTAAAGCGCTGGACACAAAATCTGTCAAAACATGTTGACCGAGTTTTTTATGAAAAAGCCCAAGGCGCGGTGATGAAATAATGCATAATTCAGATTTATAAAACATTCTATTGTAACTTCAGGATGTTTAGATGGACCAGCATGAAGTTTGGTACACAACTTTATGTGACTGACAAGAACATGTGTGTAATTTGAGAGCAATAGTTTGAAAAACATGGCCACCATCAAACAAAATGTAGGAACATGGGCGAGATTTCACAACAACAATAATAATAACTGTCCATAAGTTATTGATCATTTGGTTAATGATAACAATGAGGGAGATATAAAAATCCTCTGCCCCATTTTCTTACTTTCATTTTCAGGATTAAAAGCCAGGCGTCCCACTACTTTTGTCCATGCAATATATTCATGAAAATGAGAATGTTGCAGTTCGGTATACATTTCTTACACTTTTTACGTTGCAACTTAGCATTCCTGACATTTTAAAATGTTGCTTTCATCAAAAAAGTTTGCTTTAGGAAACACTGACTATTATCATTTAATTTATGATCCTGCAAATACCAACCACAATAAGGCACTAGTCACAATCACAGGGGGGGAGGGGAACCTGTGTTACCTTGTTAAGGAACACTAGTAACAACCACTAATTAAAAACGCGAGTAACACACCCTAGTCACAAACCACTAGTTATGACTACAAGTAATAACCACTAGTTACAAAACACTAGTAACTACTTTTAGTTGCAATCACTAGTAACATAAACTATTTATAACCACTAGGAACAGCCTCTAATTACTACCGTAGTCACAAACCTTGGTTATGGTTTACTAGTTAGTAAGACTAGTTACAACTTATAACCACTAGTAACAGCCTCTTGTTACAACCACCAGGCACAACCCTAGTTATGAAACTCTAGTTACAAACCCTACTTATAAAATACTAGTTACAATCCTAATAACAGCCTCCAGTTACAACCACCAGGCACAACCCTAGTTACAAACCCTAGTTATAACACCTAGTAACAGCCTCTAGTTACAACCACCAGGCACAAGCCTAGTTAGGAAACACTAGTTACAAACCCTAGTTAGTAAATACTAGTTAAAATCCTAAGTAACAGCCTCGAGCTACAACCCTAGCTACGAAACACTTAGTTACAACTCCTAAGCTACAAAGCACTAGCAAACAACCACTAGTTGTAACTACATGTTACACCACAACAACACTGGTCTGCTGAGCACCAATAGATACTGTAGGTCTTGCCAGTGGGGTCTCTTCATGGCACATTATGTATGTAAAGTGTATATACAATGCATGTAGTGTATGTACAGTGCATATACAATGTATATACAGTGTATGTATACAGTATGTATGTACAGTATGTATATGGTATTTGTCTACAAGAGACCGTGTTCCTGTGGATGTCAGTGAATGTTTTCTCATTGTGGGAATATAAAACTAAGAAAAGCGGGGGGAAAAAAGAAATATGGACTAAGTAAGGTTTTTGGGTTTCTTTTAACGAGCGAGGTGTTGTCCAGATTGTACTTTGAAAATATTTCATTTGACGTTCTACGTCTTGTTTTGTCAGATTTGCGTGTGTATCGTCAAAGTTATGAACGATAACGATGACACGGGATGCTGACTAATAAATGAAAGTTTATATTTTATAAGAACAAAACTTGTCGTTCTTTGACATTTTAAACAAGTTAATATTAGGATTTGTCGAGCAGGACTTAGGCTTTCAAGGTAATGTTAGGGTTTCAAACTGGATTCAGGGGTTTTAATTCAATCAATCAATCAACGTTTACTTATATAGCCCTTAATCACAAATGTCTCAAAGGGCTGCACAAGTCACAACGACATTTACCATGAGGTCAGGATCGAGGTTAGGTCTTTTGAGCAGAGGATGAATAACCACTTTTTTGAATGCAAGGGGAACAGTGCCAGAGGAAAGTGATAAGTTAATAATATTTAGCACTGATGGCCCTAATATTACAAACAGCTCCTTAATAAGTTTCCCAGGAAGTGGGTCAAGTAAACATGTTGTTTGTTTTGTCCCATTTACACGTTGCAGGAGTTCCTCTAATGTTATTTCATCAAAAAGAGAGAGATTATTTTGGAGGGCAAAATCCGTCATACATACATTCGTATCTGCGTTAATAGAACCCAGTTGGAGCTGAGACGTGTTATCTTTAATCTCCTTTCTAATGAGTGAATTTCATAAAGTCATCAGCCAAGTGGGAGGAGCTACTGAGACGAGTCCCTTGTTGGGTTAGCAATGCTGCTGTATTAAACAAATATTTAGGATCGGATTTATTGAGACGGATGAGATTGGAGTAGTACAAACCCCGTTTCCATATGAGTTGGGAAATTGTGTTAGATGTAAATATAAACAGAATACAATGATTTGCAAATCATTTTCAACCCATATTCAGTTGAATATGCTACAAAGACAACATATTTATGTTCAAACTGAAAACTATTTTTTTTTTGAAAATCATTAATTTTAGAATTTGATGGCAGCAACACGTGACAAAGAAGTTGGGAAAGTTGGCAATAAATACTGATAAAGTTGAGGAATGCTCATCAAACACTTATTTGGAACATCCCACTGGTGAACAGGCAAATTGGGAACAGGTGGGTGCCATGATTGGGTATAAAAGTAGATTCCATGAAATGCTCAGTCATTCACAAACAAGGATGGGGCGAGGGTCACCACTTTGTCAACAAATGTGTGAGCAAATTGTTGAACAGTTTAAGACAAACCTTTCTCAACCAGCTATTGCAAGGAATTTAGGGATTTCACCATCTACGGTCCGTAATATCATCAAAGGGTTCAGAGAATCTGGAGAATTCACTGCACGTAAGCAGCTAAGCCCGTGACCTTCGATCCCTCAGGCTGTACTGCATCAACAAGCGACATCAGTGTGTAAAGGATATCACCACATGGGCTCAGGAACACTTCAGAAACCCACTGTCAGTAACTACAGTTGGTCGCTACATCTGTAAGTGCAAGTTAAAACTCTCCTATGCAAGGCAAAAACCGTTTATCAACAACATCCAGAAACGCCGTCAGCTTCGCTGGGCCTGAGCTCATCTAAGATGGACTGATACAAAGTGGAAAAGTGTTCTGTGGTCTGACGAGTCCACATTTCCAATTGTTTTTGGAAACTGTGGACGTTGTGTCCTCCGGACCAAAGAGGAAAAGAACCATCCGGATTGTTATAGGCGCAAAGTTGAAAAGCCAGCATCTGTGATGGTATGGGGGTGTATTAGTGCCCAAGACATGGGTAACTTACACATCTGTGAAGGCGCCATTAATGCTGAAAGGTACATACAGGTTTTGGAGCAACATATGTTGCCATCCAAGCAACGTTACCATGGACGCCTCTGCTTATTTCAGCAAGACAATGCCAAGCCACGTGTTACATCAACATGGCTTCATAGTAAAAGAGTGCGGGTACTAGACTGGCCTGCCTGTAGTCCAGACCTGTCTCCCATTGAAAATGTGTGGCGCATTATGAAACCTAAAATACCACAACGGAGACCCCCGGACTGTTGAACAACTTAAGCTGTACATCAAGCAAGAATGGGAAAGAATTCCACCTGAGAAGCTTAAAAAATGTGTCTCCTCAGTTCCCAAACGTTTACTGAGTGTTGTTAAAAGGAAAGGCCATGTAACACAGTTGTGAACATGCCCTTTCCCAACTACTTTGGCACGTGTTGCATTCATGAAATTCTAAGTTATTTATTATTTGCAAAAAATAAATAAAGTTGATGAGTTTGAACATCAAATATGTTGTCTTTGTAGTGCATTCAATTGAATATGGGTTGAAAAGGATTTGCAAAAGGATTTGTATTCCGTTTATATTTACATCTAACACAATTTCCCAACTCATATGGAAACAGGGTTTGTAATTAGTTTTAGCTAAGGTAAGCGCGTGTTTATAAGTTATTAAACTATCACTCCATGCTTGATGGAAAACCTCAAGTTTAGTCACACGCCATTTGCGTTCCAGCTTTCTACATGATAGTTTAAGACCTCTGGTTTCTTCTGTAAACCATGGGGTACGCCTTTTAGGGGCCTTTTTTAGCTTTAGCTGTGCTATACTATCAATGGCGTTGCGCAGGGCATCGTTAAAGTAGTTAGTGAGGTTTTCGATAGAGCCCACATCATTTGGAAATGGTGCCATGACTGAGGGCAGGAGGCCAGCAAGAGTCTTGGTTATGACAGCATTAATGTTACGGCTGTTAAAGCAGTGGGTATTATTAGCTTGTTGACAATGAGTCTGAACTTCAAATTTTATAAGGTTCTGATCGGGCATAACTTTAGTGTACGGGAAGACCAAGACTTTGGAGGTGGTGACACCCCGGACAAGGACTAGGTCTATCGTATTACTGCCCAGGTAACACCTAACGTTAACGTAACGTTCCCTTATGGTTCTCTTTTGGTTATGCAAGATGAGAACGTTCTAAGAACGTTCTAAGAACGTTCTTAGAACATATCTAAATAAAAAGTTTTTGATATGTTCTAAGAACGTTCTAAGAACGGTCTTAGAACATATTAAAAAATTGTTTGTTTTTTTAGTATGTTCTAAGAACGTTCTTAGAACGTTCTTGGAACGTTCTCATCTATATACCAAATATAATTTGCCTGCAATGGAAACAGCAACTGTCAGGCTTTTATAAGAGTTTTTTTCGCAAATTTACTTTTTATACAGTATGTTGTAACGTTTCCCTAACTTTCTGCGAAAGTGTTGTGTTTTGTGAACAATCTGACGCCGGCTGAGTCAAGGCTGCACGCACAGTAGGTGGCGGTAATGCACACACAAGGTTGCTTGCCAACCGCGATAAAAATCAGAAGAAGAAGAAGAAGAAGGAGAAGAAGACTGCACGCATGCACAATTGAAGCTGCTCCGTGAGACAAAGAAGGACGAAGGCTAACTACTTCCAGAATCCCGATTTTAAAGCAATTTGGTGCGCCATCCATTTATCACAAGTAAGTATAGAAAGAGTGAAATACGAAGCACGTTTTTGTATAACAATTCCCAACCTACATGATTAATTTCAGACCATTTTACGGTTTTAGCGTTGTGTATAAATGCGCGCCATGCGCCGGCGCTAACTAGCATACATTTCTCGTGCAGGTTGGCTGTTATAAAGTTTCCAAACTGACCAAAGACCAAAGAATGACTTCTGAAGAAGGGTGGATTTATTTGTAGTTTAGTTAAACAATAATTTGCCATAGCATATTCATGGGGATACTGCATGAATTTTGAACAGATCAATAACCAGTAGTAAGTATAGAAGGTCTGCTTGGAGCATGTCTAACCAGAAGAGTGTGTGCAGACTAAGAATAACTGACTAACTGTATCAGGATTCATAAATAACCCTTAGATGCAGTATTGAAATGGTAATATTATCTGATTGTTTTCCAGATGGCTCCTTCTTTTGTGGTCGTTGAGTTCCTTGGTGAACATTCAGTCGCTGTTGTCCCAACCAAATGGACAGAAGATGATGGAAAGGTTATTACTTTTTCTGAAAAGTACTGTGCATAGGCATAATATTGTAGCTTATTATTATTATGTCATTCATCATGATTATTTTATCTTCAGAATACCTTCTGCTGTTGGCCAAGGCCAAATCCTACCCACTCCAGAATCCGGAAAGCTGAGATTCCTGAGAAACAATTCTGGGAGAGCCTGCCAATTCGGGTTTTCAGGAAAACATTGACTGGTAAGGGAATATTGTCTAAGTCATATCATGTATATTTTAAACAACATAAGTTAAATTAATCTTGAGTCATCGGCATACTTTGAAATTTTGCAGAAGACTTTGACAAGGCCCTTCAATACGAAAAACAAGCTGAAATGTTTTCGAGCCCAGAAGAAGTGTTAACCAAACGGAGCCACATCACCCCTGAACGTTATAGAAACGATGAGGAAGATGTGTTTGATGCTGACGGTATAGTCACTTTTCAAAGACTGTTTACTTACAATACTCAAATACTACTTAGTGGTGCATACATTTTTTTGTCTTCTTTGGTTTAGATGAAGAGGAAATTCGGCCAAAAAAGAAGTGCAGAAAAGAGACAACACAGATCTTCGTCCAGGCACCCCCACTGCCAGAGCTCCCAACCTTTAACTTTCCAATCTCCAGCGAGTACCAGACCACTTCAGCCAGTACCGGCCAATACCAGACCACTCCAAGGCATCCAGGCCGACCTCACAGCCCAGCGAGAAGCAGCACTTCCAGGCTCAGTCCAGACAGGAATGCATCCAGCTCAAGCCAGTACCAGACCGCTCAAGCCAGTACCAGACCACTCCAGCCAGTACGAGTCAGTACCAGACCGCTCCAAGAAGCAGCAGAAATGCCCTTGACAGTGAACGTTAGTTGGCTATTTAACTGTTGATAGGTGGTGTTAAACAGGCTGTTACAACGGGCAGTAATACGAATTACCTCTTTGACTTTTGTTGTCTTTGCAGTTTTCCAGTTGAACATGAAAGTTCAAAATATACTTGAGAACCAGGGAGAAATTATGCGCATGCTGAGAGGGCTGGCAGCACAGTCTGTGGGGCCAGAATCTGTGGATGTTCAAGATCTCATTGATCAGCCTTTCAAGACTCTTGAGCAGCTGAAGGCCTTCTGTGAACGGCTCGACACTGATCTTCTGCTCAGAAAGCAGCTGGTAATTAGTTTTAATTCCCCACTGCAAAAATATCTTGCTCAGTTATCAAAAAACAATTTTTAATCAAGTGCAATATTGTTGTTTATTTATTTGTATAGGTGAAAGCTCTTACTGCTCTTGGTGGGCAGAATTTGGCAGACACGGTGAGGACAATGCTGAGGAAAATTGCCACAAACAAAGTCCTGGAGCAGCTTGGCCTCCGTGGAAAGTCAGGAAAAGTGGCGTTTGAGGACTTTCCCCTTTACAGAATAATAAATAGTAAGTGTTAATAATAGGTTTGCATCTTTGAGCATATGTTGCATGTATGCTCACAAGGTCGATCTAGCTGTTATTATTACAGTATTTATTCTAAAGGGAATTCTAAATTGTGCTGGTGATTGCAGAGGCATGCAGGGGTGTTTACAAGCAGACGACCACAGCTGAAGTGGATTGTGAGCTTGAAAAGGTCCTGAAACTGGCCACTTTTCGAAAGGGAGGTTCAAAATTTGAGGTACGGAGAAGAGAAGATATCCCAATTTTGAATTCCATTTTATTGAAGTTCCACTGCATGTCTTTTGAATTTGCAATTATAACTACTTGCAGGAGAAGAGGAGGAATTAAGAGGGAGGACAAAAAAGGAAAAAGAAACAAGCAAAAGAACAGAGTGACATGAGAGGTAAATGATAAAGTAATTATGCCAATGTTTTAATTCAATTCAATTAATCTACATTCAAGTGCTGTCTTTGTTGTATTTGTGATAATTATTTACTTCCAGGATTTGGGTTTCCCTGCTTGGGTTGCTGCCCCCGCGACCCGACCTCGGATAAGCGGAAGAAGATGGATGGATGGATGGATGGATTTACTTCCAGGAAGAGAACCAAGAAGGGGCAGGATACACTGACCCGCACGACCAAGACCACTGCATTCCATTCCATTTATAAATGATAAATGATAAATGGTTGTATGTCAAAGCGCTTTGAGTACCTTGAAGGTAGAAAAGCGCTATACAAGTATATACTTGTATAGCGCTTTTCTACCTTCAAGGTACTCAAAGCGCAATTGACAGTATTTCCACATTCACCCATTCACACACACATTCACACACTGATGGAGGGAGCTGCCATGCAAGGCGCTACCAGCACCCATCAGGAGCAAGGGTGAAGTGTCTTGCCCAAGGACACAACGGACGTGCCTAGGATGGAAGAAGGTGGGGATCAACCCTCCGATTGCTGGCACGGCCACTCTACCAACTTCGCCACGCCGTCCCCATTTTTGTATTATATCACTAATAAAGAATTATTTCTGTTGAAATCACTATCACAAATAAAGAATTCATTCTGTTGAAATTTCTGTTTGAGTGTTATTCCTGACAATATAGCATAAAAACAGATGTAAATAGCATGTTCCTAAACAGTTCCCTAAACGTTCTAGCCAAACGTTCTTGGCTAACGTTCTGCTAACCAAGCAAGAATTTCACAACCAAACGTTCTTTGAACGTCATAAACGAACGTTCCCAGAACAATGCCACAACGTTCTCCTAGCATTCACATAACGTTCACATAACGTTCCCTTGTTACCTGGGTGTTGCGCTGCATGGGTTCATTTATTATTTGTGTACCACAGCTATCAATTATAGTCTGGAGCTCCACGCACAGAGGGTCTGACGGGGTATTCATATGGATATTAAAACCCCACATCATAATTATATTATCTGCGTACGTCACTAGATCAGCAAAATACTCTGAAAATTAACTGATAAAGTCCGAATAGGGCCCAGGGGGGCGATAGATAACAGCCAGATAGAGAGGTAGCGGTGGGACGGACCTCATAGTAGGCACCTCAAATGATTTATATTTATTACTTAGGTTAGGGCTAAGTTTAAGGTTTTCATTGTATATTAGTGCGACCCCTCCACCCCTTTTAAGGGGACGGGGAAAATGTGCACTAGTATAGTTAGGAGGAAATGCATTGTTAAGTGGGAAAAATTCATCTGGTTTGAGCCAGGTTTCGCTGAGACCAATGATGTTAAGATTGTTGTCTCTAATGACCTCATTAACTAATAACATTTTGGGAAACAACGATGTGATGTTTAAAAAGCCCATATTATAGGTAGTGGGCTGTTTTGAGGAATTTTTGTTAATGGTATCCTTAGTACTGATATCAATAACGTGTTTATTTTGTCTAGTGCGCCTTAAATAGTTTCGATCACATTTAGGAATTTATATGATGGGGATCTTCAGATTGTTTGCTTGGTGCTGTGGGTAGTGGGCTGTTTTGATGAATTTTTGTTAATGGTATCCTTAGTACTGAGATCAATAACGTGTTTATTTTGTCTAGTGCGCCTTAAATAATTGTGATCACATTTAGGAATTGATATGATGGGGATCTTCAGATTGTTTGCTTGGTGCTGTGATAGATTGAACGTGTCATAATTTGCCACCTCAGTAGAATGCATCGTCACCTCTTGCACAGTCACTACAGAAAAAACATTATGTGAGTTATATGTTATTTTATGAGAAATGCTGTGTGTGCAGGAATTTTCCAGCCTGGCACTGGTTAGTTCTAGCTTAACTGACTCCTTACCCGGACTAACAGACACTGTAATTGCCTGTGTCCAAGCTTGCTCTAGTGTAGTTAGTCAAGCTTCAATCAAATAGTAATGTAAGAGTGATGGCGCTAATCCGGTTATTGTGAAGGCAGTCCCTCCTCAACAAGTCTGGTTTGCCCCAGAAAGAGGTACAATTATCAATAAACGTTAGTTCCTGTTCTCTACAAAAACTAGTCAGCCACTTGTTAAGAGAGTCTAATCTGCTATACTTGTCCTCATTGCCTCTCACAGGCAGGGGGCCAGAGACAAGTATTCCATGTCCAGACATCTTTCTAGCGAGATTACAAGTCCGAGCTATGTCCCTCTGTAATCTGGAGCCTATTTCAGCTACAATCGGGCGGAAGGCGGGATACACCCTGGAAAAGTCGCCACCTCATCGCAGGTTTCAAATTGGTGTTTGGGTTTAAAGTGTGGTTTGAATTGGGGTTTCAAATTGGAGTTTGAAATTGGTGTTAGGGTTTAAAGTAGGGGTTTTGAATGAGGGTTTCAAATTTGGGGCGGGGTTTTGAATTGGGGTTTCAAAGTAGGGTTTGAAGTAATGTTTCAAATGTGGGTTTGGTTTCAAAGTGAGGTTTTAATTGAGGTTTCAATGGTGGGTTTGGGTTTCAAAGTAGGGTTTTGAATTGCAGGTTCAAATATGGGTTAGGGTTTTGAATTGGTGTTAGGGTTTAAAGTAGGGTTTTGAATTTGGGTTTCAAATTTGGAGTAGGATTTTAAATCAGGGTTTCAAAGTAGAGTTTGAATTGAGGTTTCAAATGTGGGTTAAGCTTTCAAAGTAGGGTTTTGAATATGGGTTAGAGTTTAAAATTGGGGTTTCAAGTTGGTGTTAGTGTTTAAAGTAAGGTTGAATTGGGTTTTAAAATTTGGTGTAGGGTTTTGAATTTGAGGTTCGGGGTACAAATTGGGGTTGGTTTGTAATTAGGGTAAGGCTTTCAAACTAAGGTTAAAGTTTAAAAATAGGTCTTCAAACTAGGATTAGGTTTTTACAGAAGGGCTAAGGTTTTAAATATGGTTTTATTTTAGGGTTTCAAATTACGGCAAGGATTTCAATACGGGTTTGAAGTTACGGTTTCTCCGACATAAGTGAGATGTGAGTATGAAAGTTATGTCTTCTGATTGCGCACGCACACACACACACATGCACAACACACACAAGGAGTGTAATTGAAAGTGAGTAGATTAGAATACTTAACCATCTTCAGATTAAGGTCAATAAGATCTGTGGGGTGAAACTACAAAGCTCTTTAGATACTTCTTTCTGGAATATAGAAATGTACCGCTGGTGTACTGATATTTGTATACATACAAAATGTGTTAAAACTTCTGTCTGGAATAGTCTTTAAGAAACGTACTTTACATATGTTGATGTTTTCATGTATAATCAGGCCTTGGTATACTCTGTAAGAAATGTACTGCTTGTATTGTCATATACATTTAAACTTTGCAAGTAGTGACATGTTCATGTGGTTTTGGCAGCAAGTACCTCCATGCCGTACTGCAAGTGTGGATCATTGAAGGAACTTTCAGCAAGAAGTTCTCCCGGCTCTGCTTGAAGATAAGAACTTGAGCCGATGTTCATCTTCCGCTGAGCACAGCAGAGTTTCTCCAAAGGTTAAATCAGCCGTGTTCGCGCCCGTGCAGACGTTCACACCCCCTCGCCCAAAAAACACTCCTGTCCTTGCGCCTCATTGGCCTTCCCTGGTCAGGTGGGCAGAGGAATCCCCAAAATCCTGTCCTAAGTGGGGAAAATACTGCCAACGTTCTACCCAGTGCGGACTGCAGGCGCTTGAAACGAGGCCATCAGCTGAGAAACTTCTTCTGACCACTCGGCCTCAGAGCAACAGAGCGGCCCAAAGCGGGACCACAAGATGGGGGCTGGAGCGAGTGCTGAAGAAAAGCGCTCCAGAGAGCTGGAGAAGAAGCTGAAGGAAGACGCTGACAAGGATGCGAGGACGGTCAAACTGCTACTCTTAGGTAAAGTCATGCTGACTATTTACATATTTCATAAAAACATCTGCCCATGTCAACCTGAGGAGAGATGCACCCCAAGAAAAATACTCTAATTAAAAGATCAAAATGTATTCCACTCTACTAGTACAATTACAGTGGCAATAATTAATTATGATACATAATAAGCTATTATCATTTCCAGGCCTTCAAATGTTCCCCTTAAAAAAACACCACTGAATTGTTTTTAAGGGGGAACAAATTTACATTAAAAAGGGAAAGAAACCATATTTCCGAAGTATTGAATAAAGTTATTTTTTATGTTTTTAACCATTAAAATAAAAATGTCAGAACAAACATTTATGTCAACTCAATTTATCACATTTTTCTTAAACACTAAAGTATTACGTTGAGGTAACTAAAAAGATGGCAGTAAAATATTGGATGGTCTTCAAACATTATATAAATGATAAATAAAAATATATTTAAATACACATTTGTAATATTGTAATGATGATGAATAATTCATTCAATTATTTTAACCCTAAACAATTAACAAATAGAGTATTATATGATCAGCATTTTCCCCCAAGACATACAATCCTTAGGTATGAATGTTATTAATAATCAAAAATGTTTCCTTGACAGATAGTAAAGTTGGAAGTATAAAACATTTATTTTATAGTTTATCTAAGGATTAGGACATGATGTATTGTAATATGTATTCTTATGATTTGTTAAATATTTTATATATGCTAGTCGGTGTGATATGATGACAATGTAGGTCATCTTTGGAGCAGATTAAAAGTGCATTAAGAAGCATTATGAGTCATCATCTTCTTCAACCAGGAGGACACGCCCCTAATGTTGCTCCCCCAATCTTATCTGGGTAGCTCTGTCAGCTTCCCCGTGATTGGCTTAGAGCCCATTCTCAGCTAGCAGATAAAAAGTTGTTTGGATCAGGGAAAAAAAACATAAGCAGAAAACACATAAGTGAATATTAAACATTTTCAGCTTGCTCATGAAACATTCATTGGTGTTTTAATCATACTTTTTTTTTTATCTTTGGTTATATAGGTGCTGGCGAATCAGGAAAAAGCACAATTGTCAAACAGATGAAGTAAGCACTTTTCATTTCTGCATGTAAAATTAATAAGTCATTAGGAAGTCACAGATACCAAGGCATGACCTGACTCTGAGTCATATCATTACCATATTCTTAATATTTCAATGACCTTATTTATTAGCTTCATTGTGTATTAGAAATGAATATGAATGAAAACATATTTTAGCATCATGCAAACTACAACCACAACAAGAAAATCTTCCATTACTAAGAAATGTTAAATAGTTTTACCCGTAAAACGATACTGACTTTATTTATAGGAACTATTTAACTCTACGATAAAGTTATTATTCACCTCGTTTAATTGGTTGTTTTTCCACATTAAATTTGACTTCATTATTGTTCTTAGGTATAAATTTTACTATATTACATTATTATATGTGTGTGTAGTTATGTGGTCATTTTATTCATAATAATTAATTAACAGTATAGTTATTATATTAAAGTTTTACTTGAAGTTTGTTATGAGTTTTATTGACATCATTTTTAAACAATTGGAAGTAATTACATGTGTAAAAGCAGTGTTGGGACTAACGCGTTAAAAAGTAACACGTTACTGTAACGCCGTTAGTTTCGGCGGTAACTAGTAATCTAACGCGTTATTTTTTATATGCAGTAACTCAGTTACCGTTACTGCATGATGCGTTACTGCGTTATTTTACGTTATTTTTATGTAGTATCTGCTAGAAACAGAAGATCTGAGTGTGTTTTATTGGAGCGCTGTCGTGGAAAAGAAGAGGCGTGCTTTCTGTGGGTGGGGGAAAGCACGCCACCTTATCACAGGGCCAACATAGATAGACAGACAACATTCACACACTAGGGCCAATTTTTAGTGTTGCCAATCAACCTATCCCCAGGTGTAAAAGTGCCTATGAAATTAAAAAATATATATACAAGTGATATTTATTCAAAATATGAAAAATAAGCAGAGGTTTAGAGGTTTGCAATTGTAAATACATGGGGTTTTATTTAATTATGTTTAAAAATAAAAATCTAATACAGTGGGTACGGAAAGTATTCAGACCCCTTTAAATGTTTCACTCTGTTTCATTGCAGCCATTTGCGAAAATCAAAAAAGTTATTTTTTTTATATCTGGTTAGTGTACACTCAGCACCCCATCTTAAAAGAAAAAAACAAAAACGTTGACATTTTTGCAAGTCTATTAAAAAAAAAAAAAAGACAAAAATCACAAGTACATAAGTATTCAGACCCTTTGCTCAATACTTTGTTGATGCACCTTTGGAAGCAATTACAGGCTCGAGTCTTTTTGAATACGATGCCACAGACTTGGCACACCTATCTTTGGGCAGTTTCAACCATTCCTCTTTGCAGCACCCCCCAAGCTCCATCAGACTGAATAGGAAGTGTTGTTTTTTATCCAGGATGTCTCTGCACATTGCTGCATTAATCTTAGTCAGGGAGGTGACCAAGAACCTGATGGTCACTCTGCCAGCTACAGCCTTCCTCTGAGAGAGAGAGGGGAACTTTCCAGAAGGACAACCATCTCTGCAGCAATCCACCAATCAGGCCTGTATGGTAGAGTGGCCAGATGGAAGCCATTTCTTAGTAAAACGTTTGCCAAAATGCACCTGATAAGACTCTCAGATCATGAGAAACAAAATTATCTGGTCTGATGAGACAAAGATTGAACTCTTTGTCCTGAATGCCAGTCGCCATGTTTGGAGGAAACCAGGCACCGATCATCACCAGGCCAATACCATTCATACAGTGAAGCATGGGAGTGGCAGCATCATGCTGTGGGGATGTTTATCAGTGGCAGGAACTGGGAGACTCGTCAGGATGGAGAGAAAGATGAATGCAGTAATGTACAGAGCAGGGCTGGACAATTAATGAAATTTTAATTTCAATTTAGATAATGGCTTCTCACAATTATGAAAATATACTATTTAAAAAAAACGATTAATGGGTGGCGCGACGTGCATGCAAATACTGGAGCTTGTGGCGGTGAAACAGATGAGGAGCGAATGAGAGAGAAAAGAGCATGTCGACTAGAAGTATGGGATGTCAACATGGTTGCTATTTTTTATTTGAAACAACGCTAGTATGCCTAATCAATAATCACTAAGCTCATCAAAAGAGTAAGGCATATATTTTCCGCGTTCACGTAGCCGCGGACGGAGTCACATAATTGGCCGATAAAACGGAATCTGCTGTTAAAAGCAGAATATCACGGAAATTGACATAAATGTAAGTGAAATGTTGTCATTGTGAGGAGAAGAAACTGCGACGCTAAAGCTAGCAAGAATAATCCATACACCCACAACACATCTCATCTGCTTGTGTTGTTGTGAACGACATCATCAATAAAACATTAATGTACAAACAAGGCAGCAGTCGCAACTTGAGAGGCCCCCTTTTTTTACAGCCTCAAGTGAGTCGCCGCTTTACTCATTAAGCTGGGAACAACACCACAGCACACCTCCCCCTTCACAATAATAGCACGATGTGCCACAATTATTATGCTTTATTATTATACTGGTCGAAATTGTCTAAAGATGTATTGCACCAAAAATTAGAGGACTTTTGCATTTAATTAACAAACATTTTATCAAATTATATTTGACACAAAAAGCACACATTCTAGGGTGGTAAAAAAGGTGTAAAATGTAAAAAACTGAATTAAAATTTGTTTTAACAGAATAACTGAATTGTATTGTTTTTTTATATTGCTATTATAAATTAACTTTATTTGTATTGCTATTATTATTTTACTTGTTGTGGTTTATTTGTTACTCATTTATATCCAGTTTTATCCAAACTATATTTAAAGTTGAATTTTGGTGGTACAATAAATACTCACCTTTTTAAGTGGGGGGGCTTCTCTTAACAATATGTCAAAGGCCTTTTTATTGGTCAGTATCTTTGGTATTTTCCATTCAAATGTGTTGAGAGCGGAAGTAGTCAAAATAGATAGATGGGAATGTTTGGGCACCTCACGATTTAATTCGATTGCGATTCTTGGGGTGACGGTTCCATACAGGTTACAGGTTACAAAAGCTCCCGCTGACGTACATACGTGCAGTGTTGGCCTTAAAAAAACATTTTTTGAAATAAAAAAACAAAACAAATTATTTGCAAAAATCACAGCATGTTAATTAACCTAAAAAAATAAAATAAAGCAACTGCAACCCCAACCCTATCCCAGCTTTACAATACTTAGGACAGAAATGTACAAAGCAATGAGAATACAATATTAAACAATAGTTAAAAAAGGAAATCCAAAAATTGACAAAAGCAACATTATCAATAATAATAATGATATCAATAATGATTGTAAAAATTCAAAAATTGGTTCTTTGAAGAAAAAATGTTTTTAAAAATTACACGGAAAACTTTTTTTTAATTGATTCTCAAAAATTGTGAATCAATTTATATTTGGAATAAATCAAGATTGTGATTTGGACGTAAATCGATTTTTTTTATCACCCCTTCTAGTCATCATTTGAGAAAAAAAGTTTCCAACATAATGTTCTGAGGAGATCCCGCCCACAAAATTGGACTTGGTTGCAAATCTTTTTTGGATTGGTTGCATAAGACACACATTTCTCTCCATATAAATAAACTTCTATAAGAAAAAAATTTTTTTAGAGTTGAGATGTTTAACGTTTTTTCTCCATTGACATTGTTGTTATTACCTGATCTCCACTTCCTTTACGCCGGTAGCACTAATCGCGACTATCGCTAACGTAACTGTTTCTGCGGCACAGAATTATCCACAAAGACGGTTACTCGCTTGAAGAGTGCTTGGAGTTCATCACCATCATCTACAGCAACACTCTGCAGTCCATCATGGCCATCGTGAAGGGCATGACCATGCTCAACATCAACTATGGACACTCGGATCATCAGGTCACACACAAACACACACACACTACACGCACACACACATACACACTAACAAGAGTGAAGTAACACGCTGAACTCCACAGGACGACGCTAGGAAGCTGATGCACCTTGCAGACACCATCGAGGAAGGCACGATGCCCAAAGAGCTGTCAGACATCATTCTGCGTCTGTGGAAGGACTCGGGCATCCAGGCGTGTTTCGACCGCGCCTCAGAGTACCAGCTCAATGACTCTGCTGGATAGTAAGAACGCTTCGGCAGAGCAAGAGTCAAAGAGAACGTGTCTGAGTGTTGTCTTCTGGTCTTAGCTACCTGAACGACCTGGAGCGTCTCGTCCAGCCGGGCTACGTGCCCACCGAGCAGGATGTGCTGCGCTCCAGAGTCAAGACCACCGGCATCATCGAGACACAGTTCGGCTTGAAAGATCTCAACTTCAGGTGACGGAGCGTTCTTCCTCTCCTTCTTTTCTCCTTTCTTGTCCTAAATGTTCTTCTCACTCTTGGTGCAGGATGTTCGATGTGGGGGGTCAGAGGTCGGAGAGAAAGAAGTGGATCCACTGTTTCGAGGGCGTGACCTGCATCATCTTTATCGCCGCGTTGAGCGCCTACGACATGGTGCTGGTGGAGGACGATGAAGTGGTATGATATGTTGCAGCACATGGAAAGAGGGGTTGGGGCATGAAGCTAATCAAACTCGAGTATTACCTCAAAGATGGTTTTATCTGCAAGGACCTCCGCTTACATACATAATAGTTTCGCTTCAAACACGCGGCTCGAATTCAGGGTCGGCCTTGTACGACATATTGTCAGTTTCCCTGTTCTATTGTTATTGCAGCGGGTATATTATGGGTAATATTATATTAATATAATGCAGATGTAAAATACCTCAGAAGAAGGATTCAGCTATGGGAGTGAGCGAGGGACAGAGAGATAGTGTTGCTTTAGACTTGATATCATATATAGGAAGTGATAAAACATTTTTTGAACAGCCAGTCATAACTCAAAACACCATATTTACAAATATTCAAAGTGTAAATATGGTAGAATAGTACATGCAATGTTGTGTTTCTACAGATTTTACACAGTTCAGGTAGAAAAGGTGAAAAAAATATTTAAAAAACGGCTGCAATTAGAGAGCGTCCTACCAGCTCCATCCGAGCAGGTGAGATAAGTTCCTTCCAGGTAAGATCCAGATAAGTTTAGTGGTCCATTTAAGCTTGCCATCAAAACCTGAGAGAAGAGACAAATCAATTAATGTGTACATCATTTAAATGCTTATAACAGTAGACACTTATTGCCACATAGTCACATTTCCATATTGTTAAGTTAAAGTACCAATGATTGTCACACACACTAGGTGTGGCGAAATTATTCTCTGCATTTGACCCATCACTCTTGATCACCCCCTGGGAGGTGAGGGGAGCAGTGGGCAGCAGTGGTGGCCGCGCCCGGGAATCATTTTTGGTGATTTAACCCCCAATTCCAACCCTTGATGCTGAATGCCAAGCAAGGAGGTAATGGGTCCCATTTTTATAGTCTTTGGTATGACTCAGCCGGGGTTTGAACTCACAACCTACCGATCTCAGGGCAGACACTCTAACCACTAGGCCACTGAGTAGGTATTGTAGGGATGTGCCGATCGATCAGCCACCGATCAATATCTGACGATTTTCATGAATAAGTATGTGATTGCCATTGCCAATTATTGAAACTGTATTTATTTTTAGTCCCCCAGCTGACAAGCGGCTAGCAGCTAATTATGTGTCTCCATACACTGTGTGGAGGCGCTCTTCTAATAATAGTCATCTCCATTACAGCAAAAAAAAACCTGCATTTCAAGTAATATTGTCACTGAAGACGAGGCTAAACATGCAAACCGAGAGCAAGCCAGGAGCAGGCATGCTAATAGCAAAGCTAACCGCTAAGCTAGCTTGAAACAACAGAAGAAACAAGTGCTTAGTATAGTTTAAGAAGCGTAGATGGAAGCGGGTTACAGAAGAAAGCAAGCAATTATTAACGTGAAATTAACAAGTAGATTAATAAGAGTTGGAGAGAGGATAATATAACAACAACTGTTGGTGTGTCAGCATTGTCAGAGTCAGTACACAGCACTTGAGAGGGCGAAGCGATCCATAAATTGGTAGTATCAGTATATGATCAATATTAAGGGTATTGAGGTTGATATTTTTATTTTCTTAAAATGATTGTTTTGTTATTTTTGTTAATGTTTATAAACTATGGGAATTATTCCCTGGACAACTTAGTATAAATACAGCAATATCACCATATTATACTAATTCATCAAAAGATAAATAATGTAGTGATCTCTACTCCATTCAGACTTGTCGATCCTCACATCAAATTGCGGCTGTTTTCTCCTTGTAATGGCGAAAAGACTTCTTTTCTAATGACTCACAGTTTTTCGCCATCGTATCAAAGCCGGTGCAATGTTATTTTCCACTAAATAGTTGAGAAATATTGCGTGTCGCGCTATAGTAAATAATGACTCTCGGTGGACAAGCCCTACCAATATGGCAGCTGGTAATCGCATTGTGGAATACTTTAGCCAAAAATCCGATGGCTTGTATTCCGTCACATGACTTCTTCCCAGAGGTGAAAAACGGTGGTGGTCAACCAAGCCTTAGAAGGCTGTTGTGCAGCAAGCAGTGCAAACTCTCTGAGTACACAAGCAGCCTAGCTATTACAGCAAAAAGCAGATATGAGCAAAAAATCGAACTATCCAATGGAATAGATCCCTATAATTTATTAAAAAAATAAAATTTAAAAAAAGAGTTGTCGTGTGGAGTTCCCAGACACATCATTCAAAACAGATAAAGACATTGAAAAGCATGGAAGCCTACAACTTCTTTGTGTGTGGCTGGGTCAAGGAAATTGGTATCAGGACTCTCCCGGATAAATATGCATCGTTTTTGCTCGGGTAAGGTTGCATTTCACGATTCAACGTTGCGCCTTGGGAGGACTCATCCATGTAAACATAGACAACGAGTACCTCACAGCTGACACCCGTGAATGCATATCCATTTAGCACACTAACAATTATTGACTCATCACCATATTAGATTTTTTGTCCCACTATCTTATGTACTGTACTTGTGCACAAAATAGACAATAGGGGAGACGTAGAAGTACCTTTCCTGACAAAGTATCATTGACTCTGACTTTCTGTTTGTTAAAAATTAAAATACAAACAACATCAAAATAATAATTCAATGGGATGTACTAAACGAGTAAAATATATTTACAAATATATCAAATAAACCTTTAATGATGTAGTAACTGCAAACTTGTGCGTTCTTCGACTCTTCTCCCTTGGACTGGAGTGCGTGCCACTTTTTTGTCGTCTTTCGTAAAATCTTTCAGTTGTTTGCCGTGGCTTAGTTGTTAGAGCGCCAGCAACCTGAGGGTTCAGGGTTCAATCCCCGGCTTTCGCCATCCTAGTCATGTCGCTTTACCCTTGGTCCTGATTAGGGATGTCCGATAATGGCTTTTTTGCCGATATCCGATATTCCGATATTGTCCAACTCTTAATTACCGATACCGATATCAACCGATGCCGATATATACAGTCGTGGAATTAACACATTATTATGCCTAATTTTGTTGTGATGCCCCGCTGGATGCATTAAACAATGTAACAAGGTTTTCCAAAATAAATCAACTCAAGTTATGGAAAAAAGTGCCAACATGGCACTGCCATATTTATTATTGAAGTCACAAAGTGCATTATTTTTTTTAACATGCCTTAAAACAGCAGCTCGGAATGTGGGACATGCTCTCCCTGAAATAATCCTGATACCCACTACAACTATGGGAAACACTGTACTTTGACTTTCACAAAGTGCATTTTTTATTTTTTTTTAATAAACATGACTCAAAACAACAGCTACAAAAACAATGAAGGCACACAGCTTCAGTCCAGAGTATACTATAAACTGGGCTCAATCTGCCCTGTTCTTAACGTATTCGTATGAGTAACAAAAATGTGCAAATAAAAACAAGAAAGGCACAAAAATAAAAAGCTGCTTCCGTCTAGACTAGTAGAAAACACAGCCATCCTTTAAAGTGCATGAACATTAATAAAACTGCTTTAGTCTAGACTAGTAGAAAACACAGCCATCCTTTAAAGTGCATGGGGAAAAAGGCACAAAACATAAATAAAACAGCTTCACTCAGTCCAGACTATTAGTCTATTTGTGCAACAGATGAAGCTCAAAGAGTGGGCTAATTATTTTTCTCCTTGTCATCACGTGTGAGAGGTACATTTTTCTGAATGAAATCAAGCATCTGCAAGGGGTTCTGGGTATTTGTTCTGTTGTGTTTATGTTGTCTTACGGTGCGGATGTTCTCCCGAAATGTGTTTGTCATTCTTGTTTGGTGTGGGTTCACAGTGTGGCGCATATTTGTAACAGTGTTAAAGTTGTTTATACGGGCACCCTCAGTGTGACCTGTATGGCTGTTGATCAAGTATGCTTACATTCGCGAGTGTGTGTGTCAAGCCTTAGATATTATGTGACTGGGCCAGTACTCAAAGGCAGCGCCCTCAAGGATTAATTGGCGCTCTGTACATCTTCCTGCATCCGTGTACACAGCGGCGTTTTATAAAGTCACAAATTTTACTTTTGGAAACCGATACCGATAATCTTGAAACCGATACCGATAATTTCCGATATTACTTTTTTAAAGCATTTATCGGCCGATAATATCGAACATCCCTAGTCCTGATGGGTCGTTGTTAGGGCCTTGCATGGCAGCTCCCGCCATCAGTGTGTGAATGTGTGTGTGAATGTGGAAATAGTGTCAAAGCGCTTTGAGTACCTTGAAGGTAGAAAAGCATAGTAAAACTAATTTACCGTTTTTGATTTCGAAACACACGCATTTTTCTTCGAGATAGAGGGACAAACCCTACTTGACGACCACGCATATTTAATGAGCCGGACGTGACGTCATGTAAATCCAAGCAATAGTTCTATAATTGAGGCGCAAAACACTGATAGATAGATAGATAGATAGATAGATAGATAGATAGATAGATAGATAGATAGATAGATAGATAGATAGATAGATAGATAGATAGATAGATAGATAGATAGATAGATAGATAGATAGATAGATAGATAGATAGATAGATAGATAGATAGATAGATAGTACTTTGATTCCTTCAGGAGAGTTCCCTCAGGAAAATTAAAATTCCAGCAGCAGTGTACAAAATTGAGATCAAATTTAAAAAGTAAAAAGTAAATAATGGGGATATAAATGGAAACATAATAGAAAAATATTACAATAGAATAAAAATAAAAAGCAACAATTAGAATAAAAATATAACAGTAAAATAAGAATATAACAAGAGAAACGAGGCAGTAGTGACCATGTTATGAAAAAGTATTGCACAGAGAGGAGTTGTACAGTCTAATGTTGTGTGGGACAAAGGAGTTTTTTAGTAAAGTGCAAATTACTTCGATACCTTTATCTACTTGACTAATTCACACTTTAAAGTGCTTCCCAATATAGTTAATAACAACACATTGTTACCTTACGTTACGTTAGAAACGGTAGAAAACTGCGTTACGTTAGAAAACCAGCTTAAACTCCAATGCTAACTTCTCAAAGGTATCTCAATGAACGCAGCTAGCTAAGCGAATGGAGAGTGCAGTGCCAGACTCGCCAATTAGTTCAAGTAGAAGAGACACTTTTTTCACCTTTGTCGGTTCTGGTAGGAGGCATCCTACAGATGGATATGTTGCGCCCCTAAAATGACCAAACGTCGTCTCTTCGGTGCAATATTTATTCAAGAAACCCACGGTTCATATTACAGGCATTTTCTGATATAATTTTTCCCGCTATTTACTGTTTCACTTCCTGTTTCCTTCTCGAGCATGCGCATTACACGCATAACCTAAGAAATGACGCAGCTCCCCTTCCCAATACTCATAACCAATCATACATAGAGATGAATATGAAAAATGAAAAACATTGCATAATACATTTAACAAAAACAAAATATGTATTATTCTATTTATGCATCATAATACAACTTTAGATTTTAAATCTAACTGTAGTTTCAGGGTGCTACATATACATTCAGTGTATGATTTATGATGTAATACATTTAGTTCGCCCTCAAAGCAGACTTGCACTATAGTGTTGTGTCGTTCGCGAACGATTCGTTCAAAAGAACGAATCTTTTGAGTGAACGTACTGAACCGAATCACTTCATGAACTGATTCGTTCCTTTCTCAGTTCAGTTGAGCTCCGCCGCGGCCATGCCGGTATGAGTGGAACTGGCGCATTCTGTGACTCACTGAACCCTCGACGTCGGCGAACGACGCAGCCAATGAGAGGGCGGGGGGAGGGACTGAGCGAACGATTCGTTCACCGCGGATTAACGACACGAATCACTCAGTGAACGACAACGCTCTCGCTCTCTGCTCTGCGGGGACGGGGGTTAAAGTGTAGGGCAGGCTGTTTTGAGAAGATTTAAAATAAAAATAATAACTAATGTATGTACACATACATAGGCTATTATTTACACAGTTATTGTAACAAAAATAAATTTCTCCTTGGGGATCAAATCTGATTCATATTATTATTATTATTATTATTATTATTATTATTATCCATTCTACTGCAACTGTTGTTGTTGATGTTGTTTAGTAGCTATCATCATCATTATAATAATGCTGATTTGCAATTAAACTGTACTGCTGCTGCAGAAGTGATTCGGTTCACGTACTGAACTGCGGCCACAGTGTGGCGCTGTGCCAGTCACTGATTCTAGTGATTCAGTACAGTCAAAAGAACTGCAGAAGTGATTCGGTTCACGTACTGAACTGCGGCCACAGTGTGGCGCTGTGCCAGTCACTGATTCTAGTGATTCAGTACAGTCAAAAGAACTGCAGAAGTGATTCGGTTCACGTACTGAACTGCGGCCACAGTGTGGTGCTGTGTCAGTCACTGATTCTAGTGATTCAGTACTGTCAAAAGAACTGCCGATCCCATCACTATTGCACTACCGGGCCACACAATGCAGCGATTGGTCCTGCTTGGTCACGTGATTGCGTGACGTCACTACACTAGAGTTGTCACCCGGCTTGCGTTATCATGACACTTTTATATGGTATCCTTCTTGTGCCATTTTTGTGATACTTTATTCGCACAAGTGGGAAAATAATCTCATTGCCAATAAAAAGCTGAAATGGGCAGTCCTCTGTTGTACAAGAGAAGAAATAAGTGAAACAAATATGCTCTCAATAGACTTTGCTGATTGTAGGGCTTGGGAGGCACGTCTCTTCACATCAAAACCTTATTTTACTACTATTGCTGACTTTTTTTTGTTGACGTTGTCAGGTTTGAATAATAATGATAAAATATTAACAATTAAAGTTAAATACTAATAAGCAAAAAAAAAAAAAAAAGTGTGTGATTATATGGTCTTGCATGTAAAATGTGTGATATAATGTCCGATACAAGCGGTCCTGCAGCGTGTTTACTTGTGCAAGGCTGGACAGCCAGTTAACATCTAAAGGTCCTCCAATAAGCATACAAGGTTGGTCTTTTCTTCTATTTTAGTCAAGGCATTTACAAATAATTACACAATAATTAATTGAACAATATTGCAGTCTAAAACAGCACACATGTCAATACAAACAATACTAAATAATTATAGTTTCTTATTACTTGCACATACAAAGCCTCCAGGGCAGAAGAGTATTAGAGAGTATCCAGTAACAAATGTGTCTGCATTATGAGCTTAATTTCATGAATTATTGTGGCCGAAAAAACAATTACCACTCCACCTCAACTTCAAGACAGCATGCGTCCATTCCAGATGGTAACAATGAATAGGTTATTGTTTTTCATACCTACCATTCTTCTCTGTTTCACTAATATCACTTGATCAAACCTTTTCTAACATTCCACACTACAAAATAATAAAATAATGTATGATTCCTGCTGATATCGTATTAGATCCACCTCAGCCAATACTCAAGGTTCCAATGTTTGTATCGCATCGGAAGTGAAATAGTTCAGAGTTTTAAGCATACTCCAAAATAAAACAAAAGCAAAGTCAAGTAAAACAGTCATCCCTTGAGTGCAGACTCTTTCCTGAGTCCTGTTTCTGGTCTGTGCTTATCATCAAAGGTACCTTTCACAAAAAAAGCCAAAGAAAAAGCCAACCTGTCGTTCTGCTACAGAGCAAATCTGTCTTCTTTCAGAACCGAATGCACGAGAGTCTGCACTTGTTCAACAGCATCTGCAACCATCGCTACTTCGCCGCCACGTCCATCGTCCTCTTCCTCAACAAGAAGGACGTCTTCTTGGAAAAGATCAAGAAGGCTCACCTCAGCATGTGCTTCCCCGACTACGACGGTGAGCTACCTCATCCGTCCTCTTCCAGCCGGCGTTTTTAATGTCATGGTCTTCTTCTTCAGGTCCCAACACCTATGAGGACGCAGGGAACTACATCAAACTGCAGTTCTTGGACCTGAACATGCGCCGAGACATCAAGGAGATCTACTCCCACATGACCTGCGCCACGGACACAGAGAACGTCAAGTTTGTGTTCGACGCCGTCACCGACATCATCATCAAAGAAAACCTGAAAGACTGCGGCCTCTTCTGAAAGGTCTCACAAACCGTGGAACATCTATTCATCCGTTACAAGTTCCAACCGCGGCCATCGCAACACATTTACTGAGACGTATTCTGTGGCTTTCAGCTTAACGCTGAATGGACCTTTTTTTTGTGGCCATGTGGCAGATGAGGCGGCAGCGAAAACGACTGAAAAGTAAACGGTCTTACAGGTGTAAAAAGAAGTTGAACTTGTTTGGGAGGAAAGTCTTAACATAAGTAAAATAAATTAATATAATTAAATAAAATTATTTGAAATAAAATCAAGTAAAACTAAACAAAGTTAAAATGAATTAAAATACAATTAAGTAAAGTTTTTTTTACTTATTGTGACTTAAAACATTGTACTGAGCAGCCAGGACGGCGACGTTGCAGTAGGTTGGTCTTCGGTTAAAGTCCCAATGATAGTCACACACACACTAGGTGTGGTGAAATGATTCTCTGCATTTGACCCATCCCCTTGTTCACCCCCTGGGAGGTGAGGGGAGCAGTGAGCAGCAGCGGTGGCCGCGCTCGGGAATCATTTCGGTAAACATTTGACGCTGAGTGCCAAGCAGGGAGGCAACGGGTCCCATTTTTATAGTCTTTGGTATGACTCGCCCGGGGTTTGATCTCATGACCTTCCAGTCTCAGGGTGGACACTCTAACCACAAGGCCACTGAGCAGGTTGTTATCATAAGGTTATCATCACATTTTCAAAATGAAAGTCTTTGTTGTCAATTCAAGACACACATGGCATCAAAATGACGTTTTCTTCTCTCCTCTTTGTAATCACAATACACTGTAACGATACAGTATATAACAATAACAGTATAGAGAACCGTGGAAGTCGCTTCCTAGCGGTTCCACTGACATACACTTCACAGGAGCCAGTCGTGCAAAGTTGAACAAAGTTTTAATGTACATAGATTTTATCACAAGTTTTCTCTCCAGCAGGACGCGACTTTTCAGCCACGTCCGTATCCTCTCTCTCCTCCTGCTCCCGGCCGCTTACTGCTAAAGACAACAGATGATTAGATCAACACGTACCACCTGTGAAATCTAATCCCCTGCCAGCTGTGTCTCGCCGTCAGCCCATGCCCCGGCCCTATCCGATGGTGCTCATCCTCAGCACCATAGACAGAGGAGGTGACCTTTGCTCCTGCAGGCGCGCTGGCCACACCTCCCTCCACAAGAACATTTTAAAATGTTAATAAGTATGTACATTTTTCCAAAAAATGGTGCGACTTTAGACGTCAGTCATATAAAAGTGTAAAATCATCATCAGCCGTTGTCAGTCCACTGCTGGACGAAAGCCTCAGCATGTTTCTGCCATAGTGAATGATCTCTCTTGGTGTACTCTTCATGCTGGTTATTAGCCTACACCTTCCACGCTGGCTTGGTGCGGGTTGGAAGGGGTATTTTACATCAGAGATCCTTCTCCTAGACTAATTGCCTTACTGGGCTGTTGAACTTAGTCTGTCCTGTTGGTTGTCCGCGCCCCAATTACCCAGGGACCCGCTCAGCTTTATGGCGCTGACCGCCCGCCAGTCACAAGAGAAGGTGCAAACGGTTCTTTGTGTGCATTTTATAGACGTTAGTTGGGACTCACTAACCCCACACACAACCTCCCATCTCATGCCTGGATGTAGTTTAACGTCATACCCAAAAAAGAAGTTGGTAAAAACAAATATATACTTACTAGTACATATGTGGATGGTGATGCTTGGGAGGCAAGTCTCTTCAAATGAAAAGCCTCTTCTTGAAATACTGTCAACTTTTTGTGTCATGTCAGACATATTGTACTGAGCAGCCAGGACAGACGCGTGTGTACAAATGTTGTTTTCTGGGTATCATCACATTCCCTTTCATGTCACAGTTATAAGATGTTGGCTTCCGCCCACCTCCAAAGACATGCATCTGGGGATAGGCTGATTGGCAACACTAAATTGGCCCTGGCGTGAATGTGAGTGCGAATGTTGTCTGTGTTGGCCCTGCGATGAGGCGGCGACTTGTCCAGGGTGTACCCCGCCTTCCCTGAGAGGGACGAGCGGTAGAAAATGGCTAGATGGATGAACTAACTGCTGTGATTTTTGTCTTCTTTGCAGAGTTGTGTCATGACCCTCCACCCCCATCCTCTAACCAAGCTAACATCAAGCGAGGACACCTGTCAATCATTTGGAACAACTTTTAGCTTTGGCGTCCGAGACCAAAGGTCAACAGAGACTAAATCCTGCAGAATTTACACTTGACTTTACTTTAGTCCAGATATGAAAGGTTTTGATTGTTTGGAGCGCAATGCAAAATGAGTAGCGACATGACAACATGGAAAAAGGAGAGAGCCCAGACCTAAAGCCTATCTCACTACCTGCAAGAGACGCACATCTGGGAGGCTAAACACCAGATCAAAATAGATTGTACACAATGTACACATATATGTACATGTTATGTACCCAATGTACACAATACAGGCTAGCCATGGAATAAATGCTCCTTTCTTAGATGATATTGCTAATTATGATGATTATGTGCAGAAAGTATTCCTTGTAAAAAATAAAATTTTGAACCAATAAAGCTTCTGTAGACAACACATCAGTTTCCCTTTGTTATTATTATTATTGTCATAAAAAAAAACAATACAACCTTTTGAAAAACACTTCATTAGATAGCTTCATGTCTCCAGTACAAACATTTAAAAATAAAAAAAATCAATGGCCTGTATTGGAATACAATCATATTTAATTGTATGCAACTTAATCAAAATTACAATATTTGATAAATAGAAATAAAATATTTTTAGAAGTGTGATGCAAATTTAAAATAACACTTTTTAAATCAAATGCACTGTAAAGTTCAGTGTGATACAGTGTTTGAGCAAAAATAAACAACATAAAAGGCCTTTTTACTGTAAATGATACTTTAAGAGCAGTCCTACCAAGTGAAAATACTACACTCAAAGTTTTATAAGAGAGATGGACATTTATTGATGATTAAAGAAAAGCAACATAACTTGTCACACCAAACCAAAACTTTGAAAAACTGAAGTTCATTCATTTCATTTAATGACTTTTATGGGGTTGCAGTGATAGAGATAGATTAGTTTCAATATAACATTTTGACATCTTCACATAACATCATTTTACATTTAAAAAACTCAAGTAAAGACCCGCGTAAATAGTAAAGTAAATAAAGAAAAATAAAATAAACTAAAATAAGTAAAATGAAATAAAGAAAAGTAACATACAAATAAGTAAAATAAGTTAGAATAAAATAAAATAAAGTAAAACAAAATAAATGAAAATAGAGTTAAATAAAATTATGTAAAATTAACTAAAAGTAAAATTGTATCAATTAAAATAAAATAAAGTAAATTAAAAATAAAATGATGTAAAATACACTAAGAGTAAAATAAAGTAAAGTAAAATTAAATAAATTAAAGTATAACGTCAATACATTGAATTAAATCAAATTAAATGAAAAGTGTGATAAAGTATGTCGAATGTACAAAGCTGGTAATATATGAAGGAGCAGAAAGAAAAGATGCATAGTTATCAGTAATTTAAATTTTAATCATCAAATAAACGCACAAGCTTTGCAATGAAAAAATACCTGCTGGCATTGTAGGCAATCATTATTCTACACACATTATGTTTGTGAAATTGTTCTTTCATTTGTTTTTGCTTTAAACCCTGAGATGATCAGCAGGTATGAAGAAGTGCAATCAAGTCAAATAAAATCCGTCAATTTACTTGTTCCTCTTGGAAAAAATGTGGACGAAAAGAAGACAAGAAAATTGATGGCTTGATTTAGTTGTAAACAAGTGAAAACACACAAACACACACTCGTACGCACGCGCGCACACACACACACGCATACAGACCGACCGACTTGAGCAACACGATTTAAAACGTGTTAGACCTCCTGACGCTACGTTTAAAAAAAAAGGCACTTTAAGAGCATGAGTGACGGGTCTCTTACTCTCATGATCACACTTTTGTATAGTTACGATCCATAAATGTTAATAAACAAGCCCACTTTAAAACTTGCACACACTGCACTAGTGTCCCTGTGATGAAGCCCTCGTGATAACGAGCAAGGCACTAAACAACACATTACGCCATTTGTTGTACAGGAGGACGACACGGTTACCCTAATTCACTCGCGCCCTAACACACACACACACACTTCCAAACATACGCGTACACTCCAAATACTCACACAACCTAAACAGTAAAATAAATGGTCCCGGTGTCTTAACTCAGTCTGGATCCTCAGCAAATATACTCACAGTGTGCGCGTGTATTAATGTGTAGTGTAAGTGTATACGCATTCGCGTGTGTGTGTGCGCGCGCGCGCGCAGCAACAACATCACCACACTGTCAGTGCAGGCCGACCATGTGATCAATCTGCCTCATGTAGACGCTCTTCAGGGGCAGCGTGTAGCGTCGCGCCTCCGGGATCCTGTTGCACTGTCAAAAAATAAATAATTTATATTATTGTTTTAATATTCACAACTCTGTTCAATTATTATTGAATGGACATTATTATTGCAAGGACAAATGACCTTGGGGGCTAAAACAGGGGAGATCCCTCGATGTCCCATATTATTCAAAAGAGAAAAGCTGAATTGAATTAAGATCATTTAAATAAGATAACATAAAAAAATAAAATAAATGGCTGTTATAAATTGAACTAACATGCACAAGTTTTTTTTTCCTGTAAAGTTTTTGTTGTGTGTGTTTATTAAAAGTGGGGTTGTGGATTTAAAAAAATGTTTTTATATCCATAATATTATGTTCAAATTATGTATAGTTGCACTCGAAATTATTTATCCCACATCGTGAATAGGTTTTTGTGTATACATATGATTTAATCATTAATTGTATATTTATTTGTGACAGTCTAACTTCGCCACTTTGTGGTTCACTTACTGCTGTCTCAGTGCATCGAAGATTTAAAAATTGAAAAGAATTCATTTTAAATACAGGTAAAAGCCAGTAAATTAGAATATTTTGAAAAACTTGATTTATTTCAGTAATTGCATTCAAAAGGTGTAACTTGTACATTATATTTATTCATTGCACACAGACTGATGCATTCAAATGTTTATTTCATTTAATTTTGATGATTTGAAGTGGCAACAAATGAAAATCCAAAATTCGTGTGTCACAAAATTAGAATATTACTTAAGGCTACTACAAAAAAGGGATTTTTAGAAATGTTGGCCAACTGAAAAGTATGAAAATGAAAAATATGAGCATGTACAATACTCAATACTTGGTTGGAGCTCCTTTTGCCTCAATTACTGCGTTAATGCGGCGTGGCATGGAGTCGATGAGTTTCTGGCACTGCTCAGGTGTTATGAGAGCCCAGGTTGCTCTGATAGTGGCCTTCAACTCTTCTGCGTTTTTGGGTCTGGCATTCTGCATCTTCCTTTTCACAATACCCCACAGATTTTCTATGGGGCTAAGGTCAGGGGAGTTGGCGGGCCAATTTAGAACAGAAATACCATGGTCCGTAAACCAGGCACGGGTAGATTTTGCGCTGTGTGCAGGCGCCAAGTCCTGTTGGAACTTGAAATCTCCATCTCCATAGAGCAGGTCAGCAGCAGGAAGCATGAAGTGCTCTAAAACTTGCTGGTAGACGGCTGCGTTGACCCTGGATCTCAGGAAACAGAGTGGACCGACACCAGCAGATGACATGGCACCCCAAACCATCACTGATGGTGGAAACTTTACACTAGACTTCAGGCAACGTGGATCCTGTGCCTCTCCTGTCTTCCTCCAGACTCTGGGACCTCGATTTCCAAAGGAAATGCAAAATTTGCTTTCGTCAGAAAACATGACTTTGGACCACTCAGCAGCAGTCCAGCTCTTTTTTCCAGGGTCAACGCAGCCGTCTACCAGCAAGTTTTAGAGCACTTCATGCTTCCTGCTGCTGACCTGCTCTATGGAGATGGAGATTTCAAGTTCCAACAGGACTTGGCGCCTGCACACAGCGCAAAATCTACCCGTGCCTGGTTTACGGACCGTGGTATTTCTGTTCTAAATTGGCCCGCCAACTCCCCTGACCTTAGCCCCATAGAAAATCTGTGGGGTATTGTGAAAAGGAAGATGCAGAATGCCAGACCCAAAAACGCAGAAGAGTTGAAGGCCACTATCAGAGCAACCTGTGCTCTCATAACACCTGAGCAGTGCCAGAAACTCATCGACTCCATGCCACGCCGCATTAACGCAGTAATTGAGGCAAAAGGAGCTCCAACCAAGTATTGAGTATTGTACATGCTCATATTTTTCATTTTCATACTTTTCAGTTGGCCAACATTTCTAAAAATCCCTTTTTTGTATTAGCCTTAAGTAATATTCTAATTTTGTGACACACGGAATTTTGGATTTTCATTTGTTGCCACTTCAAATCATCAAAATTAAATGAAATAAACATTTGAATGCATCAGTCTGTGTGCAATGAATAAATATAATGTATATAATATAATGTACACCTTTTGAATGCAATTACTGAAATAAATCAAGTTTTTCAAAATATTCTAATTTACTGGCTTTTACCTGTACATTATCATAACGTCTGTTTGATATTATATAAGCTGTCTTCCTAATGCCGCAACAAAGCTGCTTTGTCCACATGACATCGTTCACGATTGATCGATGGCTGACCAATCACAGAGCACTGTCTTTTCTGTACTGGCGGCTAAATGGCTCAGTCACATCATCATCATCGAATTAGCTGTGTTCACTCTTGTATTTCTCAACTTTCTGCGCCTTCTAGGGCTTTTGGCACAGAATCTATACCCCCGAGGAAGCTGCCTAATATCGGACAAAAAGGTGAGCCTCTCCTAATTGCTATGCTAAAAGAAGGTAGCTTAGCTCTGAGCTATTATCTACTAGCTGCCATGGCCAGATCAATAAATATTCGGTTTGGAAAAAGAAGGAAAAAAATATTAAGACAAAAAAGAAATACCTCTTCAAATGAAAATTAGTTTGTTCCTCACTCGGAAAAAGAAAATAGTCAGTCCCTCCGGGATTTTGCATCCATGCAAATTCAACGAATCCCCACAAATAATGCCCGGGCGGCTTTGCAACTTTGTCTATGCCCGCAACTTTCCTGCACACTTAGGCCAATCTGCGTCATTTTCACCAATCTAATTTTGTATCTTAACCAAAACTTATGTTTGTTTCTTGTGTAGACGAAGCAAAAACAGCAACGTGTAACAATATATTAACTCTTTATGATCAAACGACACAATTGTTGTAGCTCAGACCTACTTCCTGTTCCTGCCTACAGCGCTAAGCCTTCTGACAAAGTAGTATATAAACATTTACTTCCTAGTTTACATATATTGATAATATTTATTTTACATTTGTTTATACAGGGTAGGGATGGGAATCGAAAACCGGTTACCTTAGAACAGGGGTCAGCAACCCGCGGCTCCGGAGCCGCATGCCGCTCTTTGACCACTCTATGCGGCTCAGCTGCATACTTGCCGACCCTCCCGGATTTCCCAGTATACTTAACGACCCCCCCCCCTCCCCCTGACTTTCCCAGGAGACTGCCTCTCCTAGAAATCTCTCAGGGCAAATATTATCCTATTTTCACTCTAATTACTTAATCAAGGGCGTGCCCTAATGGCACTGCATTAATTGTCCTCTATAGCATTTACAAACAGCCTGCCAGCACGGCCACATGTTATTTGTTGCTTTTACTTGCACACGTAGGCGACAGCAAGGCATACTTAGTCATCAGCCACACAGCTTACACTGACGGTAGCCTTATAAAACAACTTTAACACTGTTACGTTACAAATATGCGCCACACTGTGAACCCACACCAAAAAAGAATGACAAACACATTTCTGGAGAACATCCGCACCGTAACACAACACAACAAATACCCAGAATCCCATGCAGCCCTAACTCTTCCGGTCACTTCCTGTCAATGAGAAAGGACGCAAAAGAGAAAGGCTCCGCTCTTGCTACCGGAGTTTTTTGTTAAATCTGAAGATTTTGACCACTGATTTGCGATCACAGCCACAGGGGAGTACCCTGGCATCTTCAATCTGATTTTGGTCAGTTGAGAGGCACTGATACGCTGAAAGAAGGCGAGTTGGGAGAGCCGTTAGCCTCAAGCCAAAGGCGCCTTGCCGCAGTTCAAAGCGGTTGCCTAGCAACCAAAAGCTACAGCGAGTTTACAGCTGTTTTAAAGTGATCCCGACGTCGCAGAGTGATATAAGTTGACAGGCTGACACCTCAAATTGATCTCTGAACGGCGCACGATACGAAATTGTTGGAAAAAACAAGTTAAAGTGCCGCACGTCGCTAAAGAAGCAACTGCCATTAAGACACAAGCAAGAGGCATTGACGTCAGTGACTGCCGCGATGCGAAAAGGTAAAGGAAAGATTGAAATCCCGAAACCTTCGGGGTCAGCTGTTACAGAACACAACTGGGAACAAGATTTGAGGTTGGACACAGGACATGATGGGAATCAAGAAGTCCATCCATCCATTTTCTACCGCTTATTCCCTTCGGGGTCGCGGGGGCGCTGGAGCCTATCTCAGCTACAATCGGGCAGAAGGCGGGGTACACCCTGGACAAGTCGCCACCTCATCGCAGGGCCAACACAGATAGACAGACAACATTCACACTCAGAATCAAGAAGTGATACTACAAAAACTTGAAGAAATGAAAGAAGAAATGAAAGAAGAAATGAAAGAAATGAAAAAAGAAATGAAAGAAATGAAAGAAGAAATGAAAGAAATGAAAAAAGAAATGAAAGAAATGAAAAAAGAAATGAAAAAAGAAATGAAATAAATGAAAGAAGAAATGAAAGAAATGAAAAAATAAATGAAAGAAATGAAAGAAATGAAAGAAGAAATGAAAGAATTGAAAGAATATCTGAGAAAAGTAACAACAGAACACAAACAAGATGTGAAAAGTCTGCAGGAAAATATAGAAAATCTGCAATCTCAGAACAACAGAAGAAATAATGAAGCCACTGAAATGGGCAAACGAATGAAGACCCTTCAAGAAGACAACAACATGTTGAGGAATATCATAGATGAAATGGATCAGGACAAACGAATGAATGATATCATCGTGACTGGGCACCGAATTAAACCAAGATCCTATGCGAAAGCTGTGAATAATGAAGGTGAACCAGATGAAATGGATATGATCTCAGCAGAACAGCAAGTGGTCAACTTTCTGCAATCAAAGGAAATTGAAATTAATACCATCGAAACATGCATCCCACTGAACGGAAGAAACAACAACGCCACTCCAGTCGTGCTCGTGAAACTCGTAAACAGAAAATCTAAAATGGCATTGCTGAGACAGGGAAAGAAGCTGAAGGGAACAAATGTGTACATGAATGAGCATCTCACAAAACGCAATGCTGGAATCGCCAAGAAAGCACGCGACTTGAGAAAGCAGGGAAAAATCGAGGGAACTTGGAGCACCAACTATAAAATCTACATCAAGCTGAATGGAGGTCCAGAAGCAAGAGTAATTGTTGTCCATGACATCAAGGACCTGGACAATTTTTAAAGTTTACACAGCTACCAAAACAACGATGATAATGGACTCTGACAGAAAACAAACACCCAAATTCAGCATCGACACTACTATGTTCCAAGGGACGACTAAACAAGAGGACCTACATTCAGGATTGCATCCACCTACACTTATTGAAATTATTGAAACAACATCAAAGATTGTTGAACAAGAAAATATGGAACTAAAAAATTTCTGCAACAAAGATTACAAAAACCAGGATTTGGAAAATGATATAGATCCAGATACAAATTTTTTCTCCCACATCAGTAATAATTGTTTTTATTATACAGATGATCAATATAATAGCAACATTACATGCGATAACAAATTGTCAATTATTCATTTTAATAGCAGAAGCTTGTATGCAAACTACAACAACATTAAGAACTTTTTGGAACACATCAACGAACCATTCAAAGGGATTGCTGTCACAGAAACATGGATTGATGATAAAAAAGGAATAGATTTTGATCTGGAGGGATATGAACTAAACTACATCAACAGAACCAACAAAAATGGAGGAGGAGTAGCTGTGTACGTGATGAAGAACCTGAACTACAAAGTGGTAAAAAAAACATGTAATTTGCTATAGATAATATCTTAGAATGTATAACCATTGAAATATGTCAGGAAAAAAGCAAAAACATTTTCATCAGTTGTATATATAGATCACCTAAGTCAAGTATAGAAACATTTGAAGAATGGATCAAGGCTACTTACATGGATAATGGTCAAAGAATAATGTTCTTATGTGGTGACTTTAATATTGACTTATTGAACCCTAACAAGCAAAAGTCTATTGATGACTTCATTGATACAATGTACAGCATCAGTTTATATCCAAAAATCACAAAGCCAAGCAGAATCACAGCACACTTTGCCACGCTTATTGATAATATTTTTACCAATGAGTTTGACAATAACACTACAAGTGGTCTACTTATAACCGACGTTAGTGATCATCTGCCAGTTTTTACAATATATGATGGACACTACAAGAAGAACATGGAAGACAAAAGGACATTTCGAAGACTGTGCACAGAGAAGAGGATGACTGCTTTCAAAATTGAGCTACAAAAGCAAGATTGGGACAATGTGTACAAGGAAAAAGAGGTTGATGAAGCATATGAACATTTCTTAAACAAGTTCATAATACTTTATGACAAACATTGTCCATGGATACAACTCAGTAATAAACAGAGAAAGAATAATCAACCATGGATGACAAAAGGATTAAAAAATGCCTGTAAGAAGAAGAATACACTATATAGAGAATTTATAGCACAAAGAACTATAGAGGCAGAAAATCGGGACGGCGTGGCGTAGTGGGTAGAGCAACCGTGCCAGAAACCTGAGGGTTGCAGGTTCGCTCCCCGCCTCTTACCATCCAAAAATCGCTGCCGTTGTGTCCTTGGGCAGGACACTTCACCCTTTGCCCCCGGTGCCGCTCACACCGGTGAAATGAATGAATGGTAGGTGGTGGTCGGAGGGGCCGTAGGCGCAAACTGGCAGCCTCGCTTCCGTCAGTCTACCCCAGGGCAGCTGTGGCTACAAATGTAGCTTACCACCACCAGGTGTGAATGAATGATGGGTTCCCACTTCTCTGTGAGCGCTTTGAGTATCTAACAATAGAAAAGCGCGATATAAATCGAATCCATTATTATAATTTAGAAATTAAGTACAAAAAGTATAAAAACAAGTTAACAGACATACTACGATCATGTAGAAAAGAATATTACAGTGAATTATTGGACAGGAACAAAAATAATATGAGAGCAACATGGGGCATCCTCAATAGCATTATTAAAAATGGCACAAAGAGGGACTACCCTCAATACTTTTTAGACGGAAATAAAAAAAAATGACAACATAAAGGAAGTAGTTGAAAGCTTCAATAATTATTTTGTAAATATTGGACCAAAATTGGAAGAAAGGATTCCAGACCCAGTTCCAATTGAGAACTATAATGATACCATAGAGCGAAATCCCAACTCCATGTTCCTCAGTAATGTGACACAGGAGGAAATAGTTACAATCGTGAAAAAATGGAAATCTAAGACTTCAACTGATTGTAATGGAATTGATATGGAAACGATAAAAAAGGTTATAGAAGAGATCTCAGGACCATTAATGTATATTAGTAATCTATCATTTCAAACAGGTACATTCCCAAACAAAATGAAAATACCTAAAGTTGCACCAATTTATAAGACTGGAGATAAACATCAATTTACAAATTATAGACCTGTTTCTTTACTTCCACAATTTTCTAAAATCATTGAAAAACTGTTTAATAACAGATTAGAGAGTTTCATAAATAAAAATAGAATACTTGAAGAGAACCAATATGGATACAGAGCTAATGTCTCAACTTCAATGGCTTTAATTGAAATTACAGAAGAAATTACCAATGCAATAGACAGTAAAAAATGTGCAGCAGCAGTTTTTATGGATCTAACTAAAGCATTTGACACAATTAATCACAATATTTTAATCAAAAAACTAGAACGATATGGCATCAGAGGGTTAGTCTTAAACTGGATAAGAAGTTATCTAACGAACAGGAAACAATACGTGAAGCTAGGCGAACACATGTCTACAACGCTAAATATATCCTGTGGTGTACCTCAGGGATCAATATTAGGACCTAAATTATTCAATCTCTATATAAATGACATTTGTAAAGTTACAAAAGATTTAAAGTTAGTATTATTTGCGGATGATACAACAGCGTTTTGTTCAGGAGAGAACACAGGAGATAATACAAATAATAACAGAAGAAATTAACAAATTAAAAAGATGGTTTGACAAAAACAGACTATCGTTGAATCTTAGTAAAACTAAAATAATGCTATTTGGTAACAGTAGAAGAGAAAGTCAAACACAAATACAAATAGACGGAATAGAAATTGAAAGAGTAAATGAAACCAAATTTCTAGGTATAATGATTGATGATAAATTGAACTGGAAATCTCACGTAAAAAATATACAACATAAAGTAGCAAGAAACACGTCAATAATGAATAAAGCAAAACATGTTCTAGACAAAAAATCACTTCATATTCTCTACTGCTCACTAGTGTTACCATATCTGAGCTACTGTGTAGAGATATGGGGAAATAATTACAAAAGTACACTTCATTCATTAACGGTGTTACAAAAAAGATCAGTTAGAATAATACATAATGTTGGATACAGAGAACATACAAATCCTTTATTTATTGAATCAAAGATACTTAAATTCCACGACATAGTGAATTTGCAAACAGCTAAAATTATGCACAAAGCAAACTATAACCTGCTATCCAAGAATATACAACAATTCTTCTCAACAAAAGAGGAGAAATATAATCTTAGAGAAAAATGTAATTTAAAACATGTGTACGCACGTACAACACTTAAGACCTTCAGTATATCAATATGTGGAATTAAATTATGGAATGTATTAAGCAAAGCAATCAAACAATGTACTAATATGATCCACTTCAAGAAACTCTTCAAACTTAAAGTGTTTACAAAGTACAAAGAAGAAGAACCATGACAAACATTCTCAATTTACTTCATCCATCCATTCATTCATTTTTAAAGTAATCTTACTTATCTCATCATATGAAATATGACTTTCTTCACCAATTATTATTATTAAATTCTTACTATTATTTATTTATTTATTTTTATTGTGATTACCTATGGAGTTTATTGTGAATAAATTGAGAACAGGAAGTGAATAAAAAAGTTTCAGCAACTGTTATGTAAAGAAAAGGGGTAGGATTAAATAAGCTCTGCTTCTTCCTACTCCTTTTCGAACATGTTGAAAAGAGAAACTGGAAATTGTGATGTATCATGTTGTATGCTTGCATGTTCGAAATAAACTCAAACTCTAACTCTAACTCTAACTCTAACATTATACACACCCGCTACCACCAAACCCCCCCACACATCAACCCCCCCTCTCCGTGCGTCGGTTGAGCGGAAGAGTTAGGGCTGCATGGGATTCTGGGTATTTGTTGTGTTGTGTTTATGTTGTGTTACAGTGCAGATGTTCTCCAGAAATGTGTTTGTCATTCTTTTTTGGTGTGGGTTGAAAGTGTGGCGCATATTTGTAACGTAACAGTGTTAAAGTTGTTTTTGTACGGCTACCGTCAGTGTAAGCTGTGTGGCTGTTGAACTAGTACGCCTTGCTGGCACTTACGTGAGCAAGTAAAAGCTGCATTCAACATGTGGCCAAGCAGGTACGCTGTTTGGGCAGGCTGTAGAGGGCGCTAAAAGCAGTGCCAGCACGTCCTGAAATTTGGGAGTCTCCCGGAAAATTGAGAGGGTTGGCAAGAAAGACGCTATCAAGCGCCATTCAATTAAAAGTCGCGGGCCGCACTAACATTAAATTTCCATATTAAGATGCGTGCCGGTGCGTGTGTCAGAGACCCCTGGTTAACATAGCGCAAAGCAATTTAAGCTTTGTATGCAGTGTTTTTCATTTGAAATTATCAAAAAATTTTTGCGGCTCCCATTGTTTTCTTTAATTTGTGAAACTTTCCAAAATGGCTCTTTGAGTGGTAAAGGTTGCCGACCCCTGCCTTAGAAAAACGTAGAATTATAACTATTATTACTTATATTTAATTAAAACAGTACAGTAATTTGACAATGAGTTCCGAGTACGTGTTTTACTGCCATCTAGTGTCTACTTTTAAGTCTTGTCTGCAATAAAAAGAGTAAAACATCAATACAGCATTTGTTTTGTTGAATACCTGTACTTTTTGAGATTAAGGTTACAAGGAACACTTAAAACATTGATAACAAATTCATAAAAATACAAGTTGATTCAATGTTATTGAAAAAGTAATCCTCAAAACATTGCTTCTTTTGCTGCAACCTCCTGAAAAAGTTGCCACAAATTCAGGCCTTATAGGCCACGATAATCACAAAAAAAGCCCACAAAATCCTGATTATTCGTGAGTGACGCCGCCATTGCCTTCATCATCACCTGCAGCTCATTTTTAATATGTTACAATTACATAAGAGTGTAGGCTTTATAAAAACCTACAATGCATACAATATTCATTAATATCATCAAATAAATAGCGTCCCAAATACAGTATATCAGGTGGGAGGTGTGGAACGTAACTGCCGCGTTAATGGAGGGAACACTGTATATGAAATATTTATTTTCGTAAGGTACACACTTTTATTTGATGGACATTTAAAAGAAAAGTTATTGTTTGTAAAGTTAAATGTGTTTAAACTGTGTTTTTTGTGCGTTTGTTGCAAATTGAAAAAATAATTTGTACTGATAATTATTCATTTATGGAAAGTGAGTCACTGTCCAAACACAAAGATGGCGTCCTTACATTGCTGGTGTTCTGGACGAGCTGCTCGTTAAACGGCTTCTCCACTGGCGCGTCTTTGTCTTCACATGGACTTCTGTCCTTCCATCGATTCTCCCGGAAGCGCTTGTCAACTGGCATCAGGTGACCTTCTGTTGTGAAGATGTACTTGTTGCCCAACTTGTGAAGCGGGTTGTCCTCGTCAAAAAGCTGTAATTAAAAAAAAAAAAGTTTTTAAACTTACATTTTGTTGGATAGTAACGTTTTACGTGCCACGTAATTCTACCAGAAAAAGATATTTGCAGGTCTCGCTGAGGAAGAAACTCTCCATGCGGTCCTCTTTGGATTTGTGCACAACGTGATGTAGGGTGGCGTACCCGCATCTGAAAACAAAACAGCTCAATCAACACTTGCTCCAAAAAAAGTGTAAAAACTGCTGAAAAATTTGTTTTTTACCTGACTTTGGTATATTTGTCAAGGCTCTGAATAATATCCATACCAACGTGCAAGTAGAAAGGGTTCTTGGTTGCCTGTGACAAGGACAAAACATTTTACTATTACATATCATTCATGCTTAGTTCTCAGCTGCAGAAAGTGTCAGGCAAGTAATGGGAGGCATAATTAGGATTGAGGCCTTTACCTAAAAACATTTTATTGCACACATTTATTTTTTACTCATTTTAAATATTTGTTTTAATAATTTCCCGCCACTAATGAATAATAGCAGTTAATCCAAATAATATATGTCAAGTGAGACTTGATGGGGAATCCATTTTTACAATATATTTTGTAACATTTTGAATAATATATATTTTATTTGGGACAGTCAAAGTTAACGAGATAATAACGAGTTAACGCTATTTCCTTTGACAGCATGTTAATCGTGTGTGAGTAGAGGTGGGAATCTTTGCGCACCTAACAATTTTGATTACAATTAAAATTCAGGGGCTATAATTCGATTATAAAGTGATTACTTATACATCTACAGTATAATTACTATATTGTATATGTATTATTATATTGTATATTGTTAATATGTCAATATTATATATTCTAAATGTATTACATGTAATTATCAATAATATTAATATGTCTACAAAACTTTTACTACAAGACTCTGCTACTAGTGTATGCAGTATTGCCTCATTTCTGTTTTTTAGATTAGTGTGCATAGCATAGATATACATATACATATACATATACATATACATATATATATATACCGTAATTTCCGGACTGTAAGCCGCACCTGACTATAAGCCGCACCAGCTAAATTTAGGGGAAAATACAGATTGCTCCATATATAAGCCGCACCCGACTATAAGCCGCAGGGTTTTGATGTGTAATTACCGTAGTATATAGGGGTTCCTGCTACCACGGAGGGGATTGTCGGGACAGAGATGACTGTTTGGGAACGCAAAGCATCCCATTTATTAACAATAAATCTTTCAATCATTCAATCAAACTTTCACATCTTTGACATGGCGAACAGCATTCGTGCAGAGTACAAATAATACAACGGTGCAAAGTAATACAAAGTGCTCGCCTGTACGTTATCAAAATAACCAGCCTACCGGTATATGAAAAGTCAGTCTTTAATCATTGTGTCATCGTCTTCCTCCTGCGTACTAAAACCACCGAAATCCTCTTCGTCGATGTCGGAGAAGAACAGGCCGTAAATAAGCCGCACCCTTGTATAAGCCACAGGGACCAGAACGAGGGGAAAAGTAGCGGCTTATAGTCCGGAAATTACGGTATATATATATATATATATATATATATATATATATATATATATATATGTATATATATATATATATACACACACAAACAGATACACACAGACACACACACACATGCACACACATATATACATACATACATACAAACATAAAAAAGTTATCTTCTTCCCACTCCCTTTCAGGCAAAACTGGATCATCATGCTTTTACATTATATTAATTTATATTATTACGTGTTGTCTACCTTATACTTTTTTTTTGTCATTGCCTGAAATAAATGAATAAATGAAAATACATACATACATACATACATACATACATACACACACATTATATATATATATATATATATATATATATATATATATATATATATATATATATATATATATATATATATATATATATATATATATATATATATATATATATATATATATTTATATATATATATATATACAAACCCCGTTTCCATATGAGTTGGGACATTGTGTTAGATGTAAATATAAACGGAATACAATGATTTGCAAATCCTTTTCAACCAATATTCAATTGAATGCACTAAAAAGACAAGATATTTGATGTTCATAACTTTGAATTTCATAGCTGCAACACGTGCCAAAGTAGTTGGGAAAGGGCATGTTTGTGTTACATGGCCTTTCCTTTTAACAACACTCAGTAAATGTTTGGGAACTGAGGAGACACATTTTTTAAGCTTCTCAGGTGGAATTCTTTCCCATTCTTGCTTGCTCCAAAGCCAATGGCCACATAACAGCCCAATCCAGATCCCTCAAAAAATACTCCAATGACAATTTCAATTTAAAATTAGATGAGTGGGACTGGTCCCCTGTGCTCGCGAGCAACCTGGTCGATGTTGCTTGGGATCGCTTCAAAATGGCGTTCCTAAAGATACTAAATGACATGGCTCCCGTGAAAACAGTCAGGATCAAAGCCCACTCTGAACCATGGATGAATCCGGACCTATTAGCTGCCATAAAAGACAGAGACAGAAAATACTCTGAATACCAAAAATGTAAAACAGAAGTAGATAAACAACCCAATAATATCAACCTCAAATTACTCCTTTCAACTCTCAAAAAGCAATGCAATATATTAAGAAATAAGTCAACCAACCTGACTAAATCCTTAAGAAAAAATTACATTAACGACAAAATAGAGGAAAACACAAATAAGCCACGTGAGCTCTGGAAAATTCTCAACAACCAGCTTCCTGGTTGCAGCCAGAAACTTAAAACCAGACTCACCAACATCAGCATCAAGGAGGGTGACTCCCTCATTACAGACAAAATGGAGGTAGCTAGCAGACTTAACATCTTTTTCACCAGCATAGCCGCAACTCTTGTCAACAAGCTGTCCCACCACTCTGGTCGCTTTGGTGTAGAACACATTAAAGCATTCTACAGAAAGCTAGGAGTATCCAACGATGATTTCAAATTAGAAATGGTCACAGCTGATGAGGTGTTTAAAAAATTGAGCGCGCTCCACCCTAACAAGGCCACCGGCCTTGGTAATATTCCTTCCAGATTCCTCAGGGACTCTGCCTCCATCATTGCCCCGATCATCACGCACATAATAAACCTATCAATTACACAAGGCCAAGTACCAAAAGATTTTAAGATAGCAAGAGTAACTCCCCTCTTTAAAAAAGGAAGCAAATTGGAACCTGGCAACTAACGACCTGTTTCTATTCTCAGTTCCATTTCGAAAGTAATGGAGAAAATAGTTTATGAACAGGTCGATAGTTACCTTGCCACTAATAAACTCATGTACAAATTCCAATCCGGCTTCAGAACTAACCACTCCACTGACACATGCCTTCTCTATCTGACCGACCACATCAAACATGAGGTGGACGCGGGCAAATACTGCGGCATGGTCATGCTGGACCTTCGGAAGGCCTTTGACACCGTTAACCACGCTATACTGTTGGATAAGCTCAGAGCAATCGGATTTAACAAAACCTCATGGAGCTGGATGCAATCTTACTTGGAGGGGAGGGAGCAGGTGGTAGAGGGGAACGGCACCGTGTCCCCCCCTCCTCTCGGTGAGCTGTGGAGTCCCCCAAGGCAGTATATTGGGGCCTTTACTGTTCCTAATATACATAAACGACTTGTCATCGGCATGCGACTGTGAATTGTTCTTGTTTGCGGATGACTCTGCCCTGCTGGTATCCGATAAGGACAAGTCACAGGTGGAGAAAATCCTCAGTGCTGAGCTGTGTAGAACTTGCACCTGGCTTGCTGACAACAAGCTATCCATACACTTGGGTAAAACGGAATCCATCCTGTTTGGGTCCCACATCAACCTTAAGAAAGTCAATGACTTCACCATAAAAGTGGGTGACATTGTTATCACCAGGAAAGATGAGGTCACCTACCTAGGTTCCATTCTAGAGGCTAATCTTTCCTGTGATAAAATGGCAACCAAGGTAATCAGAAAGGTTAACCAACGAACGAGATTTCTCTACAGAATCTCCTCTCTGGTCAACAAAAGCACCATGAGGATTCTGGCGGGAACTCTCGTTCAACCCTTTTTCGATTACGCATGCACCTCCTGGTACTCTAGCACCTCCAAAACCCTCAAATCTAAACTCCAAACATCTCAGAACAAGCTAGTCAGGTTACTTCTAGACCTCCACCCCAGATCCCACCTCACTCCTACCCACTTCTCCAAAGTGGGCTGGCTCAAGGTGGAGGACAGGGTTAAACAACTTGCACTGAGCCTAGTCTATAAAATCCACTACACCTCCCTGATACCGAAGTACATGTCAAACTACTTCCTTAACGTAAATGACCGCCATAACCACAACACCAGGGGGAGCTCCACTAACCACGTTAAACCCAGATTCCGAACTAACAAAGGTCTTAACTCATTCTCTTTCTATGCCACATCAATGTGGAATGCGCTCCCAACAGGTATAAAAGAAAGGGCATCTCTATCCTCCTTCAAAACCGCAATAAAAGTTCACCTCCAGGCAGCTACAACCCTTAACTAACACCCTCCCCGGATTGCTAATAATCAAATGCTAATAATCAAATGTAAACAATCAAATGCAGATACTTTTTCCTATGCCTTCTAATCTCTCTCTCTCTCTCTCTCTCTCTCTCTCTCTCTCTCTCTCTCTCTCTCTCTCTCTCTCTCTCTACTTGCTGTCCATATCCTACCCCCCCCCCCTCCACACCCCTGATTGTAAATAATGTAAATAATTCAATGTGATTATCTTGTGTGATGACTGTATTATGATGATAGTATATATGATAGTATATATCTGTATCATGAATCAATTTAAGTGGACCCCAACTTAAACAAGTTGAAAAACTTATTTGGGTGTTACCATTTAGTGGTCAATTGTACGGAATATGTACTTCACTGTGCAACCTACTAATAAAAGTCTCAATCAATCAATGTACAGCTTAAGTTGTTCAACAGTCCGGGGGTCTCCGTTGTGGTATTTTAGGCTTCATAATGCACCACACATTTTCAGTGGGAGACAGATCTGGACTACAGGCAGGCCAGTCTAGTACCCGCACTCTTTTACTATGAAGCCACATTGATGTAACACGTGGCTTGGCATTGTCTTGCTGAAATAAGCAGGGGCGTCAATGATAACGTTGCTTGGATGGCAACATATGTTGCTCCAAAACCTGTATGTACCTTTCAGCATTAATGGCGCCTTCACAGATGTGTAAGTTACCCATGTCTTGGGCACTAATACACCCCCATACCATCACAGATGCTGGCTTTTCAACTTTGCGCCTATAACAATCCGGATGGTTCTTTTCCTCTTTGGTCCGGAGGACACGACGTCCACAGTTTCCAAAAACAATTTGAAATGTGGACTCGTCAGACCACAGAACACTTTTCCACTTTGTATCAGTCCATCTTAGATGAGCTCAGGCCCAGTGAAGCCGACAGCGTTTCTGGGTGTTGTTGATAAACGGTTTTCGCCTTGCGTAGGAGAGTTTTAACTTGCACTTACAGATGTAGCGACCAACTGTAGTTACTGACAGTGGGTTTCTGAAGTGTTCCTGAGCCCATGTGGAGATATCCTTTACACACTGATGTCGCTTGTTGAAGCAGAACAGCCTGAGGGATCGAAGGTCACGGGCTTAGCTGCTTACGTGCAGTGATTTCTCCAGATTCTCTGAACCATTTTATGATATTACGGACCGTAGATGGTGAAATCCCTAAATTCCTTGCAATAGCTGGTTGAGAAAGGTTTTTCTTAAACTGTTCAACAATTTGCTCACGCATTTGTTGACAAAGTGGTGACCCTCGCCCCATCCTTGTTTGTGAATGACTGAGCATTTCATGGCATGTACTTTTATACCCAATCATGGCACCCACCTGTTCCCAATTTGCCTGTTCACCTGTGGGATGTTCCAAATAAGTGTTTGATGAGCATTCCTCAACTTTATCAGTATTTATTGCCACCTTTCCCAACTTCTTTGTCACGTGTTGCTGGCATCAAATTCTAAAGTTAATGATTATTTGCAAAAAAAAAAAAAAAAGTTTATCCGTTTGAACATCCAATATGTTGTCTTTGTAGCATATTCAACTGAATATGGTTTGAAAATGATTTGCAAATCATTGTATTCCCTTTATATTTACATCTAACACAATTTCCCAACTCATATGGAAACAGGTTTTGTACACATATATATATATATATATATATATATATACATATACACACACAAATACACACACGTCCATGCACGCACAAACGCATCTATTTATATTAGGGGTGTGTATCTCTACCTTAAATGGCGATTCGATATGAATCTCGATACATGGATTATGATACGATTCACTAACAATACTTTTTAAAACATTACGATTTGATGCAATTCAATGCAGATGTAAGCTTTGCATGGTGAAAAGAAAATTAAATGTATCATATTAGAACAATGTAATGTGTTTATTTTTTAATTAGACACATACATAACAGGCAGTTGCTGTATTATTAGCAAATAGTAGAACTATCAACTTCAAAGCAGTGCAATCCATTAACTTAAAGAAAATAATGTGTGAGTCAAAAGATGCAAATTATGATTAGACGTGCAAATTAATGTTCTGTTGATTCTTAGTTTAGTTGTAATATTATTTGTTCTACATTGTTTTGTTTAGTTGTAATATTATTTGTTCTACATTGTTAAATGATTGAGTATATTTGATCAAAAGTCTAAAAGGTTGAGATATTCACAAACGAATCAAATCTAGTGACTGGCTCATTAACAGGAACGATAGGTTTGTTTTTATTTGAAGCGTGACAATGATGAAACATTTAAATCTCAACCAAGGCCGAAACAGCAGCAGCTTTGCACAGTGTGGGTGTGTGAGTCTCCTCTATGCTCTGACGAAAATTGAATGGACTTCATTGTGATTGCACTTAAAAGTACAACAAAATGTGTTTCAGCACAAGCTGTCTAAAAACAGACATTCAGTAGACAGGTGGCGGCCTGTGAGGAAAGGCTCACATCAGCACCGCTTGTACGTTGAGGACATTAGAATATTACACACTTTCATGTCTCCAAACATCAAAAACTAATAGCTAGTCACGTTGGAGAAAGAAAGTCACTAATAGGAGTTGGAAAGATTCTAAATTTAGAGAGAAAGTAGCCAAGTTGACAACACTACGCTAAGGTGTGTGTGAAAAGACGCAAAGACCTGCCTTACGTTGCTTCTGATTGGTTTACGATGCGTGGTGCCTTCCCTGGTTGGCTAGATTTAAGCACAATAATATATGGATTGGTCTGTGATTGGTTCTTTTGGTAAGTCAATCCGAATTTTTCAAACTACAGCAGGGCGGGAGGAAAAAATATATATATATACAGTACAGGCCAAAAGTTTGGACACACCTTCTCCTCATTCAAGGCGTTTACATTGTAGATTGTCACTGAAGGCAACAAAACTATGAATGAACACATGTGAAGTTATGTACTTAACAAAAAAGGTGAAATAACTGCAAACATGTTTTATATTCTAGTTTCTTCAAAATAGCCACCCTTTGCTCTGATTACTGCTTTCCACACACTTGGCATTCTTTCGATGAGCTTCAAGCACACCTGTGAAGTGAAAACTATTTCAGGTGACTACCTCTTGAAGCTCATCGAGAGAATGCCAAGAGTGTGTGAAAAAGTAATCAGAGCAAAGGGTGGCTAATTTGAAGAAACTACAATATAAAATATGTTTTCAGTTATTTCACGTTTTTTTGTTAAGTACATAACTCCACATATGTTCAATTATTGTTTTGATGCCTTCAGCGACAATCTACAATGTAAATAGTCATGAAAATAAAGAAAACGCATTGAATGAGAAGGTGTGTCCAAACTTTTGGCCTGTACTGTATATAGATAGAGCAGTGAATGGAAGGGGAAATATAAGCGTGAGAAAAGTCAAGTGTGGTGTGTGGTGTGAGAAAGGGTTCATTTGCGTGACTCATGCTCAAAGCGTGAGGCTTGGCAGCTCTAAGCTAGGTCTTTAGCACAATGAACAGTGTATTAGATGCTGTTTACCTCGTAGAGTTGTGGCAAAATTGGAGCTGGAAATTTTAGCTACCTCATCACCGATTTGAGTGTCTTGATGCCATCACAAGAGGTGAGCGCTCAGATTAGTCGTGCTGCCGCTTCTTTATCGCTGCTTTCCAAACGTCACAAATGGCCAAACTTTTATTCAACTGACAAACAAAGTAATCACTCCCATGATATAACTAAAAACTTGAAATTATTTGTCTTAAGTACATTTATTAAAGATTAAAAAATTATATCTGTGATTAATCATGATTATTACAAGTTTTGTATGGACAATGCAATTATTAATTTATCCATTCATTTTCTACCGCTTGTCCTTTGCAGGGGCACGGGGGGCTGGAGCCTATCCCAGCTGCACTGATGATTAAATATTTATTTCATTTGTGTGAAAGCTGTGAGGGGTGTGTGGAGGGCTTATAAAGACGTTGAATGCATGTAATATTCATAAAAAAATCATAATAGTGTGCCTACTTTTTGGAAATTAATCTACCGTGTGGTGGTGTGGAACGTAAACCCTACGAATAATCAAGCGAAATATGTCCTAAGTGACGCTAAAGTGAAATATATTTTTACAATATTGGTAAATAAGATTACATTTTTCCCCCCACAAATAAATAATGATAGTTATTGAAATGTGTGAAACTGAGGGTTCAGATTTCAAAAAGATATCTAAAAAATTTTTTATAAAATAGTAAATGTAAAAAAGAAAAATACATTATATTTATCAATTAATATATCTAAAAGGACTATGAAATAATCTACAAAAACGTTCTGCAGGCTAAACAGGGAATCTATCTAATGTCTGGGCCCACGGTTTGCTTATTGTATGTATTAGTACTAAAGGTATCTAAATGATCTAAACCACATATTTATGGTCCTGGAGACAAAAAAGACAGTTGTCTATTTGGGTTGAGTATTAGAGTGGAGGTCACATTTTGATGAAATCCACTTTCGGCAGAAGACGAAGATGCGTATGTTTAGATATTTATTGATGATACTGTATACTTATTGATACTAGCAAGTGCTAAAGAATGAATCTGCACTTGTAGCCTCACTGATTGAGAGCATTGGTCAAAGATGGCTTCCACTTAAAGCGGTTGTACCTGGTACAGCAGGTAGGTGGATTCAGCCAGCTCAGGTCTCAGTGGGTAAAAGAGGACATCCGCAGCCTTCCGCTGCCAGTTGTACCTTTCTGGCAAAGCTCCAAAGCGCTTCCAGATGGCGTAGTAGAAGGCGTGGAGGCAAATTGCATTTTCTACATCGCCATTTAAAACCTTTAAACACCAAACAGACAGAAGTGGATTTAAAGAACTTGCAAGGTTTCGCTGATATGGGAGCTCAAGCTACCTGCAGCCCAGGAAAGAAGGCTTGCAGGGAATCGATCCAAGTGTTCATGATCTCGCCACTCATCATGTTCACGTTCACGTACATGGGCGGGTCGCCTTCTCCTTCGTTGCACGACTCCCGCCTGAAACGTCACACATGTTCAACTTTTGGGTGAGTGCTTATTCCCCTAGTGTAATAAGGACTGACCCTCTCCTCAGGTGGTTATGTATGCTGGCCCAAGCTGCCTGGAACATTCTGTAGTCGTCCTTCTCGCCAAACAGGATGTAGGCCTTGAGCAAGTACTCGTAGAAGGAGTCCATACCGGCACCGAGGCCGCTCTGCTGGCTCACCCACTGGCCGGTTTGGATGTTGACAATGCTTCCTGGTGAGGACAGACCAAAGAAGGCTGCAGTCATAAACTCATGTTCATCGTAGTGACATTAGTTACAGCTTCCCCCCCATAGGGCCGCTTGTAAAAGTGAAACTATATCGTTTCTGGACTTCCACACTTTGAATGATGCTGCAGCTAATTTATGGATTTTTCTGGGTTCAGAAGCTTCTTATCCCGCTATTAAATTTAGACTTGTCACATCAGACCAGTGAAATTGTTCACATTAAATCAAACACACTCACACAACTATTTAATCAGCTATTGAGCATCCAAAGCAGCCCCAAAGCCAAAGACAATCCACCCGGCAATCAAAGAAAGAAGCGGCTGTGGCACGGAACAAATATTCATCAACACCAACGTGCCCGAAAGGCCGCACTGCCGCGCGCTCAAACCGCTGAAGCCGTTTCTTCTTCAGCAGTATTCAAAGTACACAGGGACAGCATTGTTTAACAACAGCTACTTCATTTTTACTAAGTGTTGTTTTCAACAACATTTACTTTGAAGGGCATTTTTCAGCCCTGAAGAGCCTGTTGCTTGGCAACAAAGCAACTCTTTACACATGACAACATGACTTTACCTAGCAATCCTGTCTGATTGTTCCTCAGTTTCCAAAGCGATCTGACGGCTCGTCGTGCGACCGACTCGAAAGTGAAATCTCCGGTCAAGCGGCTCAGGATTCCAAACTCCACAAGCAGAGATCCGGCTCCTGCTGTACACGTCTCGTTCATGCTACCGGACGGGACTCCGGTCTTTAGGTTTACCTGAAAGCAACCAATAAGGAGGACTCACTCATCTGTCGACGACAATTGTTGGATCTGACTCACCCTGGGGTAAGGGATGCCTGTGCTTGTGTTTTCAAAGGCCGGCAGAAGACGAACAGCCAAGTCATGAGCCAAGTGCAGCAGCTGGTTGTTGTAACCATCAAAGCCAACCCTCCCAAAAGGATGTTTGGGGTCCGTTAGCAGAATGTGAGCTGAGATAAGGCTTCCTAAGATCCTTTGGTCAATCAAGATGAATAACAATCACCACTGGGAACAACTGATAATGCAAATGCAACACATGAATATTTCAAACATTTCACATGCAGTTTAGTTACCTGATGTTTGCCTCAAAAACCTGCACAGTGGAGTCCTTGTCAAAGGACACCGTGTCAATCACCAACTTGACAGCACTCTGGAACTCGGTCACGTTGCCAAGCACCTAGGAAGAAACTCCAAATGAGACCTGGAACTGTCCTTTGAGATTTGACCATTCTTCATTTCATTTCCCAACAATTCTCCATTTCGATTCGGACCTATTATGCAAAACTAACTTTTCTTACCTATTGGTACCTGTTTTTGTGTATTTGGGATCTGCATAGTTTCCAAAAATTTGAAATCAAACCATGGAGGCATGGCGGCGATATGTAAAATACAATCTTGCCTTCCTTCATAAATCCTCCAAACAAGCCATTTGGAATTTGCACAACTAGTGACGTTTTTCCACATGTGATATGAGCGGATATTTCCATATATGGTAGAAAATGTACCCAAAGAGCTTTACGCGAGTCCGCCTTTATAGTCCGACATTGTAGTCAATAGGTTCCTTTTTTTTCATTTGTTGTGGGGCAGACTGGCTCGTACATGCACATGCATCCTACGCTGTTGCCATTTCTAATACAAAGTAGTGTATAGTTCTAACTTATATCTGTCAGTAATAGACTCCATATTGTCAGCAGACTCCAAATGGAAGCGCTAAAAACTATGGCTGACGGGCTGGAAATGCAGTCGAAGTGGAGGCACGAAAATAAGACCGCCCACAAAACATCCTGAAGAGACGGTCAGAAAGCGGCATGAAGATGGTCTCAGAAGAGGTTCATTACGTCTTCAAAAAATTAGGCAATTTGTTATTCTTAAAGACAGACCTGTGTGTTTACTTCCGTACCTGACGGCTTCGGTGACAACTGTTGCTTTCCTCAGAGGTTGTCACGTGATGTTGTTGTAACGTGTCTGGTCCGCTGATATAAACAGCTTTTTCCACAGGAGCCACCAGACAACAAGCAGAACAAAAACAGCAGAAGTGTACCACGTCAGACCACTGCAAGAGGGAGAATCACCTCAAGGATTGGGACAACGCACGTCATCAGCACAGAGAGCAACAAATACCATCGTTGGATCAGAGAAGCCATCGAACCTGTGAACAGAGACGAGGGGAGCATACCAACTTCCCCACACGTGTGACACAGTCCAGAAGAGGTCGGACTGCAGATGGCGCTGTCAGCCTGCTACTACAAGCAGGAAGACAGCACCAAAAAAAAAACTGTTTAAATCAGCTGGCTACCTCTGAGGAAGGCAACAGGGACGGAAGTAAACACATAGGTCTAGCTAAAAGAATAACAAATTGCACAAAGATGGTCCGTCAAAACATAATCCATCAATGCAAAATTTAGACCAAAGAACCACCATTTCATGTTATGTAGACTACAAGGGAACGTTCTAAATGTAGAAAAAAAAAATCATGGTATGACCTTTTTAAGATTGATTTATTGATTGAAACTTTTATTAGTAGGTTGCACAGTGAAGTACATATTCCGTACAATTGACCACTGAATGGTAACATCCGAATAAGTTTTTCAACTTGTTTAAGTCAGGTTCCAGAGGCAGTGTCAAAACTGACAATGTAATAATATCAACACAACATGTAAACTAGTTTCTTATTCTCTTAAATTACATATGATTATTTGATTAAAACAAAGTCAATAGTACACAACAACTAAACAAAACCTACTTTCTATTACTCATTGACATCATTTGTTTTTTACCATCAAAGTCATCCTGTACCTAGAGAATTAGTTGCAGAGTTTGTAAACATTAACAAAAATGACAACAAAAAATATTTTGAGAAAATGAAACTATCGATTTAACATTGAACAACTTAAGCTGTACATCAAGCAAGAATTGGAGAGTATTCCACCTGAAAAGCTTAAAAAATTGTTCTCCTCAGTTCCCAAACGTTTACTGAGTGCCGTTAAAAGGAAAGGCCATGTAACACAGTGGTAAAAATGCCCCTGTGCCAACTTTTTTGCAATGTGTTGCTGCCATTAAATTGTAAGTTATTGATTATTTGCAAAAAAAAATGTAAGTTTCTCAGTTCAAACATTAAATATCTTGTCTTTGCAGTGTATTCAATTGAATATAAATTGAAAAAGATTTGCAAATCATTGAATGTGAGTGTGAATGTTGTCTGTCTATCTGTGTTGGCCCAGTGATGAGGTGGCGACTTGTCCAGGGTGTACCCCGCCTTCCAGTCGAATGCAGCTGAGATAGGCTCCAGCACCCCCCGCGACCCTGAACGGGACAAGCGGTAGAAAATGGATGGATGGATGGATGGATGGATGGATGCATTCTGTTTTTATTTACGATTTACACAATGTGCCCACTTCACTGGTTTTGGGTTTTGTACTTTTAAATGGGTTTTTACTCTTGTACTGCTTGTATTTTGTTGATTACATTATGCAATTCTAATTTAAATGTGTCTTATGTTGATATGAAGGAAGTGTATTTCATTTTACTTAGTGCTCTTGCAATACAATTGGCAGGAGGAGAGAGAGCGATACAATGTAGAGAGAAGGGACAAACGGTGGATGGAGAAATGGAAAGAGAACAGAGTGAAGGCAGAAGTTGCAGAATTTTGACCTCGGTATTTGTGAAATCATGGTTACGACCTTGGTGGCAGCTAATTCTTCCATGTGGCAGTTACGGGATTATCATAATGTAAGCCCTGGTTTCCATCAATGCCCTACCTACCTGGAAGTTGTACGGCATCATTAAGTGTACTTGTATGACTTACCAGCAGGGTGTCCAAGGAGTCTATGAGTGTGAGAGAGTAGTTCCCCAAGACGTCATTTATGTTCACGTTTGAGCTGAATGTCAAAGAAAGAAAGCACAGATAAACAATGTTGTTTTTAAAAAGTAATGTATTACATTCACAGTCACACATTCAACACCTGCCAGACAATTAATTGTCGCTAACTGTACCGCCTGCTTCAAATGAATGTTAAAATATTGCATCCTCTCATAAGATAAGTGTATCATCACTCCCGTAGTAGTTATTACGTCCACGTCAATGCATAATTGTTTAAGTTATGTGTTTATTGTTGACATAGATGCCATTCATTGTTTCCCCGTATAGAATTAGTCTTTGTGTACGTGAGTTTTACTTAATATGGAATGTCAGAAAAGGTTTGAGCAAGTTAAATTAGTTAGAGAACAATGGTAGGTATGAAAAACAATAACCTATTTATTAATAACCGTCTGGAGTGGATTTATACCGTCTTAAAATTAAAGTGGAGTGGTAATTGTCTTTTGGGGATACCTACAGTAGTAGCCACAATAATTCATGAAGTTAAAAGGACTGTTTGCAACAATTACATAGATGCCTCGAGGGTGCCAACTTTCCAATGTATTTTACACACGGCTTTTAGTATGTGTAATTACGTACGTACGTACATAACACATGTACATGCATTAGCTTTGGGTATTGTTAGCTAATAATAGGATTTTTGATAGTTAGTGTTATCTGCAATTGAATGTATATTGTATCATAACAACAACATGACTGCAATTTGTTCATTGCTTCTCTTGGACAGGTTTTGTGTGTGCATGCACTCCCTGCGCGTACGTGTTGACGAGACCGGGTGAGTGACAGCTGTAAACACCAACCATTTTATTCGGGCTGGTAAAAATGTTTATTACATAAACTTTGTAATTGTAAAAAATACAGACTTTTGTCAAACAAATGTGTTCTGTTAAACTACTAATAGTAACATAAGCTAGCCGGTGGCATTCTTGTTATATTTGTTGCTTTGAAAAATGTTACTGTGAGGAATTTGCAAACCGCACCTTACAGCTCATGACGCAGCTAAGTTAAATGGTGAGGACATGTTTGTTACTAGATAGTTTCTAATACGCTTCTGCCTTGGAAACTTTGTATGTGTTACGGTACTAATAAAATACTGTGGTACTAATGAACTTAAATCGGTACTATACTGCCTGTGAAAAATACCAGTACTTTAATTTTTTTCATCCGCATGCTGCCGTGCGGCGGTGACGTAGAGAGTGGAGGAGCATGTTAAGTGCCCACAAACTTGCAGAGCGCACAAGCAGAAATAGCGTGGAAAGGAAAAATGACAAAGGCAATTCTGCTGGTTAATAAAGTGGGTGCCGATGGAGGTATCCGGTCTTCAAAACTATCGATCAAGGTGACGCTTTAAACACAGAAGCACCGCGCTGCTTTTAAAGATGCCTCGCCAAAGTGGGCACGCTTAAAGTACTACAATCTTTGTTTAAACTTAGCTAAACAGTTAAATAACAATAATCCAGACTGCACAGGGAGTTTAAAGGTAGTTAACTAGCTCCTCTGTTGTGCACGTATAGATAAATAAGCGTGCAAACAGCTGCTTGGCTTGATGCCAAATATTAGCGGAGGCAAAACCGCCCACGTAGCACAAACCCATGCAAGTGAAATGACTGAATTTGATAACAAATTGCTACAATTTGTGTTTTGTCCTTAACAATGTGTGTTTTACTTGTAACATGGCTTATCTATGTAGTTTCAGCCAAGGTATTGTTTTTAGTATTTACTAATAATTGTATTTTTGTTAAAGCACAGACCAAGAGTGGCACCCATAAATCGTGAAGCATTTAATATAATGTCAGTAAAGTTTTGTATTCTACTCTAACCTAATCCTAAACTATGGCAGACTATATATAACATTGTAAATTGTTCTTTGAGTTCAACAAGAAATGCCCAACATGTTTAATGCCTTTTAATTTATTTCTCGTGGTCCCCTTCATTTTGAAAAATATCAAAATACTGTTACCCGGTATCAAAATGTTGTTATCGGAACAACACTAATGTGTAAGTAATATGCAGCTATAATTATTTGATGTTTGTTTATATTGACAAATGTGTTGTTTTAGACTGCAATATTGCTCAATAAAGGACATGTATTACGTATGTCTAGCTTGTGTGCTAAGCTTTTGTGCAGCTGCTATCTCCTAGTAGCCTACAGCGGTGTTTCTTAAACATAGGGCTGTGAGCGTCCCTTAGAGGGCCGTCAAAAATATATGTGTTTCTCAGCTGTGGTCCGTATGGGCCGCAGGGCTCAGTTAAGTCGTAATACATTTTTCCACCACTTGTGGCAGGAATGACCAGATAAAATGGTAAAACTGTATTTTCATTTGCACTTTAATTTTATTGACAGTTTAGTTAGGAAACATAGGTATTATTAATTTGGTTTACCGTTATTTCCGGACTATAAGGCGCACTTAAAAAAATTTTTTTTTTCCTCAAAACCTGATAGTGCGCTTTATAACCCGGTGCGCCTAATGTATGGAATAATTCTGGTTTTGCTTACCGACCTCGAAGCAATTTTATTTGGCACATGGTGTAATGATAACTGTGACCAGTCAAATATAAGAAATATGTGTAGACTGCAATATGATGGCAATATGACTCAAGTAAACACCACCAACATTTTATATGTTCCATTGAAAATATAGAACATTACACACGGCGCTCAAAAATCTATCAAAATGTTTTAGTGCGACTTTGGTAAGCTATTTCACCCGTCCGCCTTTTAGTCCATGCCGACTCTGTAGTCGATAAGCTTCTTCTTTTTCTCGATCTTCTTTTTATGGGAAATTCATCCTCCGCTGTTGCCATTTCTAATATAAAGTAGAGTAAAGTTCTTACTTATATCTGTCAGTAAACTCGCCATTAAAGCGCTAAAACATACCGGTGTAATGAGTTTACATTATTCACCCAAGGAACTTTAGTTATTAGAGAGTTCCGGTCGGACGTTTTTTCACGGGGCACATTTCCGGCGTTGTTGTTGTTTCCGAATGAGGAGATGCTGCTCCGTTATTGATTTAAGTAAAGTCTAAATGTCATTAAAACAGTTAGCTCCATATTTTGACACATCTTCCACTCCCGTCCTTGCATGCTACACCGCTACAACAAAGATGACAGGCAGAAGACGCTGCCGAAGGTGAGCCACGTAAATAAGACCGCCCAGAAAACGTTGCATCCGGAAGCGACTGTCAGAAAGCGGCTTGAAGATGATCTGTAAAACATAATCTATGCAACATTATGACCAAAGAAACACCATTACAGGTTATGTAGACCACAAGGAAGTGTTTAACATTTAGAAAAAAAATAATAATAATATGACTCCTTTAATGTGCCCTATAATATATGAAAAAAGGTCAAAAATAGACCATTAATCGGCAGTACGCTTTACAATCCGGTGCGCCCTATGATCCGGAAAATACGGTATTTATTTTAGCACAACATAATTGTGTGTCAATTTATTTTTTGTCAGTTGTTTACAAGTCCCTTCTTATGCAGCATATTTAGTTAGTACTTGTTTTTCTAATCAGCATGACCTAAGCCTAAGGTTTATGTGTTAAATTAATAATAATCTTTGTGATTAACACATGCTTTCGCAACATTTGACAAAGTTGTAAATTGTAAGTAGGTTAGATATAATTATTGAATATGATTAAGATTAAGAGTAAGACTCATTGTTAATATTTGAGTGGGCTCTAGGCCCCCCTGTAGTGGAAAAGTTGGGCACCGAGGTCAAAAAGGTTAAGAACCCCTGGAACTATAGCCTGCCATTTTTACCTTTTGTAAATGACTTGACTAAAATAAAATAAAATACCAACCTTGTGGGCCTATTGGATGACATTTAGATGTTAACACTTTTTTTGTGCTTATTTCAGGTCGTAACACAAAAATTAGTGAAAAAAAATAGAGTACACTCGTAGTCAGTGTTGGGACTAACGCGTTACTTTGTAACGCGATACTGCCGTTAGTTTCGGCAGTAACTAGTAATCTAACGCGTTATTTTTTATAGTCAGTAACTCAGTTACCGTTACTACATGATGCGTTACTGCGTTATTTTACGTTATTTTTTATGTGGTATCGGCTAGAAACAGAAGATCTGAGTGTGTTTTATTGGAGCGCTGCAGTGTCGTCCTTCTGAATCTCATGTGTCACAAGCCGGAGGCGCGCTCTGTGTGTGTCTGGGTGTGGGTGTGGGAAGGGGAGGGTGTTGTGCGCAATACAACGTAAACCCTTGGCCAACCAAAAAGTAACCACAGAACACTAATGTTCTGTGGTTACTTTTTGGTTGGCCAAGCGGACGTGACAACAGGCTGTCCTCACTCAGGTCCACACGGACCTGGTGGGGGCGTGCCTTAAATCTGGAAATCGGGAGAAATTCGGGAGAATGGTTGTCCCAGGGAGAGGCACTGAAATTCGGGAGGGTTGGCAAGTATGAGATATTGTCACTTCTTTTCTTTTGTCGAGCACAAAGAAAAGAACATTTTAGTTAAATATAAGTTGTGTCTTGGATCAAAGATCCCATCTACTGCCCAAAACAACAATTCAAATCTGCCTGGTTAGGCTTTATGTGTATGTCACGTGTGCCTTCCTTAGGTGAAGCCAGGTTTACAGCTATGTTGTTATTATGCTGTTTGTAACTCATGTATGTTATGTTGCAGCTATTTAAAATAGTTTTGTCAATTTGTTCTGGCCTGAAATAAATTGGCCCTTTGAAACATATCTTTGTCTTTGTGTGTTGTATGTAGACCACATTGCTTAGCAGAGTTCAGTGATGCAAATGCATGTCAAATTGATCAACACATTGTATTATTCTCCAGTGCAATAACAGTACTGAAATTAAGGCTAAAAGGGCATTAATGGGAGCTTAAAAAAAAAAAAAAGTAACTAAATAGTTACTTTTCACAGTAACGCATTACTTTTTGGTGTAAACAACCGAGTTAGTAACTGAGTTACTTTTGAAATAAAGTAACTAGTAACTGTAATTACTTACTGGTTTTCAGTAAACAACCCAACACTGCTCATAGTAACAGAGTATGGTAAATATGTAATGGTACACACATGCTGTACACTGACTACTCTAAGGTATGCACAAGGTTAATTTCCAAAAGTATTGTCTGTTGGGAATACTGTATATACTTCAATAAAACATAATTGTCAATGTTTTGGCCATAAATATTACAAGACAATGTGCCAATCAGCGTTGGAGCAGCAGTGGTTATACACTTTTGATTTCGTAATGAGTACTTTGCAGTTTCTTGTTTGGGTCAGATGATTAGAAGTTGTAGTTATTAAAAGACTTACGGGTTCTGAACATCAGGGCCTCTCCCTTCGCAGTCAATTGGGTTGAGTTCGTCCTTGGGGAAAGCATATTTCATGTAATTATCATAACCGAAGTAGAACATGCTTCTGGCCTTTTCCTTCATAGCTGCTTTCAGCACGTCCGAGAAGGAGCCGTATCTCCGCACGTAATCGTCCGTGTGGTCGTCAAAGAAGCTCAGGTAGGCTCTTTGGGGGAGCTCTCCTTCGACCTTCGCACATGTGTTGCCGCCGGTCCCCTCATTCCTGGACAGGAGCTCAGCTTTGGGGCGGCTGACGTCCGAGCTATCGCTGTGCTCCGGTCCGAAGGCGAGCCACAACACACAGCTAACAGACAGCCGAAGCACCACTAGACCAACTACGAGTGACCGCCATTGCATCTTTGCCGCGGCTCGGTCTTAAAACGCATACTTTGAGTTCACACAGCGCCAGAGGAGACTCATTTGTCATTGATAGATCACAAATCAACTCTTCACCGAAAACTTCTGCTCAACACGCTTCCTGTCAACAAACAAGCCCCTCCCAAAACGGGGTCCTGTGATTGGGTCTCGTTGCTCTACGTCACGGCGACGCGTTATAATCTCAAACAATGATTGGCCGAGTAAATGTCAATCACTCAGAGGAGTTTGGGTGTACTGCTGACGTGTCCGGCATTTGAGCCAATAAGAAGCCGCCAGCTGCGTGACAGCTACGAGAAGGACCGTATTTTACTTTCATTTAGCTAATAAGGGACATGATGACGTCCAGTTTATTGTCAAACCATTTACGATCCAAATTTGCTGGTGACTAACTATAATTCAACAAATTATTAAACTGCATTTTGTGCATAATATTATTTAGGTTTTTTTTAAGGGACAATACATAATAATGAAGATTTAAATAGATAGGAATCAATAAAGTACTATCTATCTAAATGCACAAATTGGAGATCCAAATTTGCTGGTGACTAATTATAATTAAACTAATTATTAAACTGCATTTTGTGCATAATATTATTTAGTTTTTTTAAGGGACAATACATAATAATGAAGATTTAGATAGCTAGGAATCAATAAAGTACTATCTATCTAAATGCACAAATTGGAGATCCAAATTTGCTGGTGACTAATTATAATTAAACTAATTATTAAACTGCATTTTGTGCATAATATTATTTAGTTTTTTTAAGGGACAATACATAATAATGAAGATCTAGATAGCTAGGAATCAATAAAGTACTATCTATCTAAATGCACAAATTGCAGATCCAAATTTGCTGGTGACTAATTATAATTAAACTAATTATTAAATTGCATTTTGTGCATAATATTATTTAGCTTTTTTAAGGGACAATACATAATAATGAAGATTTAAATAGATAGGAATCATTAAAGTACTATCTATCTAAATGCACAAACTGCAGATCCAAATTTGCTGGTGACTAATTATAACAAACTAATTATTAAACTGCATTTTGTGCATAATATTATTTAGTTTTTTAAGGGACAATACATAATAATGAAGATTTAGATAGCTAGGAATCAATAAAGTACTATCTATCTAAATGCACAAAATGCAGATCCAAATTTGCTGGTGACTAATTATAATTAAACTAATTATCAAACTGCATTTTGTGCATAATATTATTTAGTTTTTTTAAGGGACAATACGTAATAATGAACATTATTATGCACAAAATGCAGATCAAATTTGCTGGTGACTAATTAAAATTAAACTAATTATTAAACTGCATTTTGTGCATAAAATTATTTTGTTTTTTAAGGGACAATACATAATAATGAAGATTTGACATGCAAATATGTGAGATTATAGCCAATGGCTAATTTCTATCTCCAGTCCTCAACCGGTTAATATTAGAATGAGTTTAGCCACACACATTTCAAAACATAGTACACAGATTGACAATATTAAAATAAAACAGCCAAATGTGCTCTTGTAAACCACCCACTGCCACAAATGTATTTTATACATTACACAAATACATACTGCACAACAATTAAGTAGTACATATTTCACAATATGCACTTTAACGCTTACATTTAAACCATTACAATTTTGACCCCTTAACAGCCATTTTCTTCAAGGCTTTAAAAAAAAAAAAAAATTAAAATAAATATGTAGATACTAAAAATTAAACACGAATTATATCAAAATATTGAATATTTATATACAAATAATGCAACAAGAGAAGTATGTCACACTTCTCTTTTATATTAAAAAAATAAATATTTTGCTCCAATTATTAAATTTTTTTTTAATGAATTGAAATTGTATTGAGACTGTAATGAACTCAAAAATTGTCATTCTTACTTTCTGTGCAAATATTTCAACATGTGCATACCTAATTTTTGCAAATAATGTGTTGGTATGTTTATATCTATATATTACATATTACACATATCTCAAGTCCATGCTCCCAAACTTGTGGGAACAGTTTGGAGCGGGCCCCTTCCTCTTCCAACATGACTGTGCACCAGTGCACAAAGCAAGGTCCATAAAGACATGGATGACAGAGTCTGGTGTGGATGAACTTGACTGGCCTGCACAGAGTCCTGACCTGAACCCCATAGAACACCTTTGGGATGAATTAGAACGGAGACTGAGAGCCAGGCCTTCTCGACCAACATCAGTGTGTGACCTCACCAATGCGCTTTTGGAAGAATGGTGGAAAAATCCTATAAACACACTCCACAACCTTGTGGACAGCCTTCCCAGAAGACATGAAGCTGTAATAGCTGCAAAAGGTGGACCGGCATCATACTGAACCCTACGGGTTAGGAATGGGATGGCACTTCAAGTTCATATGTGAGTCAAGGCAGGTGGACACATACTCAAAACAACCATTCGGAAGGTAAATAAAAGATCAAATTAAGATAAGAGGTTAAAATAAGGTAAATACAAGATAAAACAAAGTAAAATAAGGTAAACAGAAAGTAAAATAAAGTAGTGTATGGACAGTTGGTTTGAGAGTTTTTGGGATGTGGGAGGAAGTTGAGAGTACCAGGACAATACAGTCTCCACAGAGAAGCTAAGCACAATGCCAAGATTTTGCCTGGATAACATTTAAAAATGTAAAGTGCATGTATTAAAAAGCAAGCCTTTATTTGAATCAAGAGTAGTGATTGGTATATTTTCCCATAACAGGCAGGCACACCTAGCGCTTTGCTTGAGAGAGGAGAGTCGTCGCACAAGGCACTTGAAATTCTGCCCCTCACAGCACGGAGGCGACTTCCAAAATAACCCTGCAGCCGTCCTCTCTGATCATTCAGACCTTAAATAGAATCACATATTCACACGCACATTGTCGTCAAAAAAGAATCATACAAGCTTGGTGTTTGTACACACCTGCTTAGCTGCATAATTACAGACTAAAACAACATACATAATTTGAACAAAACAGTCAAAAGAATGCATTAGTATTTAGCCCAACTAACCATCCCAAGCCACAAGTACATATCGTTAAAAAAAATAGTACAACTTTACAATGACATCTCAGAATGACATTTTGGTCTTTCTCAGAGTTTGTGGGTGTCAACTAAAAAGCTGAAGAGTGCGTAGTGTGCGAGTTAAACACACATCTGATGTGGCAAACAGCTGCACCACTTCCTTTTCAGCTCCTCCGCGTCTTTGAGTGCTGAATAAGCCATTGAAGAGTGATATCTGGAAGGAACAACACCAAGTCTTGGTTAGTTTTTATTACAGATTAATTTTAAAGTAGATAAACAAGTTTCACATTATCAATGTAATCTGCTCATCGTCTTTTCATTGCAAAATAGCAAAACCTCTTTACAGTGTTTCCCATAAGCTGATTTCTTTGTGGCGACTTGTCGTTCTTTTCCACAAGCAGCGGGGTCTTATACCCTGGACCCGTCCCCCATTTAAAACCCTTACGGTCGATTCTGTCTTGCTTGTGACCAAAAACAAAACCGACACAAGAAAGTCCATTTGTATTTCCAACACATGATCTGAAATTAAAATATGATATCGGTCCGATATCAGCAAATAAAAAAAGTATGGGATTATATGGGCCTGCATGTTTAATGTTTACTTGTGCAAAGTTGGACAGCCAGTTACCATGTAAATATCCTCCTATAGTTCTTGTCTTTTTTTTTCTGCTGTTCTTGTTCTTGATGGCTCATATTAGGGATGTAAACGATAAATGGTATGATAAACCGCAGTAAAACTTCCCATGGTTAGTATTACCGTTTTAAATTAAAATTATTGTAAAACCGTGATTGATAACACTATTTGATAAACGTATGGACTGGTAACACTGCTCATTTACTGGAGCTGCAAGCTAGTATTAGCTAGCTTAAATGCTAACATGAAAACAAGAGACATTAATGTCTTTCTCCGTTAAAAAAAATGTCAATCCCCAATGTAAACTTACATAAACACATTACCGTCTGAGGATATTCAATTGTGCTCATTAAACCTACATGTTGTGCTCTCTCAGATAGAGAGATCGATTGCTACTCAAAGCAATATGACAACAGGATGAACTTCCGCGTGACGTCACATAAACCGGACGTGACGCACCCAACTCACATTTTTTTCTTCATCATTAAAAAACAAACATTTTTACAAATTAAAGCGGAAGAAGATAAACATATTTAAACAATCCAATAACAATAATATGGTTCTTAAGTAGCCAGAACAATATTATAATATAACATATTTCTTCTGCCAAGAAAGTATTATTGTGTGGCTATTTATATATTATATTTATTTGATTGTTTGAATAAAATTGATTATAGTGTGTTTGAGTACTTTTTGAGCACATTCAACAATACTGTGATAATAAGGATAGCAGTGATAATTTTGGTGACATTAACCGTGATATGAAATGTTCATATCATTACATCCCTAGTTGATATGTTTTTGAGTGAATACGACTTAAGAATGTATAGAAATATAAAAAGAGTGTCTCCTAAGTGGCTGCTGTACTGTTTGTCTATTGATCTAACATTGATAGACAAGGTCCATCTAACATCGACCTTGCATCGGTGGTGTCTTCCACAACAACACAAGCAGATGGGATGTCTTGCAGGTGTATGTGTTGTCCTGGCAGTTTACAGTTTCCAGGATGATTTCACCAGACAAACGATGACAGCATTTTACTCACATTAATGTCAATTTCTGTGATATTCCGCTTTTAACAGGAAATTCCGTTTGATTGGCCAATTCTGTTATTCAGTCCATTGTTTGGTTAACGCGGAAATCATATGGCCCTACTTGACCTCACGACCCCTATGATCAGAACTACACGTTCACGTTCTAAACGGATTGGTGACACTGTGAAAAACATGTGATCAGAGCAACACATGCGCTGTAAACCGTGTCAGGTCAACCAAATATTTGACTTTTTTAAATAAAGCGTTCCATCCCTCAGTAGCCTCGATCCGCCCATCACGAGCGTGCGTGACACACCACGGTAACGTTAACGGCAACCCCAACCCACCGATGTTGTCCTTTTCTTTGCAAGAAATGGAGTAGCAGCATATCTCTCTGTCCTGAATAGCTGCCAGATTCCTATGAAGGCAAAAAACAAATAAATCTAACAGAAGCATTTAAGGCAACAGTATTCACATGTTTTATGGCACGAGTGGTTTGATTAAATAAGATCACTTTTAGCTGTTGGCAGCAGGGGGAGCCAATTCCACACAAAAAAATGCCTAATTAATTGATTGCTATAATTAGATGTAGTGTACACAGCATTGTTCAAATAATGTGTAAAATACATGTAAAATCCAAAAAAGGCCTTTTTTCAGACAAACTTACATTTTCTCAATAAGCTGCTTTTCATCTAAAGCAGTGGGCAGGTCTCTTTTGTTTCCCAGCACCAAAACCTACAAACATGGAAAGAGTCAAGCACAGATTTAACTGGTGGAAGAAAGCAGTCAGGCGGGAAAATGACACTCACGGGAATCCCTTGCAACTGGGGTTTGTCTAATAAATTATGAAGCTCATTTCTTGACGCCTCCACCTTGTCTCGATCTGCAGCGTCGACCATGTATCTGAAAATGAGGCGTGGCACAGTTCAGTACGGCATGTGGAACAGTTAGCCATAGTATGGCTCATGTTTCCACTGCAAATGGTTAGTGTATGGCAAGGCGATTAAACTGGCAGGTAGCCTGGGGGTCAAATCCGCCCCTGGAATTAAATCAGTCCGACCCCCCCACCCCCCGTAGACTTGACCATTTTTGCAACAAATTAATTATAGTAACACTAACACACGCACACACACTGTTCTAGAAAGGCACTTGGACCAGTGTAAATGTGTAAAAATTGATATTTTAACCTCATAATAACCAGCGTGCAATGCGCCCTTGAAAATATGTAACTCGGAAAAAAGAAAAAGACCAAAAACAATGTCCACCACAGAGAATACTGGTTCTCAAAGTAAATGGAGAAGTACGGCCACCCTCAATCCTTAGGTTTTTGGAAATGGGACCCCTAGAACAATTTAGTTGAATGGTCTTGGTCTGTGGGTACCTTTTCACAATTGAAACACTACGGTACCAAGTCCTGAGACCTGGAAATCGATACTGATACTCAACGATTCCAATTTATGGTACTTTGTGTGTGTATTCATGTGGTAATAAATGTTAATTTATAATAAGATAAAAATGTTTACGCATTATTGCATATTATAGTGAGTTGATAAGAATTAAAACAACTGTGCTTTCCAATTGTTATATTTAGTTTTCTTACACTTCTGAGTATCATTTGAAAGCATTCATTTCAGTTTGTCTTAAGTACGTTGTCGTAGTCAGAAAGTAGTCTTTGCCATAAAGTTGAATGTGCCAGTCTTGTCTTTTGTTGAGCCCTACAAATTGTTGTACTTATTACACATCATCTGTTTGATTGTAAATCGCATGTTAGTTGTAGTTTTCATTAACAAATTTAGAAGTGTTGAAATCCACATGTAAAATCACTAATGCTAATCAGTAGCATGTACAAGGAAAATACAATGTAAATTAGCATCGAGCTAGCACATTTTGAAAAGTGAAGACTTTCTTTTGAGTGTTTCTCATCAAGCATGCTTGCTTTGTTGGCATTGAAAATTACCACATTACTTAGAGGAAGTCTGCTACATATACGCCTGTTTGCCCGCCAAGTGCAAAATCTGCAACTTGGTGTGACGTCCCGTTCAACAAAAGGTATAGAAATATGGTACCCTTTGATTTTACATGAATCGATCATAGGGCTGAGCGATATGGCCAAAAAATATCATGGTTTATTTTTTATATCATCCATCCATCCATCCATTTTCTACCGCTTATTCCCTTCGGGGTCGCGGGGGGCGCTGGAGCCTATCTCAGCTACAATCGGGCGGAAGGCGGGGTACACCCTGGACAAGTCGCCACTTCATCACAGTTTTTTATATCATTTGATCTCAATTAATTTTATTTTACTTTTTTTTAAGCGGATTGTCCTGTGCAGGATTTTACCAAGTAACATTGCATCTCCACTATTCAGTACTGCAGTATCTCTGAACAAACATGTCCGCCATGTTTATTCGAGGTAATATATGCTAACAGCAGACAACTGTCATTTTGTTCATATCTATTATTTGTGTTTACTAGAGGTGCAACGGTACAGGTAACCCACGCGGTAGTCCGTTCCTCGATTTTAGGGCCACGGTTTCGCTTCTTTTTTGGTACATAATGTGGGAGTAAAGAGAACAACTTTTTTTCCCTCTCAAAGTTCAGTAAACAAAGTATCAGTGGTGTACTGAATACTATAAGACTTTTATTTCAAGTTAACATTTACTACAAAACACTTTCAAATGGTAAATTATTATTTGTATTCTTTAGTTACCTGTATACATTAGTGCTTTGGCAAACAGCAAGTGGTGAGCCAGATTGTAGAGGTTGTTTTTTTTTAACTCAAATACTGTAGCTTATATCTAAGGAAAGCACATTTAAGTGCAGTTTGAATTTGAGCTACTGTAAAAGAATGTGTACAAACACATAAAACATGTTTAATGATTATTTCAGGAAAAACATTTTTTATCCACAAACTTAAAAGTGATATGAACAAACAATGTCTACAGAGATTTTTAGTACAAATTATATCAGAGTAGTTCAGAGCAAACACTTTAACAAGAAGTCTGATTCAAAAATATTTATATTTTCTAATTAAATTAGTAGGTGTGTTTATTACACCAATACAGTAGTTCAGTCATAAAGACATTCTGCGAGTGCCTGCAAATCCGCATTGAGGGAAGAATTACTGGTGAGCTGCAGCGAAAGTCTGTCACTGAAGTTGCTGCTCCTCCTTCAATGTTGTATTTTAACCTCTAGTGTTAGCCATATTTCTTTATTCTAATCTTCTGGGCTAAACTTAATTCCAGCTGTGTATGGGGGAAGAGGCACAACCCTGATTGAACATTCATTACGTCGTGACGAGCCTGACTTTTACGATAAGAGTATAGGGATGGTCGTGCACACACATGTACACAAAAACACGCACATGTACACAAACACACATTGACAGACACACACGGACAGTCAATACAGGCGTAATTTTCTGTGCAGGATTATATCAAGTCCTGTTGCATCCATATTGTTTACTACGGTGGTATCTTCTAACAGACATTTCCGTCATGTTTGATCGACGTAATATATGCTCACAGCAATTAATGGCTATCATATAATCGCCCAGCCCTAATCGATCCCAATAATACCAACGGAATTTGGTCTGTACCTATAAAAGTACCAAATTCGGTACCTATGCCTACAAATGGTGAAGGAGAGGTGGCATTAGTGCAACAAGCATCAAAACATTGTTTGCTTTGTCTTTTTTACAAAATGCATTACAATATTCCATCATGAATGATGTCCCCAAAGTACTTGACAAGAGTTTAGAGTACTTTCTTTAGCTTTTCTGCAAAAACCACCAGTATTTTATGTTATACACTACCGTACTTAATTTAACGCAAAGTCATTAAAGTTACGTTTTTTTTTACATCTTAATATTAAGTGATTAAAGGCCTACTGAAACCCACTACTACCGACCACGCAGTCTGATAGTTTATATATCAATGATGAAATCTTAACATTGCAACACATGCCAATACGGCCGGGTTAACTTATAAAGTGCAATTTTAAATTTCCCGGGAAAATTCCGGTTGAAAACGTCTATGTATGATGACGTTTGCGCGTGACGTCGATGGTTGAAGCGGAAGTATTCGGACACATTGTATCCCAATACAAACAGCTCTGTTTTCATCGCAAAATTCCACAGTATTCTGGACATCTGTGTTGGTGAATCTTTTGCAATTTGTTTAATGAACAATGGAGACTGCAAAGAAGAAAGCTGTAGGTGGGATCGGTGTATTAGCGGCTGGCTGCAGCAACACAACCAGGAGGACTTTGAGTCGGATAGCAGACGCGCTATCCGACGCTAGCCACCGACCGCATCGATGATCGGGTCAAGTCGTTCGTCGCGCCGTCGATCGCTGGAACGCAGGTGAGCACGGGTGTTGATGAGCAGATGAGGGCTGGCGTAGGTGGAGCGCTAATGTTTTTATCATAGCTCTGACGAGGTCCCGTAGCTAAGTTAGCTTCAATGGCGTCGTTAGCAACAGCATTGCTAGGCTTCGACAGGCGGCACAGCATTAACCGTGTGGTTACAGGTCCAGTGTTTGGTTCGGTGTCTCCTGATAGTAGTATTGTTGATCTTCTGTCTATCCTTTCAGTCAGGGGCTTGTTTCTTTTGTTTCTATCTGCATTTAAGCACGATGCTATCACGTTAGCTCCGTAGCTAAAGTGCTTCGCCGATGTATTGTCGTGGAGATAAAAGTCACTGTGAATGTCCATTTCGCGTTCTCGACTCTCATTTTCAAGAGGATATAGTATCCGAGGTGGTTTAAAATACAAATCCGTGATCCACAATAGAAAAAGGAGAAAGTGTGGAATCCAATGAGCCCTTTTACCTAAGTTACGGTCAGAACAAAAAAAGATACGTCCTGCACTGCACTCTAGTCCTTCACTCTCACGTTCCTCATTCACAAATCTTTCATCCTCGCTCAAATTAATGGGTTAATCGTCGCTTTCTCGGTCCGAATCGCTCTCGCTGCTGGTGTAAACAATGGGGAAATGTGAGGAGCCCTTCTACCTGCGACGTCACACTACTTCCGGTACAGGCAAGGCTTTTTTTATCAGCGACCAAAAGTTGCGAACTTTATCGCCGATGTTCTCTACTAAATCCTTTCAGCAAAAATATGGCAATATCGCGAAATGATCAAGTATGACACAGAATGGATCTGCTATCCCCGTTTGAATAAAACAAATTAATTTCAGTAGGCCTTTAACTTCTCTTTATACTTGTATGAGAGATTAGAACACGTTACTTAGCACACTAATAAAAGTCATTATTGGTTTTACGATGGCGGCTGTTTCACCCTGGAACTGATTATCACAATTTCCAATAGTAACGTAACTCGCTCCATCTTTTAGACAGTGGTACAAAAGTAGGAATCACTGACATAGGATTCTTAACTTGGTGTGCAGAAAGCAAACTACACATTTGGGAGATATGGGTGGTCCAATGGATTACATCATCGACGTCTCGGAAATTCAACTTGAATTTCAACTTACACGATGGCGTTAACCCCCCGACAGTAGCGCTCCCACATGCTTCGAAAGCGCGGCTGACCTCCAATATCCCAGATCTGCAGAATGAAAGTTAGCATCATTGTATGACTTCCTTTTTGTAAAAACAAACACACACTTGTGAGTAAGATTCATGCAAGAGGCTAATGTCTGTGTAGAAAAAAAGCAGGAAGTTGATAAAAACCTTGATGGTGACATTTCCTTTGGCAACCTTCCTCATATTGAATCCAACTGTAGGGATCATGTCTTCACTAAAATGACCCGACTGAAAGAAAAACAACAGATTTGAGCTGAGATCATGTATTTAAGAAAAAAAAAATTACCAATATGATTTGTCATACACATTCTCGGTGCCTTATTCAGTAAAAATGTAAATTGCAATTCCTGTTTCTGAGTTGTTCAGTCATTATAACCTGGTGTAAAACTTAAAGCATGCGCTAATGCACTAAAAGAAGAAGTATTTGTGAAAAATGATACAAGCAAATACTCATAGCAGATTGTTTAATTCTTTAACAGCTAAAAAAAAGTGAAATAACTGCAGGTGGACAGTTGGTAGTATTGGTGTTCCTTTGATTTTCGCATGGGTTATTTTACAATCTCCCCGGTGTTAGGTACATTTCTGCAAAGTAGGTACCCTATTTATTTTTTATGATTTTTATGACTATTATATGCATTTAATGTAGGGATGTGCTGATTTTTGTGGAAAAGTAAGTTGCAGATTAGTGTATTCCAATGTTGGTCACAAACATTGATGGCCTCTTGACTGACACCATATTCATTTTTGTTCCTCTGGCTGACAAGCTAGCAGCTAATTACAGTATGTATCTTCATACACAGTGTGGAACTGCTCATTTAAGTTAATAATAATCACCTACATTACAGCAAATAAACAACATTTCTGAGCATCTTAATTAAGTATCAATATCAAGTATCATTTATCACTGGTGGATGACTTGTCCAGGGTGTACCCCGCCTACCGCTCAAATGTAGCTGAGATAGGCTCCAGCAAACCCCGTGATCCCGAAAGGGACAAGCGGTAGAAAATGGATGGATAGATGGACGAGGCTAAACATGTTACACCCCGAGAGCAAGCCAGGAGCAGGCATGCTCATTCATAGCTAAGATAGCCGCTAAGCTACCTTGCAACAAAACCAAGAAACAAGTGTTTAGTAAAGTTTAAGAAGTGTGGATGGAATCACATTACAGCAGAAAGTAAGCAGTTATTAACAAGAAATTAACAAGTAGATTAATAGGAGTTAGAGAGAGAGAATAATATAACAACAACTGTTTATTTTGTCAGCATTGTCACAGTCAATACACGACACATAAGAGGGCAAATCCATCCACAAATTGGTGGTGGCTTTACCAACAGTAGTATCAGTATATGATATTTTTTGTTGTTATTTTTGTTAATAATTACAAATTCAGGGAATAATTACATTGGGACATGGAGGGCAAAAACCAAACAAGTTTAAATGAGGAGTAGATATGACTTTTACCTTGTGTTTAGTTATTGTGTACTATTGACTTTGTTTTTAATAAACAATGAATGACATCATAAATAAAAATCCCAACCTTATGTTCCTCAAAAACGTGACAAAAGAGGAAATAATCAAAATTGTAAAGAAATGTATATCCATGGAATTGATATGAAAGCGATATAAGAAATCATTGAAGAAATTTCAGAACCATTAAAGCATATTAGCAATCCATCAATTCAAACTGGCAAATTCCCAAACAAAAGGAAAATAGCAAAAGTCATACTGATTTTTTTTTTTTTTTTAATTGGAGACAACCACCAATTTACAAATTATATACCGATTTTCCTACTTTAACAATTCTCTAAAATAATTGAAAAAGTATTTAATAACAAACTGGACAAATCCATAAACAAAAGTGGAACACTCGCAGACAATCAATACAGATACAGGGCTAACATATCAACATTGATGCCATTAATCAAAATAACAGAGGAAATCACCAATGCAATAAATAGTAAACAGTGTACAGCAGCAGTATTTATTGATCTGACAAAAGCATTTGCCCCATCCATCCAATTTCTACCGCTTGTCCCTCCCGGGGTTGCGGGGGGTGCTGTGCCTATCTCAGCTGCATTCGGGCGGAAGGCGGTGTACACCTTGGACAAGTCGCCAACTCATCGCAGGGCCAACACAGATAATTATTCTCAACAAAAGAGGAGAAGTATAATCTTACAGAAAATTCTAACTTAAAACATTTGCTTGCACGTACAACACTTAAAACCTTTGGCATATCACTATGTGGACTTAAATTATGGAATAGATTAAGCAAAGAAATCAAACAATGTACTAATATGATCCACTTTAATTGGCTATTCAAGCTACAAGTGTTTAGAAAGTACAATGAAGAAGATGGTAAATTGTGTTAGAAAGTGAGAACAAGATATGTGTTTGTTAGTAATTGCTATGAAGGGGTAGAGTTAAATAAGCTTTGCTTCTTCCTACTCCTTTTCGGGCATGTTGTAATGAGAAATTGAAAATATGTGGTGTATCATATTGGAACTGTTTACATGTTCGAAATAAACTTTCTACCAACCAACCAATTGTACAGTATGTAATTAAAGAAAATAAGGAACTCATTTAAATATTTTGTTGAAATTTTTGTCAATAGTACTCACCATAAATACATAAACATTTTTACAGATAAGACATGTGATTGGTATTGGCCGAAAGATGGATGATCGGTATCGTAATTGGTAACATAAAACCTTGATCAAAACATCCCTAATTTAAAGCCTTCCAGCCTTGAACATGAAAACTTTAATGGCTATCTCAATGTACTAAATGGTACATCCAATTCACTGCACTAAAACCGTAGTAAGTGAACCGTGAAGCAGAGAGGGAACACTGTATTGGTGTTATAGGGCATATAAATCGATGGGATTGTTGAGACATAAAACATAAATATAAGGACCTAATAATGATGTATGAGTACATCATAGAAAAAATATATTCAAATAAATGGTGAAATAATGTATTTTAGGAAAAACAGGATCAGGATCCAGATTATTCACATGAAAACTCTTATGGTAGACCTAAATACAACCAACTTTGAGCGCCGTCTGCAGGCTAATTATCAAGAAATGTACGCGAGGCTAATATTTTTTAGATTAATCATATAGTATTGAATTAATGTTACTATTAAAGAAAGTAGAGCAGGAGCATAGCCGCTTACGCTATTACTACCACTAATTTAATAAGCAAGATACCCGTACACACAAAGAAAGACAGCTTAATTTGACCATTAAAGTCATCTATCACTCGGCTCTTGTAAAAAAACCCACTTAATTTCAGTTAAAATACTAACACACACTAAGGTTTTTATAAAATGTACGTACTGGTATAATCATAGAGTGCAGGTTTTGTTGTGAATTTTGTTTTTGAGATGATCAACAATAACTTTCATAAAAGTGGTTTCAAGACAACTTTAAAGATGTGTTATGCATAATACTTTAGTCGAAATTACTGTAATTTTAGTCAACTAAAACTAGACCAAAACTAAATCTATTTAAATGACTAAAATACTAAAACTAAAATACATTTTCGTCAAAATATAACTAAAACTACATTAAAACCTGCTGTCAAAATTAACACTTCTTCACAAACTCACACACAGTAGCATCACATCACATGACTTGACCGAGTCACCTGACTAAGCTAAGTGGAAATGAATGCAGAGGTCTTATGACTGCAGGAAGTCCCCTCAGCAATCCACTCACTCTATGAAAACTACTCGCTAGCATGGACCTCAACTGACACCAAGTGTTTTTAAAAAATAGGGTGGGTTTTTTTTGCAGTACAATGCTTTTACTGGTGAAATTATCATCAAAGTCACATTTGACGGTTATCCAAATCAGTGTTTTTCAACCTTTTTTGAGCCGAGGCACATTTTTTCCATTGAAAAAAAAAAATCCAAAGGCACACCACCAGCAGAAATCATTAAAATATGAAACTCGATATTGACAATAAAAAGTCGTCGGATATGACTTTAAACCATAACCAAGCATGCGACACTATAGCTCTTGTCTCAAAGTAGGTGTACTGTCACCACCTGTCACATCACCCCCTGACTTATTTGGACTTTTTTGCTGTTTTCCTGTGTGTCGTGTTTTAGTTCTTGTCTTGCGCTCCTATTTTGGTGGCTTTTCCTGTTTTGTTGGTATTTTCCTATAGCAGTTTCATGTCTTCCTTTAAGCTCTATTCCACACACCTGCTTTTGTTTTAGCAAACAAGAATATTTCAGTTGTTTTTATCCTTCTTTGTGGGGACATTGTTGATTGTCATGTCATGTACGGATGTACTTTGTGGACGCCGTCTGCTCCACACTCTGTAAGTCTTTGCTGTCGTCCAGCATTCTGTTTTTCTTCACTTTGTCCCCAGTTCAGTTGTAGTTCCATTCTGCATAGCCTTCCCTAAGCTTCAATGCCTTTTTTTAGGGGCACTCACCTGCGATGAGGTGGCGACTTGTCCAGGGTGTACCCCGCCTTCCGCCCGATTGTAGCTGAGATAGGCTCCAGCGCCCCCCGCGACCCCGAAGGGAATAAGCGGTAGAAAATGGATGGATGGACCTTTTGTTTATAATTCAGTTTAAGCATTACATACCCTTTTACCTGTACACTGCCTCCCGCTGTCGTCTGCATATTGTGATCACGACAAAGCAATTAGCTACCTGCTGCCACCTACTGATATGGTGAGTATTACATGGTTACTCTGCCGAGCACCGAAACTCAACAACAACACATCATTTGCAGACTATAATTACTGGTTTGCAAAAAATATTTTTTACCCCACATAAGTGAAATTAGATAATCTCCCACGGCACACCAGACTGGATCTCACGACACTTGTGCGCCGCGGCACAGTGGTTGAAAAACACTGATCTAGATGCTTCCATTGATGCCAATACAAAGTGATGCTTCCTCTCCCCTGTGATCGCCATCGCAAGAACGCATGTCCTGGTTCTATAAAACATAGTGCCGCTCAAAATGTTAAGGCTACTGCAAAGGTGAAACAGGGTAAATGTAAATAGGTTATACTTGTATAGCGCTTTTCTACCTTCGAGGTACTCAAGGGGCTTTGACACTATTTCCACATTCACACACTGATGGCGGGAGCAGCCAGGTAAGGCCCTAACCACGACCCATCAGGAGCAAGGGTGAAGTGTCTTGCACAAGGACACAACGGACATGACTAGGTTGGTAGAAGGTGGGGATCGAACCAGGAACCCTCAGGTTGCTGGCACGGCCAATCTCCCCAACAGCGCCACGCCGTCCTCAGGGTAAATAAGCAACCTGCCTGCAAGTACATCCATGTCAGCATTTTTTTTACTTGGGCATCCCCAGCATTTTAGGTGGCATTTATAAATACTCAGCTGCAGTGCTTACGTATTGATGGTGCATGATCAGTTATATTATTAACACTCATCTATATAATGATGCATGATCAGTTATATTTCAAATACTGACAATAAGTCCACACTCGTATCACTATCTTAATAACTCGGAGCAATTAAGTTTAAAAAGTAAAAGTAGGCCGTCTTTACAAATGCCATGTAGTCATCTTGTTATTGTAAACACTATTACAAAATATGACAGCCTTAATCTGAAGTTTGCAGGCTTTAGCTTTAGCATGCTACCTTTTCCAACTTAACTACTATCATACAAAGGGAAAATAGATCATAAAGTGTTTTTAGTGATGAAACGACAGCAAGGGGCTAAGCCATTATCGTGTTTGACCCACACAAGTCGGCATAAAGTAAACACTTAGTCATTGTTGTCATTGGCGCTAATGCTATTAGCAGGGTAGCTAGCCGGCTAGCAGGTGACACTTACAGCGATCACGTTGACAAATGTCGTTTTTCCGGAGTACTGGAGGCCAACCAGCGTGAGCTCCATCTCCTCCTTCCAAAACAGAGACTTGAACCAGTCTAGAAGCCGGTTTATTAGTGCCATCATCTTGGACCCGTGCGCTTTCTGCCTCTCCTCCCTGTCAGCTGTTCGAGTCAGGCTTTTCCAAGCTCAGACAGGAGGAGTCATGTGACCACCAGCCCGCCACAATGGGGAAGACAGCGCCCCTAGTGGAGGAGGGAGTAAGTGTAGCTCCAAGGCCGAGCACAGCAGTAGACGCAGATGTTATGGAGAGTAGCCAAACATTGTACTCGAGTAAGAGTACCGTTACTTTAGAGCAGGGGTGTCAAACCTGCCGGGTAGGGCCTGCGAACAGGTTTTTTCTTGCCCACGTGATGAGTTTGCCAAGTATAAAAATTAGATGCTGTTTTTTTTTTAACAAAAGAAACTGCTGTTGTAAATGTGTCCACTGGATGCCACAATAGCAATTATGTTAGACAAGCAAGAGTACACAGTAAAGGGTGACTGTGGCTCCTCCTCCTCGACCCACATGAAACTTAAAACCTGCCGTTTCATGTCTTCTGCTTCGAACACATCGTCATTTGGCACCCTCGTTGCCCCAAAATGTTTGATTGATTGATTGAAACTTTTATTAGTAGATTGCACAGTGAAGTACATATTCCGTACAATTGACCACTAAATGGTAACACCCGAATAAGTTTTTCAAATTGTTTAAGTCGGGATTCCCTGCTTAAGCTGCTGCCCCCGCGACCCGACCTCGGATAAGCGGAAGAAGATGGATGGATGGATGGATGGGGTCCACTTAAATTGATTCATGATACAGATATATACTATATCATCATAATACAGTCATCACACAAGATAATCATCAGAGTATATACATTGAATTATTTACATCATTTACAATCCGGGGTGTGGGACGTGGGGGGCGGGGGGTGGGGGGGGGGATTGGCGGGTGCGGGGGGGGGGTTAGGTTTGGTTGTTATCATCACTTCAGTCATCAACAATTGAGAACAGAGAAATGGACATTGAAACAGTGTAGGCCTGACTTGGTAGGATATGTACAGCAAGTAGTGGACATAGAGAGAGAGAGAGATCTGTCTCTGTCAAACACGAGAAAAGCGAAGTTAACCCTTTTGAATAGTTTTTACCTCCGTTTCTTACGGTTTGTTGAGTTATCATCAATCAATCAATCAATGTTTATTTATATAGATAGCCCTAAATCACAAGTGACTCAAAGGGCTGCACAAGCCACAACGACATCCGCGGTACAGAGCCCACATAAGGGCAAGGAAAACTCACCCCAGTGGGACGTCGATGTGAATGACTATGAGAAACCTTGGAGAGGACCGCATATGTGGGTAATCCCCCTCTAGGGGAGACCGAAAGCAATGGATGTCGAGTGAGTCTGACATAATATTGTGAAAGTCCAGTCCATAGTGGATCCAACATATCAGTGAAAGTCCAGTCCATAGTGGATCCAACATAACAGTGAGAGTCCAGTCAACAGCGGGGCCAGCAGGAAACCATCCCGAGCGGAGACAGGTCAGCCGTGCAGAGACATCCCCAACCGATGCACAGGCGAGCGGTCCACCCCAGGTCCCGACTCTGGACAGCCAGCACTTCATCCATGGCCACCGGACCTGTGTCCTCCCCCCTCCACAAGAGAGAGGGGGGCAGAGGAGAAGAGAAAAGAAACGGCAGATCAACTGGTCTAAAAAGGGGGTCTATTTAAAGGCTAGAGTATACAAATGAGTTTTAAGATGGGACTTAAATGCTTCTACTGAGGTAACATCTCTAACTGTTACCGGGAGGGCATTCCAGAGTACTGGAGCCCGAATAGAAAACGCTCTATAGCCCGCAGATTTTTTTGGGGCTCTGGGAATCACTAATAAGCTGGAGTTCTTTGATAACCACTGGATAACCCCGGCCGAGTCATACCAAAGACTATAAAAATGGGACCCATTACCTCCCTGCTTGGCACTCACCATCAGGGGTTGGAATTGGCGGTTAAATCCTCACAATGATTCCCGAGCGCGGCCACCGCTGCTGCTCACTGCTCCCCTCACCTCCCAGGGGGTGGAACAAGGGGATGGGTCAAATGCAGAGAGTAATTTCACCACACCTAGTGTGTGTGTGACTATCAGTGGTACTTTAATTAAATAATTGGTACGTGGACATGACAAAGGAGGAATTTGATACCTCGAAGAGTTTACATGTTGTGTTTTTTGTTCAATCCTAGAAAGACTGTGACTTAAAGTTTAATCCTGGCTTTGTAGATACACTGAGACGAAGTCTAAACTCATTGTGTTTTTGAAGCTACACCAATTTCCTCAGAATTGAAGTGTTTTGATTGGTTGTGATTTGTACGTTTTCACAATATGCTTGTTCTATTGTTGGCCAAAGTAAAACAAAGAAAACAACCTGGAGTTTTTTTTTAAGTTCTCATGCCATGATTTAACCATGATTTAACCCACTTGGGAATAGATTTTCCTCCATACGACCCCTGTGGTAAAAATGAGTTTGACACCCATGCTTTAGAGTAATTTGACTGAAGTGAAAAAAAAGTAGTCATCCAAATAATGACATCAGTAAACTACTAGCACTGTACTGAGTAACTGATTTATATCTATCCGATTTATATCTACATACGAAAGAGGCCTGGGTCAGATTTCAAACATTCGGAATTGTACTGTTCACATGGACATCAAAAATCCGGTACAGATCACATACAGTATAGGCAAAAAAATCAGAATTGACTTGCAGAGTGAACAAGTCCTTAGACAATTTATTGGACAGCAACATCTTCAATGCCACAGTGGTGTCATGACGCGGAGTCGAACCCACGTTTCCTCTGCAGCTGGAGCTGCAGGCACCTCTGTTAACCCCTCTGCTGGCAGCACACTCAAACACACCTCTGCTCGCGCTGAGCACAACACGCCCACACAGCAACAAGCCTGCAAACAATCACTCATCAGTACACCTGGACTTGACGAGGGGGAGCGGCATAAAGACCAGCGGACCCAAGGAACCTTTGCCAGAACGTCGCTAACCTTCCAGTAAGCATCACGTCTGGCATTCCTTTCCCAGTGATTTCCTCGTCCTTGTTTTGCTCTATCTCTCAGTGTTTCCCCCTGGTTCATGCCCTTTTGTATTTCCACAGTGACTCTCCTGACCTCCGTGATCGTGCCTTGTCACTCAACACTAGTGATGGGTTGATGAGGCCTCATGAAGCGTTTTGACACATTGCAAAACTGTATTGATACTGTGTCGATACTGTGTCACTAACTACTGACATCTGCTGGACATTAAAAATCCCTACAGGCAACCTATGGACCCACTCAACTGACACTGATTTTATGACCTAGTATATACAATAATATAAACCAAGTCATTGTATTTCATTTAGGATTATTTCATATCTTCATTTAAATAAAAATATATTTTTATCTTTTTTAGATAGTCAAATAATGTGAACATGTATCGTGACTAGGATGGTAGAAGGTGGGGATTGAACCCCAGTAACCAGCAACCCTCCGATTGCTGGCACGGCCACTCTACCAACTTCGCCACGCCGTCATTCCTGTACCTTCTCTAGTAACAGTAGTGATGGGTCCTGCAACACAGATGCATCGGCGCATGCGTCGAGCTCATAGAGCGAAACCCTGTGTCGGTGCGTGTACCGCTTTTAGAAAGTCACGTGACCGATCATGAGCTGCTTTGGTCACGTGACCGATACGCGAACTGTATCGCACTGACGCCTCCTCTGTGCCCTGTGAGCAACGTTCCCTCTAGGGTGCGCGCCTGCGCAATTGCGCAGTGCTCAAGCGTCCTCCGCGCACACCGTGCGCCGCACAGCCAATATATGCCGCGCACCAAATCAAACCCATCTGAATTCTAAACAAAATAAACACATTTATTCTGTGTAATTTTGAAATGCAACTTTGAGTGACAGTGACAACAAGCGGCCCTAACGGTGTTCGTCAACAACACGCATTGCGCCGCTTCCTAATAAACACAGTTTGGCGCGCAGGCGTCAGCGCGATACAGTTCATGAGCGGTCACGTGACCAGAACAGCTCATGAGCGGTCACGTGACCTAAACAGCTCGTGTTCGGTCACGTGACTTTCTAAAAGCGATACGCGCACCGACACAGGGTATCGCTCTATGAGCTCGACGCATGCGCCGATGCATCGGTGTTGCCAGACCCATCACTACTCAACACCCATCCGGATTCCTAACTGCCCTCCTCGATCCACGACCTCTCTGCTCGGACCTAGACCACGCTGCCCTACTCTTGTCCACGAGCACTTGCCTGTCCACGAACTGCCTCTTCGCCTTGCCCCCTTGGATAACGACGAAAGATACAACCAACATTTACAGACAACAACCCTTGGTAACATTTACATTATTAATTTTACACATAGTCAACACTCACTCACTTTGAGTAGCATACACACGCCACATATTCATCAAAGGTTTCAAATAAACCTTGTAAACCGCAGTCCTGCCCTGGTTGTCGCCTCCTTCCCTTCTCTGATACACAACAGTACGTTCTGGCCAACAACATGTCGGAACCAGGCGACAGCAGCAAGCCCCAGGCCCAGATAGCCATTTCTTCCGACCTAGCTGTCCTTAGCTCTGTCGTTAGCGAACACCAGGTTCGGTTTACTGCCCTTGAGGATCATCTTGAGAGAGCTTTTACCAGACTTTATTCCAAGCTGGACAACATGTGCCCCGGGGCCAGTTCTGGACCGGTGGTACCTCCACATGCTTTTCCAGTTCCTGGACCCGAACACAGCATTTTGGAACGAGAGCCCAGGATTGCCAGTCCTAAACCCTTTGAAGGGGACTTTGAACTTTGTAGAGGGTTTTTGGTACAATGTGACCTCATTTTTCGGCATCAGCCCTCCCGTTATTCCTCAGACGGCGCTAAGATTGCATTTATTTTCTCCTTACTTTCCGGCCCGGCTCTCAAGTGGGCTACTGCTGCAGTCGACAGGACCATTGGGCTCAACGCCGACTATTCTGCGTTCCGTGCAGAATTTCGGTCTGTCTTTGATCACCCCAAGAATGGGGGGGACGCGGCCGGACGTCTACACTCCATCTCGCAGGGTTCACGTTCCGTCGCAGCCTATACCCTGGAATTCCGGACCCTGGCGGCGGACAGCGGTTGGGGGGACCGGGCGCTCCAAAGCGCATTCCGCCGCGGCCTCTCTGAAGAAATTAAGGACGGTCTACTGAGAGACAGACCTACTTCCTGCAAGGATCTCATCGAACTGGCCCTCCAATTTGACCTAAGACTTTGTGAGCGAGCAGCAGAACGAAACCAGAGAACTACCTCAATGGCAGTCCTGGTGAGCCATACTTTATTTCCCTGTAATGAGGAAAACCCCGACATACTGCTACCCGCTATTCTGGCCTGGGACCAGAGGAGCATTAAAGTACAGGCATTTGTGGACTCTGGAGCTGATGAAAGTCTTTTGGACTACAAGTTCGCCCGGCAGATGGGCATTCCCCTGATCTCCCTGGACAAGACACTGCCAGCACAGGCCCTGGATGGACGGCCATTGGGCCCCATCAATTACCGCACTGAGCCCCTTTCCATGACCATTTCTGGAAATCACAGGGAGACCATTAGTTTATGGGTGCTGGAAGCTCCGGTAGCCCCGCTGGTACTTGGAAGATCTTGGCTTCGTCACCACAACCCTCATATCTCTTGGTCTTCCGGCAGAATTCTGGCATGGAGCACACCCTGCATGGCCAACTGTCTTGGATCGGCATCTCATCCGGTCTACCATTCCACTACCACGACTCCCCAGGTAGATCTATCTCTGGTTCCAGCTTGCTACCATGACTTAGCCGAGGTCTTCAGCAAGGTACGTGCCCTGGGACTACCCCCTCATAGACCTTATGATTGTGCCATTGAGTTACTCCCTAACGCTACTTTGCCGTCTAGTCGCCTATACAATTTGTCTCTGCCAGAGAAAGAAGCTATGAGGAACTATATCACAGAGGGCCTTGCCTCAGGCATCATTACACCATCCAAGTCTCCACTGGTGGCGGGATTCTTTTTCGTTGCCAAGAAGGACGGATCCCTTCGTCCCTGCATTGACTACCGTCACCTTAACAACATCACAATTAAGAATAAGTACCCTCTTCCACTACTCAACTCATCTTTTGAACCTTTGGCACCTGCTACCATATTTACCAAACTGGTTCTTCGTAACGCCTATCACCGCCATACACAGGATTTAGAGGCGCCTTTACACAAACATTTTCGTTATTCTCTTTCTCTTTGTCTTCAAAAAAGCCCGCCAAAAGGAAACCCAACCCATCCCCCAGCAACCCTACCTGGCCTCCTCCTCCCTCTCCCTCCCCTCCCCCTTCACCTGGAGGACGATCAATATGCCTCTCTCTCCTCTCTCTCCTTGCTCTTCAACTGCAACAGCAATAATAACCAACAATTTTTCTGGTCAGTACCACAACACAGCGGACTCTGATGCTCTTTTTGGTTCCAGTGGACTACACATCATCCACCTTAATGTGAACAGCCTCTCTGGAGCCAAACTCGACCAAATCAGAGAAATGTTCCTCAACACGAAGGTAAAAATCTTGTGTTTCTCTGAAACCAAATTTGATCAAAGTATTTCTGACTCAGAGATAGAAATACAAAACTTTTCGGTTATCAGAAAGGATAGGAATAAACACGGTGGGGGCGTTTGTATGTATATTCACCAGGATATTAAATACATAACTCGCACTGATCTTAACCACAATAACCTGGAATCTGTGTGGGCGGAAATCAAATTTAAAAATGCTAAGCCGGTACTAATAGGGACTATTTATAGACCCCCTAATCAGAGTGATTTCTATGGGGCTTTGGAAGAATGCTTGGCGGGGACAGACAACATGGAGAAAATTATAACTGGGGATCTGAACACAGATATTCAACGCAAAGATGCGCCTGTCTTCAGATCCTTCAGCAAGTTTTGTAATCTGCACGGTCTTTCCCAGCTAATAGCGCTACCCACAAGGGTGTGTGATTCCACCCAATCAACCATAGATCTCATTCTCACTTCAGACCGGCCTAAAATAAAAAATAGTGGGGTCATGATCTGTGGTCTTAGCGACCACTATCTAACCTTCTGCACCCGTAAAATAGCTAAACCTAAAGCCAATGGCCACATAACAGCCCAATCCAGATCCCTCAAAAAATACTCCAATGACAATTTCAATTTAAAATTAGATGAGTGGGACTGGTCCCCTGTGCTCGCGAGCAACCTGGTCGATGTCGCTTGGGATCGCTTCAAAACGGCGTTCCTAAAGATACTAAATGACATGGCTCCCGTGAAAACAGTCAGGATCAAAGCCCGCTCGGAACCATGGATGAATCCGGACCTATTAGCTGCCATAAAAGACAGAGACAGGAAATACTCTGAATACCAAAAATGTAAAACAGAAGTAGATAAACAACCCAATAATATCAACCTCAAATTACTCCTTTCAACTCTCAAAAAGCAATGCAATAAATTAAGAAATAAGTCAACCAACCTGACTAAATCCTTAAAAAAAAATTACATTAACGACAAAATAGAGGAAAACACGAATAAGCCACGTGAGCTCTGGAAAATTCTCAACAACCAGCTTCCTGGTTGCAGCCAGAAACTTAAAACAAGACTCACCAACATCAGCATCAAGGAGGGTGACTCCCTCATTACAGACAAAATGGAGGTAGCTACCAGACTTAACGCCTTTTTCACCAGCATAGCTGCAACTCTTGTCAACAAGCTGTCCCGCCACTCTGGTCGCTTTGGTGTAGAACACATTAAAGCCTTCTACAGAAAGCTAGGAGTATCCAACAATGATTTCAAATTAGAAATGGTCACAGCTGATGAGGTGTTTAAAAAATTGAGCGCGCTCCACCCTAACAAGGCCACCAGCCTTGATAATATTCCCTCCAGATTCCTCAGGGACTCTGCCTCCATCATTGCCCCGATCATCACGCACATAATAAACCTATCAATTACACAAGGCCAAGTACCAAAAGATTTTAAAATAGCAAGAGTAACTCCCCTCTTTAAAAAAGGAAGCAAATTGGAACCTGGCAACTACCGACCTGTTTCTATTCTCAGCTCCATTTCGAAAGTAATGGAGAAAATAGTTTATGAACAGGTCGATAGTTACCTTGCCACTAATAAACTCATGTACAAATTCCAATCCGGCTTCAGAACTAACCACTCCACTGACACATGCCTTCTCTATCTGACCGACCACATCAAACATGAGGTGGACGCGGGCAAATACTGCGGCATGGTCATGCTGGACCTTCAGAAGGCCTTTGACACCGTTAACCACGCTATACTGTTGGATAAGCTCAGAGCAATCGGATTTAACAAAACCTCTTGGAGCTGGATGCAGTCTTACTTGGAGGGGAGGGAGCAGGTGGTAGAGGTGAACGGCACCGTGTCCCCCCCCCTCTCGGTGAGCTGTGGAGTCCCCCAAGGCAGTATATTGGGACCTTTACTGTTCCTAATATACATAAACGACATGTCATCGGCATGTGACTGTGAATTGTTTTTGTTTGCGGATGACTCTGCCCTGCTGGTATCCGGCAAGGACAAGTCACAGGTGGAGAAAATCCTCAGTGCTGAGCTCTGTAGAACCTGCACCTGGCTCGCTGACAACAAGCTATCCATCCACTTGGGTAAAACAGAATCCATCCTGTTTGGGTCCCACATCAAACTTAAGAGAGTCAATCACTTCACCATAAAAGTAGGTGACAGTGTCATCACCAGGAAAGATGAGGTCACCTACCTAGGTTCCATTCTAGAGGCTAACCTTTCCTGTGATAAAATGGCAACCAAGGTAATCAAAAAGGTTAACCAACGAACGAGATTTCTCTACAGAATTTCCTCTCTGGTCAACAAAAGCACCTTGAGGATTCTGGCGGGAACTCTCGTTCAACCCTTTTTCGATTACGCATGCACCTCCTGGTACCCTAGCACCTCCAAAACCCTCAAATCTAAACTCCAAACATCTCAGAACAAGCTAGTCAGGTTACTTCTAGACCTCCACCCCAGATCCCACCTCACTCCTACCCACTTCTCTAAAGTGGGCTGGCTCAAGGTGGAGGACAGAGTTAAACAACTTGCACGGAGCCTAGTCTATAAAATCCGCTACACCTCCCTGATACCGAAGTACATGTCAAACTACTTCCTTAACGTAAATGACCGCCATAACCACAACACCAGGGGGTGCTCCACTAACCACGTTAAACCCAGATTCCGAACTAACAAAGGTCTTAACTCATTCTCTTTCTATGCCACATCAATGTGGAATGCGCTCCCAACAGGTATAAAAGAAAGGGCATCTCTATCCTCCTTCAACACCGCTATAAAAGTTCACCTCCAGGCAGCTACAACCCTAAACTAACACCCTCCCCGGATTGCTAATAATCAAATGTAAACAATCAAATGCAGATTCTTTTTCTTATGCCTTCTGATCCCTCTCTCTCTCTCTCTATCTCTCTATGTCCACTACTTGATGTCCATATCCCCCCCCCCCCCCACCCCACCCCCCCTCCACACTCCTGATTGTAAATAATGTAAATAATTCAATGTGATTATCTTGTGTGATGACTGTATTATGATGATAGTATATATGATAGTATATATCTGTATCATGAATCAATTTAAGTGGACCCCGACTTAAACAAGTTGAAAAACTTATTCGGGTGTTACCATTTAGTGGTCAATTGTACGGAATATGTACTTCACTGTGCAACCTACTAATAAAAGTCTCAATCAATCAAAAAACCTGGTCCGGATCAAAGAGGGAAACGAGTGGAAGACGGCTTTCAACACTCATATGGGGCATTATGAGTACCGGGTGATGCCTTTTGGACTCACCAACGCACCGGCAGTTTTTCAAACTCTTGTCAATGACATTCTTCGGGACATGCTGGACCAATTTGTGGTAGTATACCTTGATGATATTCTAATTTTCTCCCGTAACCTCTCTGATCACCAGAAACATGTTCGACTTGTCCTGCAACGTCTTTTGGAAAACTGTCTATTTGTTAAGGCTGAAAAGTGCTGCTTCCACTCCTCTTCGGTGGAGTTCCTCGGATTCGTGGTCTAAAAGGGTCACATAAGGCCAGACCCGAAGAAGGTGGAGGCCGTGGTGAAGTGGCCGCAACCCACTACTAGGACGGAACTTCGGAGGTTCCTCGGCTTCGCTGGCTTCTACCGCCGATTCATTCAAGACTTCAGTAGAATTGCGGCACCACTCCATTCACTCACGTCTACAAACGTTCCTTTTGTGTGGACTCTTTTGGCGAGGAAGGCCTTCGAGGAGTTAAAGGAGCGTTTTGTTTCTGCCCCAATTCTAGTCCATCCCGAATTAGATACTGCCTTTTTGGTGGAGGTTGACGCCTCAGACTCGGGGATTGGGGCTATTCTCTCCCAAAGGTCAAAGAATGACAATTTGGTTCACACTGTTGCTTTTTTCTCCAGGCGCCTGACCATGGCCGAACAGAATTATGATGCTGGGAATAGAGAATTACTGGCGGTCCATGAGGCCCTGGTGGAATGGAGACACTGGTTGGAAGGAGCTAGACACCAGTTTCAGATCCTTACCAACCACAGCAACCTCCTACACATCCGAGCTGCCAAGAGGATCAACAATCGCCAGGCAAGGTGGCAGCAGTTTTTCTCTCGCTTCAATTACGTGCTTTCTTTCAGACCTGGGTCCAAGAACACTAAGGCTGACGCACTGTCTCGGCTATTTCTGAAAGAACCTACCGGTCCGGCAGTGGCAGAACCCATCCTTCCTCCCACTTGCATCATAGGGATGGTAACTTGGAAAGTGGAGAACCTGGTTAAGTCTGCACTGCATTCCAATCCAGGACCGGGAGGTGGACCTCCCAACAGACTGTTCGTCAATCGGGAGCTACGACCCAGGGTCCTGGATTGGGGGCACTCAAGCCTGTTCTCATGCCATCCTGGCTTTCAACGAACCCTATCACTGCTGCGAAGACGTTTTTGGTGGCCATCCATGGCCAAGGACACTCGGGAGTTTATCGCTGCTTGTTCAACTTGTGCCCGCAGTAAGACGTCACACAGGCCTCCTGCTGGTCTTCTTCGCCCTCTCTCCATTCCTGCCCGTCCTTGGTCGCACATCGCCCTGGATTTTGTCACGGGATTTCCAGCTTCCAGAGGTAACACCACTATCCTTACAATTGTTGATCGTTTCTCCAAAGCAGCCCATTTCATTCCGCTGCGCAAGTTACCTTCTGCTTCAGAGACTTCTGACCTCCTCACACTTCACGTCGTCAAGCAGCATGGTATTCCGGTGGATATCGTTTCTGACCGAGGCCCTCAGTTTACGTCACAAGTATGGAGAGCTTTCTGCAAGGGAATCGGGGCCTCGGTCAGCCTCACATCGGGATATCATCCCCAAAGCAACGGGCAGGTCGAGAGGGCGAATCAAAGCTTGGAGACCATGCTCCGATGTGTCGCCAGTCGTCAACCCACATCCTGGAGCAAGTTTCTGCCATGGTTGGAGTTTTCCTATAACTCCTTGAAGAGCTCCGCTACCGGTATGTCTCCATTTGAGTGCTCATTAGGTTATCAACCCCCTTTGTTTCCCCAACAAGAACTGGAGATCGCTGTACCATCTACTAGAGCTCATATTAGACGGTGTCAGAGGGTGTGGAGAGCCGCTCGTGCAGCTTTGGAAAGAGCATCCAAAAAAATGTGTCGCAACGCCAACCGTCATCGCATTCCAGCTCCGTCCTATAAACCAGGACAACAAGTGATGCTTCTCACTAAGGACCTCAGCCTCCAGGTACCATCTAAGAAATTGGCTCCACGTTATGTTGGTCCGTTCTCCATCATGTCTATCATTAATCCTGTATCCGTTAAATTGGCTCTCCCACCCTCGGTCAAGCGGCATCAAGTGGTCCATGTTTCCCAGATTAAACCGGTAGCGGAGAGCGCTCTGTCCCCTCCTGTCCCTGCCCCCCCACCCTCTAGGTTCTTACCCAATGAAGATCAGGTTTGGTCGGTTAAGGAGATCCTCAGGGTCTGTCGACAAGGTAGGGGGCTCGTTTATTTGGTCGACTGGGAGGGATATGGACCTGAAGACAGATCTTGGGTGCCAGCCTCCTACCTTGCCGATCCCTCACTTTTAGAGGATTTCTACCGTGCCAATCCTGATGCTCGTCGGAGGCCTCGCATAAGGGGGGGGGGGGACTGTCATGACGCGGAGTCAAACCCACGTTTCCTCTGCAGCTGGAGCTGCAGGCACCTCTGTTAACCCCTCTGCTGGCAGCACACTCAAACACACCTCTGCTCGCGCTGAGCACAACACGCCCACACAGCAACAAGCCTGCAAACAATCACTCATCAGTACACCTGGACTTGACGAGGGGGAGCGGCATAAAGACCAGCGGACCCAAGGAACCTTTGCCAGAACGTCGCTAACCTTCCAGTAAGCATCACGTCTGGCATTCCTTTCCCAGTGATTTCCTCGTCCTTGTTTTGCTCTATCTCTCAGTGTTTCCCCCTGGTTCATGCCCTTTTGTATTTCCACAGTGACTCTCCTGACCTCCGTGATCGTGCCTTGTCACTTAACACCCATCCGGATTCCTAACTGCCCTCCTCGATCCACGACCTCTCTGCTTGGACCTACACCACGCTGCCCTGCTCTTGCCCACGACCACTTGCCTGTCCACGAACTGCCTCTTCGCCTTGCCCCCTTGGATAACGACGAAAGATACAACCAACATTTACAGACAACAACCCTTGGTAACATTTACATTATTAATTTTACACATAGTCAACACTCACTCACTTTGAGTAGCATACACACGCCACGTATTCATCAAAGGTTTCAAATAAACCTTGTAAACCGCAGTCCTGCCCTGGTTGTCGCCTCCTTCCCTTCTCTGATACACAACAAGTAGAGGATAGTTCCTTTTAACTTTTTAAAATGGCACAACAAACTGCATGCTTACTTTTGACCCAGAAGGAAAATAAACTGCACATTATTATTTTTATCAAATGGGAAAAAACATAATTACCAAAATGGACATATATTTACATTTAATTTGACATACTTATTTACAAAAATATAAAATAAATACAAATACAATCTACAATTAAAATAAAACGTGTCTGATTTTTCTACTGCGTCTGAATGTTGTTTGTGGCTCAGTTTCATCCAGCGTGGCTAGTTGAGAATCCCTCCAATATTCACATTTTGGGGCACAGTATGTGTTGGCAAAATACTGCATGTTTTGCTTTGCTGCAGTGCTGACTTATTTTTGGTTCAAGTTAAATCGAGTTATTGCATAAATGTCATTGCAGCACATGTTTATTATACTATTAATCCATATTACTAGATGTATTTAATTTTGATTTTAATCTTGAGAATCTAATATTGCATAACATTGTCGCCCATTCAAATAAATCAAAATCAATTTTATCTGTGCTTGGTCCCGCAAAACATCACAATTTCAACATGTAACAAGCCTTTTAAAATTCTAAACATATTTTTAAATCAGCAGTATTGAATGAAAAAACTATAAAATAGAATGTAGTACAAACTACTAAAGTCGTTTTATGACATTATCAGGTTTGTTACGATAATGTCAAAGGCCTATTTCTTAATTTCTTATTTGATACCATGATAAAAATCTTAGAGTATTTCGTCCCATCACTACTTTTTACTCACTGCCTGTATGTAGTCTGCTACATTTTGGGGAGTGTTCCAGCTCCTTAAATTTCTGCTACGTCAAAGGCAAAAGCAAGTGTGTATGAGGTGAAGCAGAGTTACGCCACACGTACAGTTATGTTACACTCCCACTATCCCTTTAGTATTTGTTAATCAATCAATCAAATTAGATTTGCATTGCACTTCTCAGACGTATAAAATGTAGCATAAAGTGTTTTGCATTTAAAAACATTTCAATAAACAAATAATTCCAGGCTCAAACAGTCATCCACCCCGCCCCCCGGTCCCCCAAACACACATTTCCCTCTACGACACCAAACAAATGTCATGCAAAAACATATGTGGTTGAGCACAGAGGAACCAGGTGAAAAAACACTATCTTTGGGAGCCGAGTGCACCAGAAGCTATATGATGACGCGCCACAACCGCAATGACTCTGACCCAGGGCCCACAGCAAGGAACCCATGAGCCAGAGCCACAGCAGCCACGCACATCAGAGCCCCCAGAGCTGAAGGCTCCCGCTGAGGACGCACTGGAAATAACTAAAATATATGAGGATTTTTTATTTTATTTTTATTTAAACTTTATTTAACCAGGAAAGTTCCATTGAGTATAGAAACATATATATTTTTCAAGGGAGTCCTGGCCAAGAGGCAGCACAGTTACATAAAAATGCCTGTCATACACATTAACAAAAACAGTTACCATTTAAAAATGCCATCTCAAGTGCCCTCAATCTGGACTTCTTCTGGAGTTTAAAAAGTTATTTTACAGTGTTTTTGCAACATGTCCATATAAAAGGAGCAGAGTAAACAAAAGCCCTTTTCCCAGTTCCGCATGTTCTGCATACAGCTTTAGTAGGGTTCAAACCAAAAGAGTAAATTATCATGTTTATTATCATAAATTATCATGGGGACGGCGTTGGGAGAGTGGCCGTGCCAGCAACTTGAGGGTTCCTGGTTCAATCCCCACCTTCTACCAACCTCGTCACGTCCGTTGTGTCCTTGAGCAAGACACTTCTTCACCCTGGCTCCTGATGGGTCGTGGTTAGGGCCTTGTATGGCAGCTCCCGCCATCTGTGTTAATGTGTGTGTGAATGGGTGTATGTGGAAATAGTGTCAAAACGCTTTGAGTACCTTGAAGGTAGAAAAGCGCTATACAAGTATAACCCATAACCCATGTTATCAGCGTAAAAAATTGTATCACCATCAGACACATCCATCCATCCATTTTCTACCGTTTGTCCATTTTGGGGTCGCGGGGGGTGCTGGAGCCTATCTCAGCGGCATTCAGGCTGAAGGCGGGGTACACCCATCAGACACATTTTAATACATTAATATACATCAGTGGTCCCCAACTGCACCAAGGACTGGTTCAATGTAGGCATTATTTTCAGGGACCGGCTTTCCATTTGTGCCAGATAAATAGAGCGAAAATAAGTGCATGAAAAATACAACCCCAAGTGGAGGAGTTCAAGTACCTCGGAGTCTTGTTCACGAGTGAGGGAAGAGTGGATCGTGAGATCGTGCGGCGTCTTCAGTAATGCAGACGCTGTATCGATCCGTTGTGGTGAAGAAGGCAAAGCTCTCAATTTACCGGTCGATCTACGTTCCCATCCTTAACTACGGTCATGAGCTTTGGGTTATGACCGAAAGGACAAGATCACGGGTACAAGCGGCCGAAATGAGTGGCGGGGCTCTCCCTTAGAGATAGGGTAAGAAGCTCTGTCATCCGGGAGGAGCTCAAAATAAAGCCGCTGCTCCTCCACATCGGGAGCCAGATGAGGTGGTTCAGGCATCTGGTCAGGATGCCACCCGAACGCCTCCTAGGGAGGTGTTTAGGGCACATCCGACCGGTAGGAGGCCACAGGGAAGACCCAGGACACGTTGGGAAGACTATGTCTTCCCAGACTATGTCTGGTCTGGGAACGCCTCGGGATCCCCCGGGAGGAGCTGGACGAAGTGGCTGGGGAGAGGGAAGTCTGGGCTTCCCTGCTTAGGCTGCTGTCCCCGCGACCCGACCTTGGATAAGCGGAAGAAGATGGATGGATGGATATAACGCTGAATTAGTTGAAGTTTCCTTGCAATGAGATGCAGATGGAACTCAGCCTTTGGCTACACTCTCTCACGTTAATGTACGTCTTATCACGTCACAAACTTATAACAAATATAACCAATGGCAACTTCTTATGAGGATTTGTATTGTACATCTATAAACAAGGCAGCCCGGTGGTACTGTGTTTTTTTCATGTTCTCCCTATGACTGCGTGGGTTCCCTCCGGGTACTACGACTTCTTCCCACCTCCAAAGACATGCACCTGGGGATAGGTTGATTGGCAACACTAAATTGGCCCCTAGTGTGTGAATGTTGTCTGTCTATCTGTGTTGGCTATGTGATGAGGTGGCGACATGTCCAGGGTGTACTCCGAATGCAGGTGATATAGGCTCCAGCACCCCCCGCGACTCCGAAAGGGACAAGCGGTAGAAAATGGATGGATGGATCTATAAACAAGCTTATTGGTGCGTGTAGTGGGACAGGCGAAGGTTAAGTAGGAGAAAATGCAGTCGTTTTAAAATTATTTAATGTTTCTCTGCGGCCCGGTAGCAAATGCGTTACGGACCGGTACCGATCCCCGGACCGGTGGTTGGGGACCAATGATATACATGATGAACAGGAGAGGTCCTAATGTTAAACCTCTTGTGGGCATTAAAAAATTCATACCACAGGCCGTCACATTTAATACACTGGCTCCAATCTTTAAAACAATTAGTGAGCCAGGAAACAACATAATTAGACAGTCCCAAACATAGTAGCTTATCTTTAAAAAGCATGATCCACAGTGTCACAAGTTTTGACAGATCAGGAAAAAGGGAAGCACAATCTTGTTTTTTTTTATTTTATCAAGAGCAACACGTTTATCATTTATCACTTTTGTAGCAGCCACGATGGTACTGTGCTTTTTTTCTGAAGCTGGATGGAAGTTTAAAATGAAGTTCATTAGAGTACAGGAACTCTAGATACAAATTAAGATGGATAAAATGAATAAGATATAGTAATAAGATGCAATATAATTAGTAAAATGTATAAATATTACATGAATATGTAGGTAACCGAGGTATTTATGAGTGAAGAACAACCAGAAGCACCAAATCTGTGTGACAGACTTCCACGAATAAATACATATGGAAACACCTGATCATTTTCATTAAAGACACCGTTATTTTTTCTGTGTTGGTATCGACTTGAAGTATCCTTACTTTTGACAACCCTAGAAAGGGATTTAATAACATTTTACAGCAATTACCTTGGAGAGTGTACTTCTACGGTATCAAACACATCATCAGCAGCTTCTCAATATTTTCATGGATAAATACTCAGATATTATATTAACGGCCTTGGTTGGCGTTATGAACTCATTCTGCTTAAAGGGGAACTGCAGGTTTTTTTGGAATTTTGCCTATCGTTCACAATCTTTATGGGAGACAAGAAGACAAAAGCTTTTTGTTTTTTTTTGTAGTCTAACATGTACAAATCGGCTTGTTCTTGGTGGCTAGCAATGCAGCTAATGTGAGCAACCAATTCTACCTCTAAATCACTTTAAAAATGCATTAAAAAACCGTCAACAATACTTAATTTATATTCCATAACCTGTATAATAACCAAGCTGTAGCGACATTGTTTTCGTAAGAGCGAACATTGAAGAACACTTTTTCTAGCATAGTAACACATCGACATTCTTCAGTATTAGCCATACAAGCTAACTACGGAAAGAGATAAGCTAATTTTTACAAAAACACAAAACATGTTTGAGTTTGTACTGCACAACAATGCGATTGGACACAAATCTATACTGACTGAAAAACATGAACAATCCTATTACATTATTTGTAAAGTCCACATTTCATGTTTTGTTTGTACACAACTAGCCAGAGAGTGTATGTACTGTAATTGTAATAACACGCATGATGTGCTGCGTATATCATGATCAATATATAGTGACTTACTCGATGGATTATTGTTCATTTGGTCCTGCTGGCCGGGGACGTTTTTTGTCCTATTGATTTTGGGTAAGCAATTAATTTATGTCAAAATAGCTTGGCTTCAAGTTCAAAGACACTTTCACCTCACTCTCTCGGCTTTCGTCTGCTCCGACGTCTCACCCTACCGCCATGCTTGCTTCTATAAGCAGTAGTTAATCCTCAATAGATTATTTTGCTTAAAAAAATAAGTTTATGAATCCTAATTTTTCCAAAAATAGTCGTATTTGTTGTCTATAAGTACCGTATTTTCCGGACCATAGGGCACACCGGATTATAAGGCGCTCTACCGATGAATGGTCTGTTTTTGATCTGTTTTCATATATGAGGCGTATTAAAGGAGTCATATTATTATTTGTTTTTTTCTAAATTGAAAACGCTTCATTGTGGTCTACATAACATGTAATGGTGGTTCTTTGGTGAAAATGTTGCATAGATTATGTTTTACGGATCATCTTCAAGCCACTTTCTGACAGTCGCTTCCGGATGCGCCGTTTTGTGGGCGGTCTTATTTACGTGGCTCCCCTTCGGCAGCGTCTTCTCCCCGTCATCTTTGTTGTTGTTTGTGTAGCATGCAAGGACGGGAGTGAAATAAGTGTCAAAAAATGGAGCTAATTGTTTTAATGACATTCAGACTTTACTTATATCAATAACGGAGCAGCATCTCCTCATCCGAAAACCACAACAAGGCCGGAAATGTGTCCCGTGAAAGAATGTCCGACCGGAACTCTCTAATAACTAAAGTTCCTTGGGTGAATAATGTAAACTCACTACACCTGTATGTTTTAGTGCTTTCATGGCGAGTTTAATGACGGATATAAGTAAAAACTTTACACCACTTTATATTAGAAATGGCAACAGCGGATGATGAATGTCCCATAAAAAGAAGATAGAGAAAAAGAAGAAGCTTATCGACTACGGTGTCGGACTACAAAGGCGGACGGGTGAAATTTTTCAGGATTTATGCAGATCCCAAATACAGATCAGCAGGTACCAGAAAGTAAGAAAAGTTGCTTTTGCATAATATTGCGAAACAAAACGCCAGATAATATGTCTTACCTTATACACACACCATAAATGATAAATGGGTTATACTTGTATAGCGCTTTTCTATCTTCAAGGTACTCAAAGCGCTTTGACACTATTTCCACATTCACCCATTCACACACACATTCACACACTGATGGAGGGAGCTGCCATGCAAGGCGCTACCAGCACCCATCAGGAGCAAGGGTAAAGTGTCTTGCCCAAGGACACAACGGACGTGACTAGGATGGTAGAAGGTGGGGATTGAACCCCAGTAACCAGCAACCCTCCGATTGCTGGCACGGCCACTCTACCAACTTCGCCACGCCGTCCCATAATAATACCCGTAGGTTTAAAGCGCTGACAATCCATCAAGCGGTGCGGGTTCATAGCTTACCAAAGTCATACTAAAACATTTTGATAGATTTTTGAGCGCTGTTTTTGATGTTCTATATTTTCAATGGAACATATAAAATGTTGGTGTTGTTTACTTGAGTCGTATTTCCATCATATTGCAGTCTACACGTATCTCCTAGGTTTGACTGCCATCTACTGGTCACACTTATAATTACACCATGTACCAAATAAAATTGCTTCGAGGTCGGTAAGCAAAACCAGAATTATTCCGTACATTAGGCACACCGGGTAATAAGGCGCACTGTCGAGTTTTGAGGGGAAAAAAAGTTTTTAAATGCGCCTTATAGTCCGGAAAATACATTAAGTCTGCCTTGATTAGAACACACAGACACATTTGTTTCCGGAAGTAGAACACATGTTAGTTGCCAGAAGTTGAACGCGCACTGCTACGGAAACAAGTGCTTTTCGTGTCGTTCTCGCCAGTTTTAGGTCCTAAATGGCGGTCAAAGTGTCCCAACTTGTCGGATTATATTCTCAGCTATCTACTTTCCAGGTGAGATGCGTGATTTATGATCTACAATAAACTTACAGGGAGAAGGAAGCGAGGAAACATCAGACCACTCGATGATGTAAGCATAGGGACAAACGGAAGTTATTACGTCGCCGTTATAAATATTTGGTCTGCGTTAGCACTTATAATAACAATATCACTAATACTTGGTTAATATTCAAGTCACGAAATGTAAATTGAACATTTTTGGCGCTTTTTGAATGGTTATTTATCGGATTTTATTGGCGGAATAGTGGAGCTCCCATTAGCTCCACTGTAAGCAGACTATTATTCACGTTTATTTAATATTTAGAATACATTTTAAAAAATCCATCTGGCGTCATGTGTTTCATAATGATTGTAAAGGATAGGCAGCATTTAAAAAAAAATTATAGTTCCCCTTTAATTCAATGAATATCACCCACTTCTTCTCTGCACTGTCCTTCTACCTACTTTCTTCCTTACCATGCTTGGAAAAACAATGGTATGTCCATATCTAGCTATAAGCAAATGCTAGCGAGTAAGACAGAAAGTTTTGGTCAAAGTGGGGAGGCTCTTAACACCTATTTTTGCTTGGGACATATAGCATTACAATTAGCCGAGAGACACTTAAAAAAACTAAATCGGAGGATAATGACAAGCACTGTACTTATGTCTTCACTGGTGCGTGTAAGTACAGCACCAAAATGAAAAAAAGAAAAACAGGTGCAAAAGAAAAATTGTTTGCCATGAATTGCAAGTTGTTCATCAGCTTAACAAACGTTAATATCATCACCCTAACATTCAAACGTTCTGATCTGCTAAAGGTTTGTGTGTAATAAAAAGCATGTAATTAATAGCACTCAAAGATGATCAACTATGCTCATGCGCAGAGGATTCCATCTCTCAAATGAGCAAAATAGTTCACGCAATCCATTTAGCGTGTTGGTCTCCATGTTTATGTAGAATATATGCTGAGCATTAAAACACACAAAACTGGGAGGAGGACAAAATAGGTTCTCTTGTCTAGATTAAAAGGTAGTACAGATTATAGTTGTGTGCTGCATTTTTCTCAAAATAGCAAAACAACACAGGTTGGAGCATGATGTCATAAATGTGCAGTAAAAGAGTGTCTTCATGGTGATAGCTGGTATCACACGTGCTTGTTATCAAGTGTACACACAGTCTTGGTATATCACTCACAACACGCATGCAAATCCAAGACATCAACTGATTGCAACAAAATTGATATGGAAACGATAGAAAAGGTTATTGAAGAGATTTCAGAACCTTTAACATAGAGTATATCAGCAACCTATCATTTAAAACAGGCAAATTCCCAGATAAAATGAAAATAGCAAAAGTCGTATCTATTTATAAGACTGGTGACAAACTACAGACCTGTTTCTATACTTCCACAATTTTCTAAAATTATTGAAAAACTGTTTAACAACAGATTAGACAAATTCATAAATAAAAACGAAACACTCACAGACAACCACTACGGATACAGAGCCAACATCTCAACATCAATGGCATTATACGAAATAACGGAAGAGACAACCAAAGCAATAGATAGCAAAAAATGTGCTGCTGCAGTCTTTATGGATTCAACAAAAGCATTTGACACAATTAATCATATCATCTTAATAAACAAATTAGAAAGGTATGGAATCAGAGGGTTGGTCTTGAACTGGGTTAGAAGCTACTTAACCAACAGGAAGCAATACGTGAAGATAGGCGAACACACTTCTACAACACTAAATATATCCTGTGGTGTACCTCAGGGATAAATACTAGGACCAAAATTGTTCAATCTTTATATAATTGACATTTGTAAAGTTACAAAGGACTTAAAGTTAGTATTATTTACAGATGATACGACTGTGTTTTGTGCAGGAATGAACACACAAAAGCTAATACAAATAATAACAGAAGAAATGTACAAATTAAAAAGATGGTTTGATAAAAACAGACTATCTTTGAATCTCAGTAAAACTAAAATAATGTTATTTGGCAGAGGTGTGTACTCGAGTCACATGACTTGGACTCGAGTCAGACTCGAGTCATGAATTTGATGACTTTAGACTCGACTTGACAAAATATAAAGAGACTTGCAACTCGACTTAGACTTTAACGTCAATGACTTAAATAAATAAAGCAAAATATGCTCTGGACCAAAAATCACTTCATATTCTTTACTGCTCGCTAGTGTTACCATGTCTTAGTTATTGTGTAGAAATATGGGGAAACAACTACAAATGTGCGCTTCATTCACTAACGGTTCTTACAAAAAAAGTTAATTAGAATAATACATGATGTTGGATATAGAGAACATACAAACCTTTATTTATTGAATCAGAAATACTGAAATTTAACGATTTAGTGCATTTGCAGAGAGCTAAAATTATGTACAAAGCAAACTAGAACCTGCTACCCAAGAATGTACACAATTCTTCTCAACAAAAGAGGAGAAATATAACCTCAGAGGAAAATCTAATTTAAAACATGTGTATGCTCGTACAACACTTAAAACCTTTAGCATATCTGTATGTGGAATCAAATTTTGGAATGGATTAAGCAAATAAATCAAACAAAGCACCAATATGATTCAGTTTAAGAGACTTTTCAAACTACAAGTGTTCACAAAGTACACAGAACAATAATTATGATGAACATCTTGAACCCTTTTTTTTTTTTAGATAAAGATTATTTATTCATTTAATATTTGTTTACTTACTATGGTATATTATTTATTTAATATTTATTTATTCACTGTTCTGTTACAGAGAACAAGAAAATGGGATAAAATTGCTATAGTATGAAAAGGCGTAGGATTAAATAAGCTCAGTTTCTTCCTTCCCCTTTTCGGACGTGCTGTAATGAAACAACCGCAGATATGTGATGAATTACATTGTATCGTATAATATAAATAAACTGGAACTGGACTGAGCTGAACACGCCCATTAATATTGCACGCAATTTTATACTTTGTACACACTATTTAAGACGTGTTATTTGAATCTTCGCAGATCAGGACCAAAGTATGTGCAACAATCTGATAATGTGATGGCAAAGGCAAAAAGGCTTGTTGTCTTTGAGCGTAGTACACAGTTGACCATAGGATTGGTCAACTGCACAAGCAAGGCTTCCTGCAATGCATCATTGCATCAAGGTTGGAAGACATTTGGAATTTTTAAAAAGACCATTAGTGTTATTGGAAGAAAAAAAAAAGACAAAGTGGTTAAGTTTTTCTGACTTTTTAAGGCTTTGTTCTTTAACTTTTAATCAGGAAAAAAAACATCATGTTTGATTTGAAATGCAGTTTACCAAACTTTATTGATTCTTTATGTGTCTATTGTGTCTGTTTCTTGCTCTGATTCACCTCAGGTTTGGTAAACAGCAGAGAAAGATAGTCGTGCAGAAATAACATTAAATATGCACATAAACATGTAACAAAACAACAGGACTTTAGTCACTGGATGTCCTAAATTCATTCATTTCTATGACTATTTTCTGGAGTGGACTCTTGTCAGAATCAGTCTGGAGATGCATTCCACTCTCCTCTTGTGACAGGTGATACTCACACAGGCTGGGCAGTTTTACTGGCGAGTCAACTGCAGCTTCCGCTGAAGCACAGATAACACAAACGCAAACTCACTCCCATCTTTGTCAGTGCATATTTCAGTTCTATAATTTGTTGTGAAATAAGCTTACCTGCTTTATACTTCTTTTTGCAGACAATAGACAGAATCGCAAGAAGAATGAGGGACAGCAGAGCACATGCGATGCCCACGGTCACACAAAGGGCATAAGTGCCTGGTGAAGAATGAATCACAGGTCAACTGAAACATACAAACATTATTGAAACATACACACATTATTGAAACACACACATTATTGAAACATAAGACATTATTAGAACATACACACATTACTGAAATATACACACATTATGGAATCATACACACATTACTGAAACATACACACATTATTGAAACACACACACATTATTGAAACATACAAACAAACATTACTGAAACATACACACATTATTGAAACACACACTTTACTGAAATATACACACATTATTGAAACATACACACATTATTGAAACATACACACATTACTGAAACATACACACATTATTGAAACATACACACATTACTGAAACATACACACATTACTGAAACATACACACATTATTGAAACATACACACATTACTGAAACATACATACATTATTGAAACATACACATATTATTGAAACATACACACATTACTGAAACATACACACATTATTATAAAACATACACACATTATTGAAACATACACACATTATTGAAACATACAAACAAACATTACTGAAACATACACACATTATTTAAACACACACATTACTGAAATATACACACATTATTGAAACATACACACTATAGAAACATACACACATTACTGAAACATACACACATTATTGAAACATACACACATTACTGAAACATACACACATTATTGAAACATACACATATTATTGAAACATACACACATTACTGAAACATACACACATTATTAAAAACATACACACATTATTGAAACATACACACATTATTAAAAACATACACACATTACTGAAACATACACATATTATTGAAACATACACACATTACTGAAACATACACACATTATTAAAAACATACACACATTATTGAAACATACACACATTATTAAAAACATACACACATTACTGAAACATAAACATATTATTGAAACATACACACATGACTGAAACATACACACATTATTAAAAACATACACACATTACTGAAACATACACACATTACTGAAACATACACACATTATTAAAAACATGATGCTCGTTCAAATCCATCAAAAGTTAAAAATAAGTGGTCGTTTTATGACATAACTTACTTGTGCATTTTAGTTGTTTTTTAAAACTAATGTTATCATGTTTAAATTATGTCTCTAATTCCCTGGCTAGCAGGCTTCCATACCTGAGCGCGACAAGCTCTGCGGGACTCAAAATGGTGTTCGGCAAATCGCTCCATGAGCGTGAAAGTGGAATTCATAATGACTTGATGAAATATCAATGTTAAGTTTATAAATGATATATTTGCAGCTGAGATAGGCTCCTAATCAACTAATCAAATCAAATATCAAGCTTTATCTATACAGCACGTTTCATGCACAGGCAAGTGGCAAACACAAAGTGCTGAAAAAAACAAACAAAACAATACAAATGTAGAATGATAGAAGAAAGGGAAGTCTGGGTTTCCCTGCTTAGGCTGCTGCCCCCGCGACCCGACCTCGGATAAGCGGAAGAAGATGGATGGATGGATGGATGGATGAATAATAGAAGAAGAGAAGAAAACACACACACGTGCACACACACACACACACACACACACACACACACACACACACACACACACACACACACACACACACACACACACACACACACACGTACACACGTACACACGTACACACAAAACATGGCACGGCACTGAGGATTTGAGGAAAAACACCACCTTTGAGACGTCCGCATCCATGGATGAATCCGGACCTATTAGCTGCCATAGGGACGGCGTGGCGAAGTTGGTAGAGTGATTGTGCCAGCAATCGGAGTGTTGCTGGTTACTGGGGTTCAATTCCCACCTTCTACCTTCCTAGTCACGTCCGTTGTGTCCTTGGGCAAGACACTTCACCCTTTGCCTCTGATGGCTGCTGGTTAGTGCCTTGCATGGCAGATCCCGCCATCAGTGTGGGAATGTGTGTGTGAATGGGTAAATGTGGAAATACTGTCAAAGCGCTTTGAGTACCTTGAAGGTAGAAAAGCGCTATACAAGTATAACCCATTTATCATTTATTTATTTATAAAAGACAGAGACAGAAAATACTCAGAATACCAAAAGTGTAAAACTGAAGTAGATAAACAACCCAATAATAACCTCAAATCACTCCTTTCAACTCTCAAAAAACAATGCAATAAATTAAGAAATAAGACAACCAACCTGACTAAATCCTTAAAACAAAATTACATTAGCGACAAAATAGAGGTAAACACAAATAAGCCACGTGAGCTCTGGAAAATCCTCAACAACCAGCTTCCCGGTTGCAGCCAGAAACTTAAAACCAGACTCACCAACATCAGCATCAAGGAGGGTGACTCCCTCATTACAGACAAAATGGAGGTAGCAAGCAGACTTAACACCTTTTTCACCAGCATAGCCGCAACTCTTGTCAACAAGCTGCCCCACCACTCTGGTCGCTTTGGTGTAGAACACATTAAAGCCTTCTACAGAAAGCTATGAGTATCCAACAACGATTTCAAATTAGAAATGGTCTCAGCTGATGAGGTGCTAAAAAAAATTGAGCGCGCTCCACCCAAACAAGGCCACCGGCCTTGACAATATCCCCTCCAGATTTCTCAGGGACTCTGCCGCTATCACTGCCCCAATCATCTCGCACATAATAAACCTCTCAATTTCACAAGGCCAAGTACCAAAAGATTTTAAGATAGCAAGAGTACCTCCCCTCTTTAAAAAAGGAAGCAAATTGGAACCTGGCAACTACCGACCTGTTTCTATTCTCAGTTCCATTTCGAAAGTAATGGAAAAAATAGTTTATGAACAGGTCGATGGTTATTTTGCCACCAATAAACTCATGTACAAATTCCAATCCGGCTTCAGAACTAACCACTCCACTGACACATGCCTTCTCTATCTGACCGACCACATCAAACATGAGGTGGACGCGGGCAAATACTGCGGCATGGTCATGCTGGACCTTCAGAAGGCCTTTGACACCGTTAACCATGCTATACTGTTGGATAAGCTCAGAGCAATCGGATTTGACAAAACCTCATCGAGCTGGATGCAATCTTACTTGGAGGGGAGGGAACAGGTGGTAGAGGTGAACGGCACCGTGTCCCCCCCCCCTCTCAGTAAGCTGTGGAGTCCCCCAAGGCAGTATATTAGGGCCTTTACTGTTCCCAATATACATAAACGACTTGTCATCAGCATGCGACTGTGAATTGTTCTTGTTTGCGGATGACTCGGCCCTGCTGGTATCAGATAAGGACAAGTCACAGGTGGAGAAAATCCTCAGTGCTGAACTCTGTAGAACTTGCACCTGGCTCGCTGACAACAAGCTATCCATACACTTGGGTAAAACGGAATCCATCCTGTTTGGGTCCCACATCGACCTTAAGAAAGTCAATGATTTCACTATAAAAGTGGGTGACATTGTTATCACCAAGAAAGATGAGGTCACCTACCTAGGTTCCATTCTAGAGGCTAATCTTTCCTGTGATAAAATGGCAACCAAGGTAATCAAAAAGGTCAACCAACGAACGAGATTTCTCTATAGAATCTCCTCTCTGGTCAACAAAAGCACCATGAGGATTCTAGCGGGAACTCTTGTTCAACCCTTTTTCGATTACGCTTGCACCTCCTGGTACCCTAGCACCTCCAAAACCCTCAAATCTAAACTCCAAACATCCCAGAACAAGCTAGTCAGATTACTTCTAGACCTCCACCCCAGATCACACCTCACTCCTACCCACTTTTCCAAAGTGGGCTGGCTCAGGGTGGAGGACAGAGTAAAACAACTTGCACTGAGCCTAGTCGATAAATTCCACTACACCTCCCTGATACCGAAGTACATGTCAAACTACTTCCTTAACGTAAATGACCGCCATAACCACAACACCAGGGGGAGCTCCACTAACCACGTTAAACCCAGATTCCGATCTAACAAAGGTCTTAACTCATTCTCTTTCTATGCCACATCAATGTGGAATGCGCTCCCAACAGGTGTAAAAGAAAGGGCATCTCTATCCTCCTTCAAAACCGCAATAAAAGTACACCTCCAGGTAATTTCAACCCTAAACTAACACCCTCCCTGGATTGTAAATAATCAAATGTAAATAATCAAATGTAGATACTTTTTGTTATGCTTCTGATCTCTCTCTCTCTATGTCCACTACTTGCTGTACAAATCCTACCAAGTCAGACCTACACTGTCTCAATGTCTGTTTCTCTGATGATGCAATTGTTGATGCTGATTGTTGATGACAGAAGTGTTGATACCAACCAAACCTAACCCCCCGTGTATGTAAATAATGTAAATAATTCAATGTATATACTCTGATGATTATCTTGTGTTAGTATATATTTGATAGTATATATCTGTATATCTGTATCATGAATCAATTTAAGTGGACCCCGACTTAAACAAGTTGAAAAACGTATTCGGGTGTTACCATTTAGTGGTCAATTGTACGGAATATGTACTTCACTGTGCAATCTACTGATAAAAGTTTCAATCAATCAATCAAAACGCACTGGAGAATAACCAAAATTAACACCATTTAAAAAAAAAAAAATATATATATATATATATATATATATATATATATATATATATATATATATATATATATATATATATATATATATATATATATATATATATATATATATATATATATATATATATAGTATAAAACACATGACAAAACATATGTAAAAATGTAAGTATACATATTACATTAATAAGCTGCCCAACCTGCAACCCTGAACCCTGCTATCTCCATCTCCAACATACCTCTATCTGTGGTGGACAAATTCACCTACCTGGGATCCACAGTCTCCAGCACCAACAACCTTGATGCAGAACTTGACATTGCAAGGGCATCGTCAATTTTTAGCAAATTGAGAAAGCGTGGCTTGCACAACAAGAACCTTTCTTTGCTCCTCAAGGTACGTGTATATCACACACGTGTACTTCAATCAATCAATCAATCAATCAATGTTTATTTATATAGCCCTAAATCACAAGTGTCTCAAAGGGCTGCACAAGCCACAACAACATCCTCGGTACAGAGCCCACATACGGGCAAGGAAAAACTCACCCCAGTGGGACGTCGGTGTGAATGACTATGAGAAACCTAGGAGAGGACCGCATATGTGGGTAACCCTAACCCCAACCCTAGCCCTGACCAAATAACTTTAAATTAAGTCTTTGTTACTTAGAATATGTTCCCCTAGTGTTCAAATAACTCTATATTAAGTCTTTGTTACTTAGAATATATGTTCTCCATACTAAAGTGTTACCAGGTTCTGAAATATTTTAAATAAACATTTTTTTATCGTTTCCATATCAACACTGTTACAATCAACTTCTATTTAGCTGGTTTTTGTACGTTTCGTACTTACTTTTTGCCTCTGTAGATCTTTGTGTTATAAATGTCTTATATAATATATAAAAAAATGCTACTATATAAGTCAGAAGTTACTTACCAGTGACTTAGTACTAGAGTATTTTTTTTTACTGAACACTTACTCTTACGTAAGTATTTATTTGGATGATTTCTTTTACTTTTTCTTGAGTCATATTACTAAAGTTTATGCTTTAGTACAATTTCAGCTACTCTACCCAACTATGCTTGTGCATTAGCAAATAATGAGTTTTCATGTACGCACCGTGGTCAAGGCAGACTGAGTCATGGGTATTATTTCCTGGAAATTGCTCCACAAGTCCCTTTTTGCTGCACCTGTCGAGCAACAATCAACCTTTTTTATTCTGTGATAAATTTTGGCATAGGTTAAACAAAGAGTTCCTACTGTGTCCGGGCTATGCAGATATTCGTTTCCACGTCAAAATATTCCTGATCAGGACATGCTTGCTTGCACTCGTACAGCATGGAGTCTGTAGCAGACCCTGAAATGTACAATAGTTACATTGGCTTTCAATGTTCCATTTGTGGAAACATTTCATTTGCAGTAAGTGAGACAGTCTTACATTTCTTTACTGCTTTCTCACCAACAGCACATTTATTTTCCTGGCATTCTGAACACACTTTGTTGGAACACAGGAAACCGGGGCTGCACGAACACTTTGCGTTTGCAATTGGCGAACACGTCTCTTCTTGTTCTGTTGACAGACAGTAATGCTAACCACCACTTCCTGCAGTTCTCATATGTTTACGTCCTCTTGTCAAACAGTGTTCTTTGTTCTGGTTCAATAAATGAAATTGTCCATCAGTTCTTACCTTGGTGATCACCTTGGCACAGCACACATTTTGTACATCGGTCAAAGCTGTTAGGTTGTTGAGAGAAGAAGCCACTAGGACACGGACTACAGACAGTTTGGTTTGTGTCTGTGCAGAACTCCTTTAGATGTGTTCCTTTGAAGTGCCAACAAACCAAGTCTATCTTATGCAAGCGATACAGATCTGATCAAATTATTAGCCATGTGTTACCTGGGGGGCAAAGGTTGCAACATCTCCCATCGATCTCAGGAGTCTCGCAACCTGCAGCGAATTCTAAAGTCCACCTGCATATTAAAATCCAAAGAGCTGCTATTGAGGCATGAAGAGAAACCATAATGGACAGCAAGCTGCTTATGCGTATAGATTTTATGTTGGCTGTGGGAGGAGTCTTGGCTGCTGCTCTCTATGAGCTGACAAAAACAATAAACTAAATGTGAAAAGTACATTTATGAACAATCTAGGATTGTCTAAAAATGTTAACATTTAATTTGATTAATTGCTTTTTGTCCATAGTTGACTCATAATTAATTGTGATGATAGCAAATAGAAGTTTTCTATCTTTCATACATGTTTGTTAAATGTTCAAATGTACACTCAACATGCCTATGACTAGATCTGACCAATCTAAGTCTATGACCATGAACTGATGAAGCCTGCTCAGATGAGAGGCGAAACGTCTTCTAAGACAAACCAAACAGTCCAGTTGCGATCGATTGTACGCCCTGAGATTACATCCAACAATTTGTTTGATTTATGCAGATGTTTGTTTATTAAACATTATGCTTTTTTTTAACAGACACACACCGATGCAAGACATTTTCCAAGTGAGGTCTAATCCAGTCCTTCAGTGCTATCTCTTTCTCCCGTTATAAAATGTATACATATGGCCATTTTTAAAACCACAGGACCTTTAACAGGAACTAAGTGATAGGCAAGCTACTTGGAAAATTTGGTAAGCTAGGCCACAAGTTACTCTCGACTAAATGTAGCTAAGCTACAGGGGAGGCTATCCCCAGAAAATTGTACAGCTACATGGCAAAAGTAGCTTGCCATATATATATATATATATATATATATATATATATATATATATATATATATATATATATATATATATATATATATATATATATATATATATATATATATATATATATATTAAAAAACATCTATATATATACATATATACATATATATATATATATATATATATATATATATATATATATATATATATATATATATATATATATATATATATATATATATATTGTTGGGTCAGGAAAAAAACACGGAGGCTATTTCATCCCTACAAGCCTGTTTCGCAGGTTTCCCTGCTCGAATATTCCACTCTACCCCGGTATTGAGCACTGTCTAACAGATAAACCACAGGAACCTCGGCTATACATTCTCCTGTCAACAGATTCTGGTAAATATGTTGTCCTGGTGCTTTTAGATCTGTCTGCTGCGTTCGACACCGTCGACCACGCCACCTTAATCACTTGTCTTGAGAACTGTGTGGGCATTAAGGGCGCCGCCCTCAACTGGTTCCGATCATACCTAACTAACAGGAGTTTTTGTGTAAAAGTAGACAGTTTTATGTCTTCCACAGCTCCTCTACCACATGGGGTCCCCCAGGGCTCAATCATTGGCCCAATTTTATTTGCGCTTTACCTTCTCCCCCTTGGTTCTGTTTTCAGGAAGTACGGTATTGCATTTCATTGTTATGCCGATGATTGCCAGATCTACTTTCCCATGGCACAAAATACCACGGTCCAACGTCTTATTGACTGCCTGCACGACATCAAAGCCTGGCTTTCAGTTAACTTCCTGAGCCTAAATGAGAACAAAACAGAAGTTATGTTGTTCGGTCCAAGTCGCTCTCCCTCCCCCAACGTGGACCTCGGCACTCTGTCCCCGTATCTTAGTGACTGTGTCACAAACCTGGGGTTAAAGTTTGACTCAGATTTTAAGTTTGAAAAACAAATCAGCAGCGTCGTACAAAAAAGCTTTTATCAACTTCGCCAAATAGCGAAAGTGAAACCGTTTCTGTCAGGACATGAACTTGAGAAATTAATCCACGCCTTTATCTCAACACGTCTTGACTACTGCAATGCCCTGTACGTAGGCATTAGCCAGGCCTCCCTCGCCCGCCTGCAGCTCGTGCAGAACTCCGCTGCTCGTCTGCTAACACAGACCCGCAGGCGTGAGCACATTACCCCTATACTAGCGTCCCTTCACTGGCTCCCGGTGCGTTACCGAATACATTTTAAACTTCTACTATTTGTTTTTAAATGTCTAAACAACCTCGCTCCAACATATCTCTCCGACCTCCTTCAGCTTTACTTCAGCTTAAGATCAGCCGATCAGCTGCTATTGACGGTCCCTGACACAAGGCTGAAGCTTATAGAGGTGACAGAGCTTTCGCCGCTGCTGCTCCCAAGCTCTGGAACGGCTTACCTTTGAGTGTTAGACAGGCCTCCTCTCTTCCTATTTTTAAATCGCTCTTAAAAACATACTTTTATTCCATGGCTTTTAACACTGAGTGATATCCATCCTGCTATGGCGTCCCACAATGCACCTGCTGTGAACCTGTTTTTATGTTGTTGTTTTTTTATCGTGCTCTGTTTGTGTTGTGGTGTGCTTGCTCTTTTCTCTTGTGTTATCTTTTAACCAGCCCATTGTACAGCACTTTGGCTACCCCTGAGGTAAATTTTAAATGTGCTCTATAAATAAAGTTGATTTGATTTGATATATATATATATATATATATATATATATATATATATATATATATATATATATATATATAAAACCCAAAACCAGTGAAGTTGGCACATTGTGTAATTCGTAAATAAAAACAGAATACATTGATTTGCAAATCCTTTTCAATTTATACTCAATTGAATAGACTGCAAAGACAACATATTTAATGTTCGAACTGAGAAACTAAATTTGTTTTGCAAATAATCATTATCTTACAATTTAATGGCAGCAACACATTGCAAAAAAGTTGGCACAGGGCATTTTTACCACTGTGTTACATGGCCTTTCCTTTGAACACTCAGTAAACGTTTGGGAACTGAGGAGACCAATTTTTGAAGCTTTTCAGGTGGAATTATTTCCCATTCTTGCTTGATGTACAGCTTAAGTTGTTCAACAATCTGGGGTCTCCATTGTGGTATTTGCCGCTTCATAATGCGCCACACATTTTCAATGGGAGACAGGTCTGGAGTACAGACAGGCCAGTCTCGTACCCGCACTCTTTTGCTACGAAGCCACGCTGTTGTAACACGTGCAGAATGTGGATTGGCATTGTCTTGCTGAAATAAGCAGGGGCGTCCGTGAAAAAGACGTTGCTTGGATGGCAACATATGTTGCTCCAAAACCTGCATGTACCTTTCAGCATTAATGGTGCCTTCACAGATGTGTAAGTTACCCATGCCTTGGGCACTAATAGACCTCCATACCATCACAGATGCTGGCTTTTGAACTTTGCGTCTAGAACAATCCGGATGGTTCTTTTCCTCTTTGTTCCAGAGGACACGACGTCCACAGTTTCCAAAATGTTTTTGAAATGTGGGTTCGTCAGACCACAGAACACTTTTCCACTTTGCATCAGTCCATCTTAAATGAGATCGGGCCCAGCGAAGCAGGCGGCGTTTCTGGGTGTTGTTGATAAATGGCTTTCGCTTTGCATTGTGACGATCTGTCACTTCATTTCTGTTTGTGCTTCCTTGTTTTGTGTTTATTTCCTATCAGTGTTCTTATTTTGGTTCTATTTCCTGCTTGGCCCACTGAGTGCTGTTTTTCCCCTCACCTGCTGTTGATTGGCAGCCGGTCCACACCTGGTGCCAATCAGCAGGCTTCAATTTATGCCAGCCTTGTGCGCTTCTCAGTGCTCGAGGATTGACTATTGTTTGGTAACTGTTACATGCAAGACTGCTTTCTCCTCTGTTTAATTAAATTAAAATCATCTTACCTGCTCTTCGTCCTCCTAGTTCCTGCATCTTGGGGTCACTACAACTGCAGCCATGCGAGCTCCTAACATGCATAGTAGAGTTTTAACTTGCACTTACAGATGTAGCGATGAACTGTAGTTACTGACAGTGGTTTTCTGAAGTGTTTCTTAGTCCATGTGGTGATATCCTTTATACACTGATGTCGCCTTTTGATGCCGTACCACCTGAGGGATCGAAGGTCCGTAATATCATCGCTTACGTGCAGTGATTTCTCCAGATTCTCTGAACCTTTTGATGATATTTTTCATGACGAGGGTTTTTTCGCAACTTACTGCGGGGTCGTTCTCCCAGGAAGGCAGATGGACTACTTGGGACAAGGCATGCAGGTAAAAACATGATTTATTCTTAACCTGACTACACAGGAAAAGACAGGAACTAAAACAAAAGAAAAGCGTGCCGGTCGCATGAGAGGCTAAGGAACATAAAACTTAATGCAGGAAACATAGACGTAAACGCTTAGCCTGAACTATGGACATAAACAAACAAGACTTACTGGACACGGCATTAATCGAACAGCATGAACTATGGCAAGAAACGAGCCAGAACAGAGCAATGTCGCCAGGCCGACTAACTGGCAACCACAGGCTTAAATAATAATCTCCTGATTAAAGCAGGTGCGTGTCCCGAACAAATGAGGCAGGTGAAACTAATGAGTCGCCATGGTGACAAAACAAACAAGGGTGCACAAAAACAGGAACAATGGAGTCCAAAACTAACGGAACATAACTAAACAAAACATGATCCGGACCACGGATCATGACAGAGTCCCCCCTTAAGGACAGATACCAGATGTCCACAAAACAAAACAAAAACAAGATCAAGAGTCATGGGAGGGTGGGGGGGGGGGGACTTGGCGGTGGGTCGCCAGACCAAGTGTCCCCGCAACCAGCGACGGAGAGTCAGGTGGCGGCGACGCGTTGAACGTCGCTGCACCTGGCGAGGCAGGCGACCCGGGAACGGCCACATGCGTGGCCGACGGGGAGGTGGGTGCACTTTGCGAGGTGGACGACCCGGGAACGGCCACATCTGTGACCGACGGGGAGGTGGGGGCGTCGTCGGCGTGGCGGGCGTAGAAGCAGCGCCCGTCGTCTGCGTGGCGGGCGTGGAAGCAGCGTGCGTCGTCGTCGTGGCGGGCATGGAAGCAGCGTGCGTCGTCGTCGTGGCAGGCATGGAAGCAGCGTGCGTCGTCGTCGTGGCAGGCGTGGAAGCAGGGCATGTCATCAGCGTGGCAGGCGTGGGTGCGGCAGACGACTAGGCTTGGCGTGGTACGGCAGACGACGAGGCTTGGCTTGGTGCGGCAGACGACGAGGCTTGGCGTGGTGCGGCAGGCGGCGAGGCTTGGCGTTGTGCGGCAGGTGGCGAGGCTTGCCGTGGTGTGGCAGGCGGCGAGGCTTGGCGTTGTGCGGCAGGCGATGAGGCTTGGCGTGGTGCGGCAGAAGGCAAGGCTTGACGTGGTGCGGCAGGCGGCGAGGCTTGGCGTGGTGCAGCAGGCGGCGAGGCTTGGCGTGGAACTTGGCGTGGCACTTGGCGTGGCACTTGGCGTGGCACTTGGCGTGGCGCAGCGACTGGCACTTGGCGTGGAGCAGCGACTAGCACTTAGCCTGGAGCTGCGACTGGCACTTGGCGTAGAGCTGTGACAGGAACTAGCCGTGGAGCTGCGACAGGAACTAGCCATGGGTCTGGTGCAGGTGCTAGCCATGGGTCAGGTGCAGGTGCTAGCCTTGGATCAGGAAGTGTTACTAGCCGTGACTTTGGCGGAGGTGGCCTTGCTGGGGGTTGCGGCTTGGCATGCTGAAGAACCGGTGGTGGTGGTGGACGGACCGGAAGTTGCTGCCTGGCTGGGCGCAGCTGAACCACCCCACTAGCACAGCTCCCGGCCCTAGCCTACCCTCAAGGAGCGGATACCAGACGCGCTCCCTGCGGTCTGGAACCGTCTTTAGGGGTGGGTGGAGGGAGGACAGGAGGGGGGTAGACTCCTCTCCTTTAAATTGTTCCAACCGTCTTTTTGTAGCCTCCACCTGAGGTTGTGTGGGCGGATAAAAAGAACAATTCTGTGACATGGGCGGGGCTTGAGTCTTGGAGGGTAGAGCATGAAATTTACCAGGTGGCTGATTAGCTCTAATATCCAAAAACATGCTCTGATAATGATTTATCTTGGATTTAAAGTCTTTAGGGAGTGGCTGACAAGAAAAAGAATGAAGAAAATAAAAATCCTGGTCCATGACGTCATCACCAGGCGGCGGCGTGACGTCATCCGGGGGAGGCCGGGCTTGCGGTAGAGGTACTGGAGAAGACCATCAGCCAGTTCCTTAGGAATTTGTATGTTTCTTATTTTTTGTGTATTATACTTGACAACTGAGAGAAAGAAGAACACAAGGAACTTTCTTGACTTGCAGGAACTTCTGTGGGACATATGTGTGGGCTGAAGAACACGGTTTAGTGGAACTCTATATCTCTTGTAGTGTTTATACTCAGCTGTAGTCTTCAAAATAGTATGCCATGATCTGTTTGTTACCTGCTGCCCTGTCTTTTTGTTCTCCATGTGCTCATGTGTGTCATTAGTTGCACCTGTGTCTTGCCCTGGCCCTGGTTTCCTCAAATCCGCTCTCTCCTTCCTCTTGTGTTTAGTTCAGGTGTACTCAGTTTATTTACTTTGTGTATTTATTTCTCTGTTTGCTGTCTCGTATTGGTGGGATTGTTATGTCTTTTGCGAATTGTTGGAATAAACCTTTGGAGCAGCACTTCAGTGCTCCTTTTTCCTTGCTTTACTGCATTTGGTTCCACCTCAACTTCCACATCCACAACCGCAGTTTAATGCTGTTTATTCATTTTTACAAACTTAATTCAGTCCGCGATGCTTTGAGAAGAGAACGGACTTTTTTAAACGATATACCGAGGATTATTAAGTATTCAGACGGATTTCAAAGCGGCGAGATGAGCTGCTTACTGGGACTCCGACTTCGTAGATTGAAGAGAAATGTGAAATTATGGACGAGCAGAACGAAGGTAAATAACATCAAGTATTAAATATTTACTTGGTTACATGCTGTAAAAGTAGTCAGTGACACGCCAATTGTGTAGTTTTTTGTCTCAACCCAAGTGAACCGAATGCTAACGGTAACAGCTAATGTGAAATCCGATGTGTTCGTGTTGTCCTTGTGAAGTAAACACTGACATTTATCATTTATATATTGTTATTCACAGGGCCCTGCGATGAGGTGGCAACTTGTCCAGGTTGTACCCCGCATTCCGCCCGAATGCAGCTGAGATAGGCTCCAGCACTCCCCGTGACCCTGAAAGGGACAAGCGGTAGAAAATGGATGGATCGATGGATGTTACTTACAGCTGAAATGGACCATAAGGAAACCTGACCTTCAAGAAGTCATCATTTAATGAGCGGACGACGTCATGACTGTTGGGACGACGTCATGACTGTTGGACACTATGGACAAAAGCCTGACTTTTTTAAGTATTTTAATTATTATATGCTAAACGTGTTTATGCATGTATTATTTATGCATTAGTTATGCATTATTTATGCAGAGACTTGACCACTGACTAATGTGTAACAAACTTCCAGGTAACATCCGCAGTTCAGATAAAAGAGCATGTTTGCTGAAAACAATGTGTGTGTATAATCTACATATAAACAAGACTCGTGAGATAATTTTTTGTGATTAATCGCATGCCTTATTTTCAATATTATAAAGCTTACTGGTAAAAGCTTGACATTTCCAAATATTATGCTGACAGCTGTTTGAGGCTTGAGGTATAAGATCATGAAACTCCACGCTAGCTTGAAATGAAAACATGCATGAGAAGTAACATTTTGCAAAGGAAAGAAGAAACATCTTTGACGTCACTCAGAAAACCCCCAACCACACACACACACACACACACACACACACACACACACGCACACACGCACACACTAAATATGCAGAGGAAAAAAGCACCTGACTTTATTTTTTATATATTGTATTGTAAACGCCATCAACTTTAACAAGCAGCCAGTACAATTTTATGTGAGCAAGTAAGTGAAATATGATACATCATTTCACACAGTATTTACTCAACAAATCATATGGTGGATAATAAAAATCTAAATGCGGTAAAGTTGGATTACACATCTTCTGGAATAATTTTGAGAGCGGAGCGACTGCCATCCCCGCTTTCTTCTACGGGCCTCCGACACAATGAGTTGATTGCTAAAAACAAGAAAAAAACAATTCATAGAAAAGTTTAAATGTCCTTCCCCACTGCAAATACACCTCAAGAGGTACATTCATAAAAACAGGGCATAAAGGTTACAAACGTGTAATTTTCGTCAGACACAAGGTTGCAGTGTCGAACCAGATCCAGCAGAGGGTACTGTAGTGAACATGTGTTTTTCCCAGTTGTTTGTCTCATACGGGGGTCAGCAACCTGTGGCTCTCGAGCCGCATACAGCTCTTTAGTGCCGCCCTAGTGGCTCCCTGGAGCATTTTTTAAAAAGGATTAAAAATGGAAAAAGATGGGGGGAAAATTATTTTTTTGTTTTAGCATGTTTTTTGTTTGAGGACAAACATGACATAAACCTTCCCAATTGTGAGAAAGCCCACTGTTTAATATGTTTGTGTGTGTGCTTCACTGATGAGAGTATTTGGTGAACATCGTTTTGTCCTACTAATTTCGGCGGTTCTTGAACTCACCATAGTGTGGACTGTGACGCAACAGTTTGTTTACATGTGAAATCTTCCACTCCTTCTTTGTCTCATTTTGTCCACCAAAAGTTTCGTCCTGTGCGTGAATGCACAAAGGTGAGCTTTGTTGATGTTATTGACTTGTTGGAGTGCTAATCAGGCATATTTGGTCACTGCATGACTGCAAGCTAATCAATGCCAACATGCTATTTAGGCTAGCTGTATGTACATAGTGCATCATTATGCCTCATTTGTAGGTATATTTGAGCTCATTTAATATCCTTTACTTTTATCCTCTTTGTATATTATTTACTTTTGCATGTCTCATGACACATTATCTGTATGTAATATTGGCTGCATTTCAGATAGTTGTTCGTGTGCCATGTTGTTCCAGACCACAGCAAACATTACCTAGCTTGCCAAAGATTGTAATAAATCTATTAAAAGAAGACAGCCTGCAGTTTTCTTGAACTTGGACACACACATATTTACCTTAAAAAAAGCCAATAATTTCCAGGAGTTATATCACCTTCTGAGTAGCCTCTGATTTACGAATGGTTTCTAATGTTGTAAAAATGTGTACAGTAAATATTAAATTTCAACATTTCTGTCAACGAAGATTTGCTTCAGCCTGCGACACATAGTCATTTTGATAGTAGGCTATTATAGCTAATATATAAACTTACACCATGTGTTGCCTTCATTTTAAGACTTATATGCAGCTTTTAATTAGATTTTTTTTTTGTATTTTTGGTCCAATATGGCTCTTTCAACGTTTTGGGTTGCCGACCCCTGGTCTCATACATTCAAGGTCTTGACAACTTATACCTCCAAGGGCCAGAGTGAACATTTGCCAAGGGGCCACAGGCTAAACATTTTAAGCATGAAACACAAATAGCCTCAGGGTGAATAGTAAAGTTCCTTAAATGAGGGCAAAGAAAATGATAACCAATTAGCCTGCGGACACCATTAGGCCCTTTTCCACCGCAGGAACTTTTTCAGGAACTTAAATAAAGTTTCCCCTGTGTTTCCACCAACAACCACCCTGGTAGATGTATTTCTTTAGGAACCTTTCGGACTTCCTCCTACCTACGTGTTACTTTTCCAAGCGACCAGGAACCTTTTCGGGGTGGGCTGTGCTGTCGAACGCTGATTGTTTGAACACAGTTGGGGGCGTTCCTAAAACTTCTCTTTCAAACACACGACCGCTATAGGAATTAACAAAGCAAATAGTTTATTTCTTATTTCTTGTGTATTTCTATAACAACAAACATGACAACGGAGAGAAAGAAGAACGAAAGGAGCTTTTGAAATGCAGGAACTTTGGTGGGGCATCTTTGTGCTGAAGAACGCTGATCAGTGGAACTATTTTGGAGTGTTTTTACTCAGCCGTAGTCTTTCAACTCTATGCAGTTTATTGTTGTTTATTATTTTTACAAACTTCATTTCGATACGCAAATCTGCAACAAGTGGACAAACTCTTTTAAACATAATTACGGAGGAGTATGAAGCCGGACTCAAAGTGGCGACCTCAAGTGCTTACGACCGTGACTTCATTCGATAAATGTGGAAAAAAAGGAGGCAGCACACGAGTGGAAGGTAAATGACATCAAATATTACCAATTTACTTTATTACATGTTCTAAAAGTAGTCAATGATACTTTATTTGTGTAGTTTTTAGCCTCAACCCGAGTGAGAAGAATGCTAATGCTAACGAGCTAACACTTATGCGGATGTGTTTGTGTTGTCGGCGCGGCACTGACATTTATTATTTATATATTGTTATTTACAGCTGAAATGAACCAAATGGAATTGCCTGACCCTCATGAATTCACCGTTTACTGAGAGGACGACTTTCTGACTGTTGGACATAACGGACAAAAGCCTGACTTTTTATGAACAATTCGGTACACTTTATTTTACAAATCATATAATTTTGTATATGATTGCTTTGTATTTCATCGACTTACTTTTTAGCAAAAGAACTGAGGCCCTAATATTGTCTGTTTATTTACATGATATCAGTATAGAAATATAGTAAACCCCTCCTCAATACGTCATCAGCCTGATTTGAACTACCTGAACTACCCTGAACTGTGAAATGCGATGGAAACACAAACCACACACTTCTACAGGAACCTATAGATCCAGGAACCAGAGGTTCTAGGAACCAAAAGTTCCTAAACTTCTGGTGGAAAAGAGCCTAATGATTGTGTGAGCTTGAACGAGCTCACTATGAATATGAATATTACATTTGGGAAACCACACTTTAGCGGGCCAAATAAAACCACTCTGCGGGCAACATTTGGCCCATAGGCCCCACTTTGGGTACCCCTGCTGTAGACATGCAAGAATGCAAACCAACATATCTTTTTTCTTTTCTTCCTCACACCCACACACCCCAGCATCTAAAAGTTGCTTACAAAAGTACATGCCTCACATTTCTGCAAAGATTTGTGAATTATGAATGACGACAATGTAGAGAAGTCTGTGTTCAGCTTGTATGTGATTGTAATATAATATTTATCCTGAAATTAAGCCTTGATCTCGTTGACATAGAATTTACTAGATTTTGTTAATGGAACCATTTTCCACTCCTCTATGATGACATCACAGAGGTGGGGGTTGTTACACACATTGTTCTCCTCCGCCTTCCGTTTGAGGATGTTGAAGATGTTCAGTTTAAGTCTGACTCATGCTTCTTTATCAAGGCATTAGTGTTTAAAATAAATAACTCAAATGAAGGTAAAAAAAACTAAAACTATTTTTTTAAATTACAAAAAAAACCTGCCCTGTGGCCCAGTTTCCATGTTCTGTTTCACTATGTCACAGTTGGCATTCATGTTTTCCTCAATAAACTCTATCTCCCCAATGCCGGGAGCACTCGTGCAGCCCCACAACATGACGCTGCCCTCACCATGCTTTTCTTTGTACAACACAAAGACAAACAGTGCACATTAAATACTTCACCGGTCCTTGTTTTTAGTCTGCTTGGCTTTCCAAAAATGTTTGCTTTTTACTACATCAACATTACAAAACACTCTCTTCTGGGACGGCAGCGACACCGACCAGTTGGATTTCGTACGTCCGTTACAAACATAACCTCTGCAGCCATGCTGGCAGCACTCATACATTTATGTTACAAACACAATTTTTTTTTTCTTGTAGCTTAGTTGAGTCATTTAGACAAGGTAAACATGGTAGGCTATAGGCTCCTAGAAGCTAGCAGCTACAAAACAGCTAAGCACACAATAGCACACAAGCTAAACATACGTAATAATAATTGAACAATATTGCAGACTAAAACAGCACCTGTGTCAATATAAACAAGCACTAAATAATTATAGTAGCTTATTACTTACACATACAGTAGATAGTCTCCGAGGCAGAAGCGTAATAAAAGGTATCCGGTAACAAACGTGTCCGCAATTTTCCACTCAATGCGTCATGAGTTTAACTACATGAAATATTGGGACCCTAGGTGTCACCAAAAAATAATTACCACTCCACTTCAACTTAAAGACAGCATAAGCCCATTCCAGATGGTTAATAATAAATAGGTTAATGTTTTGTATACCTACCATTAGCCACGTGTACATGGATAACATTTATTTAATCTGATCATCATTCGGATTAGAATGTTACTGTGTACATCGACCCTGAAAAAAAAAATCTGATTAAGACGTGCATTTTTATGCATCACGCCTTCAATCGGAATACTCTACTTTGACATGCGCAGAATCTAACACATAAACGTAAACGTGTGTTATTACTTGTGCTATGACGCCATCTTTTAGACAAGTTTGTCCACTGCAAGTGCTGAAGAAGCAGTAGACTTCTACTGTAAAGAAACATGGATTTGTGCATTTTTGCTTGTCCGACATTATCACGGTATTTATTTATAATGTTTTCCTTCTGTTCACTACTTTTGTCTTACCTCTCTTTTTTTAAATGGAGCTGTTCTCTGCTTTTTATATTGTGATTATGCATGGGTTGCGGCGCGTCTGTATGTTACGACATTCTGTGTATGCGTTTGAGGCTAGCAGTTAACACTTATAGAGTAGCTGTAATGTCGTGACTAAAACAGCTTGATAAGACGACAACTGGATCCCTTCTGTTATTGTTACATCAACACATGACACACCAGACCATACTTTTGTTTTTGCTAGTATAATTTTAAAGCAACAAACTCAACAGCATATAACGCTATGTCTGTACATGTTGAATGGGGAGAGACAGCAGCAAGACAATCGCTTCATTCCGAGACTATTAAATTTAGTCCCAGCTCCACCACCAAAGTATAGCTGACCTCACGCTCCAATCCGAACCACCCGTCTCGATTTGAATTCAATTTTGATACGAACGTGCGTGATCGGGTCAGAATATTCCGAATGGCATGTTTACATGAAGCATTTTTATTCTGGTTAGGCTTTTAATCCTATTAAATGTGTCCATGTGCACACAGCTATTGACTAATTTCACTTGATCAAACCATTTCTAACATTCCACACTACAAAATAACAAATGTCTTGATCAATACCTGCCTTAGATCTGTAGGTCGTGAGTTCAAACTCCGGCCGAGTCATACCAAAGACTATAAAAATGGGACCCATTACCTCCCTGCTTGGCACTCAGCATCAAGGGTTGGAATTGGGGGTTAAATCACCAAAAATTATTCCCGAGCGTGGCTACCGCTGCTGCTCACTGCTCCCCTCACCTCCCAGGGGGTGAGAGTGATGGGTCAAATGCAGAGGATAATCTCACCACACCTAGTGTGCGTGTGACAATCATTGGTACTTTAACTTTTAACTCCTGGCTCCAATATTGGTACGGTATTGGAAGTGAAACATTTGTATCAGGACATCCCGAGTTAAACATTATGAGAGCCTTCTAACACCCAAATATTCCAATTTGCATTATTTTAATCCAACATAGGCTGCACCAATCAGTGGCCACGATACCGAACAGCATGCTGTAATTGGTGTGGTCTCATCGAGTGGCCAATATGACTGTAGTGTTAATATTTTTACTAAATTTAGCCATTTTTATGCTTGAAAATGTTTCATTTAGTCCAAGAAAATATGGTTTTAAAAACATTGGGAGGTAAAGCCGCAAATTTGGAGGTTGGAACTCGCACTGTACATTTTTTAGTATAGAAAAATGAAAAGAAAAGTCAACTACATACGTTGCACCGTTGGCTGTCTTCTCACGCAAGGTTTAACGTGCATTTTACACGTCACCACAGTCAAAACAAGCAGTCCAACAATTGCAATGATGAGGAAGGAAATGCCTGTGGAAGACAATAATGAGTAATAAAGTAGCATAAATATCAGAAAAGTGTCTTACCAACGTGGTAGCGGGTGAGGTTTGGAGGTTGGGTTGGCTGCATGTTGCCCTTGGAGGGCACATAATGATCTGTGGTAGCCTTGGTGATGTCATGATTATGATGAATATGGTTAGGACTTTGTGGACGGTGGAGTTCTACATTTGTGACGACAGACATCGTAGTGTTTGGTGTCTTTGGCTCGCCATTGCAGAGCATGTCAGAGGTGCTGCTGCCATTCACGTTCACGCCGGACTTACACCTTGGATGCAAGGAAGGAAGAGGCTAATAATTATATAATACAACATGTATGAGCAATTATGATATGTGATGGTGTTGTCAAAAGTATTGATGCCTCAATACCAAGTCGATACCAACACACAAAAATACAAACCCCGTTTCCATATGAGTTGGGAAATTGTGTTAGATGTAAATATAAACGGAATACAATGATTTGCAAATCCTTTTCAACCCATATTCAATTGAATGCACTACAAAGACAGTGTTGGGTTAATTACTGAAAACCAGTAACTAGTTACAGTTACTAGTTACTTTATTTCAAAAGTAACTCAGTTACTAACTCAGTTACTTACACCAAAAAGTAATGTGTTACTGTGAAAAGTACCTATTTAGTTACTTCTTTTTTTCCCCCTTTTTTTTTAAGGCTCCCATTAATGCCCTTTTAGCCTTCATTTCAGTACTGTTATTGCACTGGAGAATAATACAATCTGTTGATCAACTTGACATGCATTTGCATCACTGAACTCAGAAAGCAATGTGGTCTACATACAACACACAAAGACAAAGATATGTTTCAAAGGGCCAATTTATTTCAGGCCAGAACAAATTGACAAAACGATTTTAAATAGCTGCAACGTAATGGCACTTTAACTTTAAGTAGATAGGATCTTTGATCCAAGACACAACTTACATTTAACTGAAATGTTATTTTCTTTGTGCTCGAAAAAAGAATAGTGAGAATGTTAAGACACTCGACTTCTGGCTTCACCATGATGTCATGTTAGTTGTTATGAGAGTAGCGTATGTGTGTGTGTGTGTGTGTGTGTGTGTGTGTGTGGCCCTTTAAGATATGACAGCATGTGAGGTGAGTGACGTCAGTGAGTGAGTGAGTGAGTGGGCGAGAGAGGTGAGGGAGCGGCAACAGTGAGTGGGTGCAGGTGCTCTAGCTTGGTGGATGGCTGCGTGCAATAAAGTCACAAAGTTGCAACAAACCGCCGGCCTCGTCATTCCCCCTCAGCTGTAAAGACCCACTTCCGGGTAAAGTGAAGGTTGTTAGCCCCGAAGTACATAGGCCCTGGAGGAACGTCTACCCTGCGCCCCTCAAATACGGTCTGGGAGCCCCCCCGTCCCCACCCACACAAAGCAAGTAACGCGTTAGTCCCAACAGTGTACAAAGACAAGATATTTAATGTTGAAACTCATAAACTTTATTTTTTTTTTGCAAATAATATTTAACTTAGAATTTCATGGCTGCAACACGTGCCAAAGTAGTTGGGAAAGGGCATGTTCACCACTGTGTTACATGGCCTTTCCTTTTAACAACACTCAGTAAACGTTTGGGAACTGAGGAGACACATTTTTTAAGCTTCTCAGGTGGAATTCTTTCCCATTCTTGCTTGATGTACAGCTTAAGTTGTTCAACAGTCCGGGGGTCTCCATTGTGGTATTTTAGGCTTCATAATGCGCCACACATTTTCAATGGGAGACAGGTCTGGACTACAGGCAGGCCAGTCTAGTACCGGCACTCTTTTACTATGAAGCCACATTGATGTAACACGTGGCTTGGCATTGTCTTGCTGAAATAAGCAGGGGCGTCCATGGTAACGTTGCTTGGATGGCAACAAATGTTGCTCCAAAACCTGTATGTACCGTTCAGCATTAATGGCACCTTCACAGAAGTGTAAGTTACCCATGTCTTGGGCACTAATACACCCCCATACCATCACAGATGCTGGCTTTTCAACTTTGCGCCTATAACAATCCAGATGGTTCTTTTCCTCTTTGGTCCGGAGGACACGACGTCCACAGTTTCCAAAAACAATTTGAAATGTGGACTCGTCAGACCACAGAACACTTTCCCACTTTGTATCCGTCCATCTTAGATGAGCTCAGGCCCAGCGAAGCCGACGGCGTTTCTGGGTGTTTTCGGTTTTCGCCTTGCATAGGAGAGTTTTAACTTGCACTTACAGATGTACCGACCAAATGTAGTTACTGACAGTGGGTTTCTGAAGTGTTCCTGAGCCCATGTGGTGATATCCTTTACACACTGATGTCGCTTGTTGATGCAGTACAGCCTGAGGGATCGAAGGTCACGGGCTTAGCTGCTTACGTGCAGTGATTTCTCCAGATTCTCTGAACACTTTGATGATATTACGGACCGTAGATGGTGAAATCCCTAAATTCCTTGCAATAGCTGGTTGAGAAAGGTTTTTCTTAAACTGTTCAACAATTTGCTCATGCATTTGTTGACAAAGTGGTGACCCTCTCCCCATCCTTGTTTGTGAATGACTGAGAATTTCATGGAATCTACTTTTATACCCAATCATGGCACCCACCTGTTCCCAATTTGCCTGTTCACTTGTGGGATGTTCCAAAAAAGTGTTTGATGAGCATTCCTCAACTTTATCAGTATTTATTGCCACCTTTCCCAACTTCTTTGTCACGTGTTGGTGGCATCAAATTCTAAAGTTAATGATTATTTGCAAAAAAATTTTTTTTTTTATCAGTTTGAACATCAAATATGTTGTCTTTGTAGCATATTCAACTGAATATGGGTTGAAAAAGATTTGCAAATCATTGTATTCCGTTTATATTTACATCTAACACAATTTCCCAACTCATATGGAAACGGGGTTTGTACATCGATACCATTTTTTTCCGTTTCGTTGGTACAGAATATTGCAAACTTTTCCCCCGGCGATCCGTATCAATTCGTGAGCACTGAGGAAACGCTAAAGAAAAACCTCTGCTGTTTTGAAAAAATTATCCAGTGTTTCTATATATTTATTTATTTGTGGAAGTCTAAAACAAATTTGATGCTTCCGGTTGACTCTCACTCATAAACCAATGCTAATGAAAGTGTGGGAGTGCAGCATAACAATAGGTGTGGCAGTTGCTGACCGTACCTCTTTTTTATCGCACATTGGAGAAATAAACAAAAATGTAAACATAGAGTAAAAATACATAATGTAATGAGGAAAGGCTGTAAGGTTGATATTAATAATGAATACAAACACAAATATTTGTCTTTAAATATATGTTTATCCATTTTATGAGTCTATTTCAATGGTTCTCAAACTCTTTTTACGCAGTACCTCATCAGGAAAAACTTGGCACCACAATGACCAACATTAGAATACAGTAGCATAGTAGGCTAAAGTATTCATTAAAAAAAGTCTATGTATTATTTTTGACCACTGTAACATTACACACAGTTTGAACACTAACACTGTGTTTGAATATAGGAAAATAAAACACTGTACTTTAATCAAGGGAGTCTTTATTGTACCACTAGATAAAGCCTGTGTACCACTGGTGGTACACGTGCCACAGTTTGAGAATCCCTGGCCTATTTCATTACAAATGACATGATGATGTCACAATACCACTACATTGAAAGAATATTAATACCAATATTGTTTGTTTTATACTGTATATTACAGGCTCCACACCACTGCTGTGCTTTCTACAATGTAAAATAGTTGACTTTTGGTATTATTTAGGTAATACCGGGAGGTTATAAACACTTTTCAATAAAGTAGTTAGTTTAAAGGGGAACTGCACTTTTTTGGGGGGAATTTTGTCTATCATTCACATTCTAATTTGTAATATTTGGCAAGTAGGCGGTGGCTAACAATGGGAGTCATTGAATAGTAGAAGGTTGTGGCCATAAACCGAGAAGTTGGTGAACTTTGATATTCAACTATTATGCGGGAAAGGCGAGAAAAACACGAAAAGACGCCCGTTTGCACCACCATTTTTTTTTGCGCGAGGATTATGATCAATTCTTCATCTAAACGGGAATATATAAACATCCTATCAGTCGGTATCCCACTGAGAGCCGACATTGCACAGTAAGTGATTGTTTGTATTTCCTGTTTAGCACTTTGCAATAGTGCTACTTGCTGGAACTGCTATCAATGAGCTTTTAAAACTTATAGATCATCTTCCGTATATTCAGGCTCAAATATATAAGGTTCTGGATCATCATTTGTCCCAAAGTAGTCGTTGTTGGCTTTCATGAGGTCTGCCATAATTAGTATTGTTGTTGTTGTTGATGTTAAAGGAAATAGCAAACGTTATGATGAGTCTGTGAAATTAATACACAGCCGTATACCGTATTTTTCTGAGTATAAGTCGCACCGGAGTATAAGTTGCACCTGCCAAAAATGCATAATAAAGAAGGAAAAAAACCATATATAAGTCGCACTGGAGTATAAGTCACATTTTTGGGAGAAATGTATTTGATAAAACCCAACACCAAGAATAGACATTTGAAAAGCAATTTAAAATAAATAAAGAAGAGTGAACAACAGGCTGAATAAGTGTACGTTATATGACGCATAAATAACCAACTGAGAACGTGCCTGGTATGTTAACATAACATATTATGGTAAGAGTCATTCAAATAACTATAACATATAGAACATGCTATAAGTTTACCAAACAATCTGTCACTCCTAATCGCTAAATCAGATGAAATCTTATACGTCTAGTCTCTTACGTGAATGAGCTAAATAATATTATTTCATCTTTTACGGTAATGTGTTAATAATTTCACACATAAGTCGCTCCTGAGTATAAGTCGCACACCCGGCCAAACTATGAAAAAAAACTGCGACTTATAGTCCGAAAAATACGGTACTTAAAATGAGCAAAATACGTAAATATTCAATGTTATCATAAATGTGCCTGTTACTACATTACATATTTACATACAACATGTATATATAATGATAACTGAGGTCTTTGGAGGTTTTTAGAGTGCTGTTTAGGCGGACTAGATCAAACCCAAATACTTCTATTACTAGCTAACTTTTGCTAGCGATTATTTACGAGTTACAATGCAAGAAAAAGAGAAACGTGTGGTTGTCTCACATATAAAGATTGTGAATGATAGGAAAAATTCCCCCCAAAACGTGCAGTTCCCCTTTAAGAAGTATACGGGTTCAGTTTTTTTTTTTTTATCGTGGTATCGAATAAGTATATAGAATATTTATAGGTATCGAGTACTGAAAATGTGGTAAGGGAACAATCTTAATATGTGTACAAGAGAAAAATACTACATACTCTTTCCATTTGGAACAAGGGGTATTTGGACGTGGGCTAAAAAATCCATGTTCACATTTAGAGCATTCTGGCAAGAAAAATGAAGGCGTCAGTCACTTGAACAAGTTGTGTAGTTTTTGGACAGGTTGCGTTTGGTTCTCGTTACCTCCCTGCTTTAACCCAAACCCAAGGGCACATTCGCAGGTAGCAGAATCAAGCTCCACAGGACTGAATCCTCTTCGGCACCGGCATTGTGTGTCTATCTGTTTTGTGCATTTCTCTTTCACTTCACTTCCCGACGCTGCCCAAGAAAACATGTTGAATTCAGGCTTAAAACTCCAAAAAGAAAATAATTCAATTTTTACCTTCGTTACACCTTGTGCACGGTTTGCACTGTTTGGAGTGGTTCTGTTCAGGCTGGTAATATCCATCAGGACAAGCTTGACAACATTTCTGGTTTCTGTTGCACACATTTATCCGCTGACCTTAGATTTCATGAGAAGACAGACACAATCACCTTGTTGAATGCACACACAAAAAAAAGACAGCAACATTTTTACCTTTTGGACAAGAGAATGCCGCATCCAAATTGCCGAAGAGTTGATGAAAAGTCAGACTTAAGAGGAGCACTTTGAGAGGAAGCATGTTTTGTATTTGGGTGATAAAAGACAAGAGTGAAGAAACACCACTGGAGGGAATCACCGCCTATATGACTTATGTCAACCACATGCTTTTTACTCCATGAATAACTTCCTGTATACACCATTGTTCATTTGTGATGCGGGAAACTAACATTCCTACTTTGTCAACATATCTAAAATATGAACATAATATTGAAGAAACCATTCTTTAGGATCACTAATCCCATTTTATTATTTGCCAAGCAACTAGTCCAGTGGTTCTCAATTTCTTTTCACCAGGTACCACCTCAGATAAAACTTGTCTCTCCATATACCACCACAATGACCAACATTAAAATACAGTAGCATGGTAGGCCTAAGTATTCATTAAAAACAAGTATATCCAATATTTTTGGCCACAGGTACCACTACACACAGTTTGAACAGTAATACTGTGTTTGAATATAGGGAAATAAAACACGGTACTTCAATCTAGTGATTGTTTTGGCCCACTAGATGGAGCCTACGTACAACTTGTGGTACACGTTCCACAGTTTGAGAATAATTGGACTAGTCGATATTGTATTTGATTTAGTTTAGTTGCAAAAATATATGTATTATTATAATTCTAATAAATATAGAATAATACAACAATTAAGAGATTCTTAATCTGAATGGGACTTTATTGGGTAAATAAAGGTTAAAAATATAATATCAAATAAAAATTAAGCTTCACAAAAATTTAAAAAGTTATGAATAATGTACTTTGTACTTTGTCTTTGAAGCCACCACCTCACAAAGTTTTTAAAGTAAAAAAAAAATTAACATTTGGGCAATTTAGTCATGTTTCAACCTTTGTGTGTTTTTGTCACTCTGCGTTAACGGATGGGAAACTGTGCCAGCGTGTTTTCTGCCAGTTAGAACATGACCACATTTTGCGTACGGCTTCATGGAAACCACCACGCACACATTCTTGATTAATATGCAAGCTTTAACCACATAGATTGTGTCTTACAACACTCTTGACAAGACACTAAGTAAGCAAATGTTATTTATACCGCGCTTCTCACAGAGAGAGCTCACAAAGTGCTTCACATGGTTAAAATACAATACAATCAAAATAGGCACATAGCATGATGCAACAATGTACATTGCAAATAAAATAGTAAATATGGTAATAGTAAAAAATAGTAAATATGGTAATACAAATAATGTAAATAATTTATATATACAGTTTTTTTCCAATTGCTTACACACTAAAATTTACATTTTCACACAATTAACAAAAGTCTAAACACAGTAAACAAAACCACTGTGCAGATTTGCCTAATATTAGGCATAAACTCTGCTTCACGTTTTTTGCGAAATATTCCACACAATGCTTTACACACACCTTCCCATCTTGCACACAGATAACGATTGTGATACACACATTTTCACACTTTACACACACACTAGGATTGTGATACACACATCTTTACACTTTAAACAAAGATAAGGATTGTGAAGTTACTTCCTGGTCAATCCAAAGGGCTGGCTTGCCAATGACCACACAATTGAACACATTGGATAATCACATCCACCAGGTGTAAAGACACACAGGCGATAAATTGAAAATACAGCTTTCAAGTGGGTGCTACAGCTATACAGTTTTTTCCATTTGTAATTTTTATCTACAGATTTTTTTTCAATCTTTTATTTGTCTCAGATTTTAATTTGTACTGCATGTCATTGTTGACTACTGTGATATGTTACTTTACCTGACTGTGGTAAAATAAATATTTTCAGTTTGCAGCATCATTGTTAAGCAATTCTTGAAAATATTACAGGACATTTTTACTTTCTCTTTAGGTCCTTACGTATAGGTACACAACAAAGTAAACAATGTCGATTGCTATGGATTTGCCAATAAATTTTGTTAAGTTACAGTAATCATTCATTACATAAGCTAAAAAGGTCGGTCAAAATGCCCCAAACATGTGATTTCTTATAGTAAAATAGGGGTTTTTACACATGTGTTTTGTATTTATCACTGTTGTGGGTAATCCACTCCAACAGTGTCTTATCATTTGAAGTCTGTGTAAATGTGAGATCACAATAAAACTACATTTTTACAAATGCTTGCTTTATTTTGATGAATGGGCATATGTTTTGACCGAAGTGTGTCATTTTGCAAATAATCTAGGAATTAAGAAAATTGAATGTTGTGTTTGGAAAAGTGTGTAAAACCTTTTGAAAAAATACACACAGTTAGTAAAATTGTGTGTAAGCAAATGGAAAAAACTGTAAGATAATTTTAAAAAATTATAAAGGAATAATATGTATAATGAACATCTAAACACATTTGGTTTTACCTGCCTATTAAAAAGGGGCAGCTCTCCGCTCTTAATGGAGAACATTCCATTATTTAGGGGCAACTGACTACACCTACACCGGTGTTGTTTCTTTATAAACTCTAAAATCAGTACACCAAATGCTTGTATTTATTTTGGTTAAAGATATTGGTGAGTGTGAATGTTGTCTGTCTATCTGTGTTGGCCCTGCGATGAGGTGGCGACTTGTCCAGGGTGTACCCCGCCTTCCGCCTGAATGCAGCTGAAAGAGGCTCCAGCACCCCCCGTGACCCCAAGAGGGACAAGCGGTAGAAAATGAATGGATGGATATTGGTTTTAAAGCACCTAAAGAACATAAATTATTTGGTCGGGTCATTATTTCTTGTTCTTGATTACATTACATTTGGCCTGAAAGCCAAACAAATTATTATGGAAGTAGAATTGTCTCACATCAACTTATATATATCAATATGATATTAACACATATGCATATATTAATAAATATACAAATAAAAAAAAAAGTGATGTATATGCTGGTTGTTCAGCGGAATGTGTAGGTCACATTTATTTGTGCATCTGGTTTGTGGGAGGAATGTCTCTTCGACACAAAAGCAAAAAAGTGATCCACATATGCAAATTCAATACAAATACAAATACAAAATCAAGCATATTTATGTTCAAATCTCAAAAATATATTTACAAATACACATTTATACAAATTATTGATTTATTTGTATGTCACATTTTTATATTTAGAAATATTATTTGTATATATTTTCAAATCTCAAAAACATATTTACAAATACGCGTTTATTTATACAAATTATTTATTCATTTGTAAAACACATTTGAATTTGTATATGTATTAATATATGCAGATGTATTAATATCATATTGATGTATATAAGTTGATGTGAGACAATTCTACTTCCACAGGCACATAGCATGATGCAACAATGTATACATTGCAAATAAAATAGTAAATATGGTAATACAAATAATGTAAATAATTTATATATAAAATAATAAAAATAAATGATAATGGAATAATATGTATAATGCACATCTAAACAAATGTGGTTTTAACTAGAGATGTCTGATAATATTGGACTGCCGATATTATCGGCCGATAAATGCTTTAAAAATGTAATATCGGAAATTATCGGTATCGGTTTCAACAAGTAAAATTTATGACTTTTTAAAACGCCGCTAAACGGAGTGGTACACGGACGTATGGAGAAGTACAGAGCGCCAATAAACCTTAAATGCACTGCCTTTGCGTGCCGGCCCAATCACATATCCACGGCTTTTCACACACAAGTGAATGCAACGCATACTTGATCAACAGCCATACAGGTCACACTGAGGGTGGCCGTATAAACAACTTTAACACCAAACAAGAATGACAAACACATTTCGGGAGAACATCCACACCGTAACACAACAGAACAAATACCCAGAACCTCTTGCAGCACTAACTCTTCCGGGAGGCTACAATATACACATCCCGCTACCCCCTACCCTACCCCCCCACCTCAACCCCGCCCACCTCAACCTCCTCAGGCTCTCTCAGGGAGAGCATGTCCCAAATTCCAAGCTGCTGTTTTGAAGCATGTTAAAAAAAACAATGCACTTTGTGACTTCAATAATAAATATGGCAGTGCCATGTTGGCATTTTTTTCCATAACTTGAGTTGATTTATTTTGGAAAACCTTGTTACATTGTTTAATGCATCCAGCATCACAACAAAATTAGGCATAATAATGTGTTAATTCCACGACTGTAGATATCAGTATCAGTTGATATCGGAATCTGTAATTAAGAGTTGGACAGTATCTGAATATCGGATATCGGCAAAAAAGCCATTATCGCAACTGACTACACCTACACCGGTGTTGCTGCTTTGTCCCCGAGCGGGACAAGCGGTAGAAATGGACGGGTGGATATTGGCTTTAAAGCATGGGTGTCAAACTCTGGCCCGCGGGCCAAATTTGGCCCGCCGTGTAATTTAATTTGGCCCTTGAGGCAATATCAAATTAACAGAGCTGGCCCGCCGATATTATACAGCGGCTGTAACACCGCATTCACCGCTAATACTCATACTTGCCAAGACTCCCGAATTTCAGACCCCCTCCCGAAAATCTCCCAGGACAACCATTTTCCCGAATTTCTCCCGATTTCCACCCGGACAACAATATTGGGGGCGTGCCTTAAAGGCACTGCCTTTAGCGTCCTCTACAACCTGTCGTCACGTCCGCTTTTCCTCCATACAATCTGCGTGCCGGCCCAGTCACATAATATATGCGGCTTTCACACACACACAAGTGAATGCCAGGCATACTTGGTCAACAGCCATACAGGTCACACTGAGGGTAGCCGTATAAACAACTTTAACACTGTTACAAATATGCGCCACACTGTGAACCCACACCAAACAAGAATGACAAACACATTTCGGGAGAACATCTGCACCGTAACACAACATAAACACAACAGAACAAATACCCAAAACCCCTTGCAGCACTAACTCTTCCGGGACGCTACAATATACACCCCCAGCTACCACCAAATGTTGATATTTACCTCAGAAGGCTGCAAATAGAAAAGAGGCATTCAATTTTTTATTTAAATGTTATTCAACATACCATCGATGTTTTTTCGTTTGTTTTTTGAAAGTAGATTTGGCACTTTTAAGTTATATAAGCGTTGCTTGTTCCATATTCAGTGTTAAAGCAAATCAGTGTAGCAAACTGAGCAATAATAACGTTTTATTCATGCACTCTCTTGCTACTAAAAGGCTTGAATGTTTGATTCCTTCATTATTGTTATTTTATTTTCAAATGTATTATCAGCCCGTGGAAAAAGTTTATTTTGATATTTACCTCAGAAGGCTGCAAATAGAAAAGAGGCATTCAATTTTTATTTAAATTGTATTTGATATGCCATTGATATTTTTTTATTATTATTATTATTTGAAACTCGATTTTGTATGTCACTATAAAGTTATATAAGCCTTGCTTGTTCAATGTTCAATGCAAAACTTGTTTGGGTCTCTATTAAAAGGTTAATTTGTTCAACCTTGGCCCGCGGCTTTGTTCAGTTTTACATTTTGGCCCACTCTGCATTTGAGTTTGACACCCCTGCTTTAAAGCACCTAAAGAACAGAAATTATTTGGTCGGGTCATTATTTTTTCTTCTTGATTACATTACATTTTACCTGAAAGCCAAACATTGTTTTTGTTTAATGCCATCTAAAATAAAACTAATTAATTTGCAAAAAAAAATCCATTCCATATGAATGGTTTTATGTCGTGGCGTTCATGTACATTACATCAATCTTAATCCAGTAGGGGGCGTCGTAAAGAACTCGGCCTTTTTGTGCCGTCACGACTCCAACTTCCGTCCATACGGCATGTCGTAAAACCAATAGGGCGATGTACGGCATTTGTTGAGCAATAGGAGCAATTCTTGATGTTGACTTTTTGGTCTACTGTAACACCACACGCCTTCTATCAATCTAGTAAGTTCTAAACTATATTTGGTTCAAGTCAAAGTATTTAATTTGATGGTTTAGTGTAGTTAAATACGCCTAAATAGTGGGCCAAGTCCAAATGAGTCGTCGGGGTTCGCCTCTGTGAATAAAGGGAAGAACATAACTCTGTTACATCCACTCATTCTCAGCCAAATAAGCGATGCTGGTCACCGTTTTCTGCGCACCGAGGGATCGCCCAGAAAGCACATTTGCCCTCGATGTGTCCCCGGAATTGGAGCTGAGAGACTTTGTAGCACTTTGTGAACTCGAATCAGGAATCCCTGCTGGGGAAATTCAGGTAAGCTGTTGTGGAGCTAACCTAGCTAGTTAGCTTCTTTTGCTAGCATGAATCATACTTTTGCTTTTTTTTTTATAGACGAGGCACACAAACGTGGAAAGTGGATAAGCTAGTGAACACTTGGCTCGATAGTTGTTGTCCAGTTGACTTTGTTGGGGACATGAATTTAGCCGAAAAATAACTGATAAAATTGTGTGTTTACCTGATCAAGTAAGCGCAGACAGAAAGAAGCAGTGTTGTTGAGGCCAACAGCTATAAGCTAAACACACAATATATATATATATATATATATATATATATATATATATATATATATATATATATATATCCCATCGTCACACATTCTAAAGACTCAATAATAACCTCATTATAGATTGTCTAGTGTTTCAATACAAAAAGGGGTATTTTTATGTTTTAAAAATTGAACAATAAAACTGTCAGTCTGTTTCTCAAAGCCTGGTGCTATTAATGATAATAATTGCGTAATTGTATCTTGCCCCTGGTGTTAAGATTGATTGATTGAAACTTTTATTAGTAGATTGCACAGTGAAGTACATATTCCGTACAATTGACCACTAAATGGTAACACCCGGATAAGTTTTTCAACTTGTTTAAGTCGGGGTCCACTTAAATTGATTCATTATACAGATATATACTATCAAATATATACTAACATCATAATACAGTCATCACACAAGATACTCATCAGAGTATATACATTGAATTATTTACATTTACAATCCGGGGTGTGGGATATGGAGGGGGCGGGGGTAGGTTTGGTTGGTATCAACACTTCAGTCATCAACAATCAGCATCAACAATTGCATCATCAGAGAAATGGACATTGAAACAGTGTAGGACTGACTTGGTAGGATATGTACAGCAAGTAGTGGACATAGAGAGAGAGATCAGAAAGTATAAGAAAAAGTGTCTACATTTGATTATTTACATTTGATTATTTACAATCCGAAGAGGTATTATGTGGAAGAGAGGGTGTTAGTTTAGGGTTGAAGTTGCCTGGAGGTGTTCTTTTGAAGGAGGATAGAGATGCCCTTTCTTTTACACCTGTTGGGAGCGCATTCCATATTGATGTGGCATAGAAAGAGAATGAGTTAAGACCTTTGTTAGTTCGGAATCTGGGTTTAACGTGGTTAGTGGAGCTCCCTCTGGTGTTGTAGTTATGGCGGTCATTTACATTAAGGAAGTAGTTTGACATGTACTTCGGTATCAGGGAGGTGTAGTGGATTTTATAGACTAGGCTCAGTGCAAGTTGTTTTACTCTGTCCTCCACCCTGAGCCAGCCCACTTTGGAGAAGTGGGTAAGAGTGAGGTGTGATCTGGGGTGGAGGTCTAGAAGTAATCTGACTAGCTTGTTCTGGGATGTTTGGAGTCTAGATTTGAGGGATTTGGAGGTGCTAGGTTACCAGGAGGTGCATGCATAAACGAAAAAGTGTTGGACGAGAGTTCCCGCTAGAATCTTCATAGTGCTTTTGTTGACCAGAGAGGAGATTCTGTAGAGAAATCTCGTTCGTTGGTTGACCTTTTTGATTACCTTGGTTGCTTTTTTATCACAGGAAAGATTAGCCTCTAGAATGGAACCTAGGTAGGTGACCTCATCTTTCCTGGTGATAATGTCACCCACTTTTATAGTGAAGTCATTGACTTTCTTAAGGTTGATGTGGGACCCAAATAGGATGGATTCCGTTTTACCCAAGTGTATGGATTAAGATTAGTTTATTTCAAAGGGGACAATGCAATTTCTTAAAAAAGCCAGGATTAGCAAGAAGGCTAGTTTTCATCTGTAGTTCACCAAGGGCAGTAAAATTACAACTTAAAAGAAAAAGAAAAAAAAGCACTCAATACATATACGATATGATACAAAAATAAAATACAACATAACATATTTCCTAGCATCGAAACAGGCTCATCTTTAAGTGCTGGCAGCTGTAGGCGTTGATAAGCCACATTTTCAAATTTTTTGTGAAGGCCTTGTAAGTTGTGACCAGTTTAACCTCCTCAGGTACTGAGTTCCACACATTTGCGCTCCTTAATGACCGGGCCGACTTACTGAAAGTGCTCCTGCGCAGAGCCTCGAGTGACACGCTCACGGCTGTTTCTTTGGCTGATGAACTCTGCCAGAGGATCTGGACCCAATTCATGCAGTACTTTATAAGTCAGTTTTAAGTCTGCAAATGTGTGAAGACTGTCCCAGTTTAAAGTATTGTATTTTTTTAGAATGGCACAGTGATGATAGTGCCTATGTCAGTGGTTCTTAACCTTGTTGGAGGTACTTAACCCCACCAGTTTCATATGCGCATTCACCGAACCCTTCTTTAGTCCATCCATCCATTTTCTACCGCTTATTCCCTTCGGGGTCACGGGGGGGCGCTGGAGCCTATCTCAGCTACAATCGGGCGGAAGGCGGGGTACACCCTGGACAAGTCGCCACCTCATCGCAGGGCCAATACAGATAGACAGACAACATTCACACTCACATTCACACACTAGGGCCAATTTAATGTTGCCAATCAACTTATCCCAATGTGCATGTCTTTGGAGGTGGGAGGAAGCCTGAGTACCCGGAGAAAACCCACGCAGTCACGGGGAGAACATGCAAACTCCACACAAAGATCCCGAGCCTGGGATTGAACCCCAGACTACTCAGCACCTTCATATTGTGAGGCAGACGCACTAACCCCTCTCCCACCGTGCTGCCCTTCTTTAGTGAAAAATAAAATTCAAATTCAATTCAAGACAAAGTTATATGTTTTTGGTAACACTTTAGTATGGGGAACATATTCTAAGTAACAAAGACTTAATTTAGAGTTATTTGGTTAGGGTTAGAGGGTTAGGGCCAGGGTTAGAGGGTTAGGGCTATAATGAGACCATGCCGAATAAGGCATTAATAAGTAATTAATAATAACTAGTTAAGAGCCAATATGTTACTATTTTGCATGTTAATAAGCAACTAATTAATGGTGAATATGTTCCCCATACTAAAGTGTTACCATGTTTTTTTACTGGTGCACAAAATGAACCGTGCACGAACATCACCTTGTTCAAAAACAAAACCAACACTGTGCATAAACTCACAACAAATTACACACCTGCAAATCAGTCTGACTTCTGCTGTTGCCGTATCCGTAATACGCAGATAGGGAGAAGTTTTTATTTACACGATGAGTCGGGTGTGTCTTGACCTCAGCCGAACCCCTGAGCCCGACTCACCGAACCCCTAGGGTTCGATCGAACCCAGGTTAAGAACCACTGGCCTAGGTTTTTTATCCATAGCCTTAATTGCATGGTTTGTACAAGATGTTCTATTTCAGTAAACTCAGATTTTTCACTAGTCCTTTAAACATTATGCTTGAATTTAAGGTGAGATACTGTACATTTGGCCCAACTATTACAATGAAGTATAGTGTGTGTAACGCAGTCCTCAAATATTGAATGGGCCCCCAGGGGCCGTTTGACCTTGGCGAACATGCTTTTTTCGCCGTAACGAAATATGACGAAGCATATGTTGTACTTGGCTTCACTGTAACCACGGTGGAAGACGAGGAAAGACCTGTGAGTTGTTTACTTTAATATTAGTAAACTTACAATGTTCTGCAGAGGTGTGGTTATAACAATTTTATAGACAAATTATACTATTTATAGTCAAAGTGTCACAATGAGTTGTTGGTGAACCCCAAGATGCAGAGATGGCGGCTGGCATTGTCCAGGAAAACATGATTTAATGTTCATAAAATAAAAGGGAAAAACACAAACCAGGAACTAGGAATAGCCAAAACTGAAAACAGGAACCAGCAAACAGAAAAACTGGAAACAGCTAATGGCTAACAAGAAAACACAAAACAAAAGAGCTAGGACAGAGGTCGGCAACCCGCGGCTCCGGAGCCGCATGCGGCTCTTTGACCACTCTGATGCGGCTCAGCTGCATACTTGCCGACCCTCCCGATTTTCCCAGGAGACTTACGGATCTCAGTGCCTCTTTTAGAAATCTCCCGGGTTAAATATTCTCCAGTTATCACCTTAACAACTTAATCAAGGGCGTACCAATATAGCATTGCATTTTCTGATCCTCTATAGCCTGTACAAACACCGTGCCAGCCCGTCCACATGGTGTATGTAGCTTTTACTTGCACACGTAAGAGACAGCAAGGCATACTTGGTCAACAGCCACACAGCTTACACTGACGGTGACCGTATAAAACAACTTTAACACTGTTACGTTACAAATATGCGCCACACTGTGAACCCACACCAAAAAAGAATGACAAACACATTTCTGGAGAACATCCGCACCGTTAAACAACATAAATACAACAGAACGAATACCCAGAATCCCATGCAGCCCTAACTCTTCCAGTCTACATTGTACACCCCCGCTACCACCACCACCCCCCCACACATCAACCCCCCTCCCCACCCCCCTTCGTGCGTCGGTTGAGGTGGGCGGGGTTTGGTGGTAGCGGGGGGTGTACAATGTAGACCAGAAGAGTTAGGGCTGCATGGGATTCTGGGTATTCGATGTGTTGTGTTTATGTTGTGTTACGGTGCAGATGTTCTCCAGAAATGTGTTAAAGTTGTGTTAAAGTTGTTTTATACGGACACCGTCAGTGTAAGCTGTGTGACTGTTGACTAAGTATGCCTTGCTGTCACTTACGTGTGCAAGCAGAAGCTGCATTCAACATGTGGCCGATCAGGTACGCTGTTTGCAAAGACTGTAGAGGGCGCTAAAAACAGTACCAACACGCCCTACATTTCGGGTGTCTCCCGGAAAGACTGAGAGTTGGCAAGTATGACGCTGTCAAGCGCAGTTAAAGTAAAACTCGCGGGCCGTACTAACATTAAATTGTCTTAATAAGGTGCGGGCCAGAGCGTGTGTCTGAGACCCTTGGTTTAAACATAGCCCAAAAGTTAAAAAAAAAGCTTTGTATGCAGTGTTATTTCATTTTAAATTTCAAAAGAGTTTTGTGGCTCCCATTATTATCTTTAATTTGTGAAACTCGTCAAAATGGCTCTTTGAGTGGTAAAGGTTGCCGACCCCTGAGCTAGGAGAAAGCAAACTACAAATAGCTAACAGAAACAGCTTACCGCTACGACGACAGGTACAAGGACAAGTAGTAGCACGACAGGTAGTAGCTGTAACGATATCTACACGACAGGTAGGAATGACAATAATCCAGCACTGACTGGAGGGGAAGGCAGGTTCAAATAGCATCTGGCTGATTGACACCAGGTGTGGCCCGGTACCAATCAGCCACAGCTGAGGGGAAAAAGCACTCAGGGATACAAGCAGGAAATGAAGACAAAATAAAAGCACTGACAGGAAACTAAGACAAACGCAACCAAACTGTCAGGGGCAACCCTGACACAAAGTGGAAAGTGGGAGGGGGTGCAAAATGTTTTTTCTAACAGAAAATAATTGAGAAGCACTGGTGTAACTGATGCCGGCTACTGTGGCGTGCGGTAGTACGTTTTGTATAGATCACTTTCCAACGCCCTTAGAGCCACGCTGAGAAATGATCTGAAAGCCCAAGGGCATCTTCTATAAAGCTTGCATACCCTCAAAACTAGGCCAAAAAGTTGTGTACACTGTTTTCCTTTCAAAGTAGGTGATTTATAAAAAAAATACTACGCAAGAGTTCCTTTTGGCCCAGATACCAATATTATATTAAAGGGGACAAAAGTGTTTTATGGTGACAAAACATATTTTTAGTTAGTTTTGGAATGAGAAAGTTTTCTATTTCCATAGGGTTAAAGGGGGACTGCACTTTTTTGTAAATTTTGCCTATCGTTCGCAATCCTCATGAAAGACAAGAACACATGTTTTTTGGGGAGTTTTTGCTTTCTAATTTGTAATAATAAGTTTGTTGTAGGTGGCTCGCAATGTTGGTAATAGTAGAAATCCATTCTGCCTCTGAGTCACTCTAAAAAACATTAAAAAACTGCCAATAATACCTTATTTACATTCCGTAACCTGTATAATAACCAAACTGTAGCGACATTGTTATTGTAAGAGCAAACACAGAGGAACTGTAGTAACACATTGCCTTGTGACGGCATGCTACAGCATTAGCCGTAAACTAGCTTCTGCATCAGCAGCTGAATCGCTGTTGAGTCTGTAATGCACAACACAATGCGATAGGACACCAATTTGTACTGAATGAAAAACATGAACGATTATTATAACAGCCCTTTTCAACTGGCGGCCTGCGGACCACATCCGGCCCGCTAAAGCTTGTCATTTGGCCTGCCGAACATCACCCAAATAAGCTTGATAAAACCATTCAAACTAGGGTTTCTGATGTATGCAGTACTCCCACCACCCCACAGGGGGCAACGTGAGGCATATGTGTCACAATTAAGCCGCAGTGGGGTGAGTAGAAGAAGACTACTCATTCAAACCAAAAATGGTACTTTCAACCCTGAAAAAAAATCAGGAAAAATACAACTTTTAACAGTAACTGGACAACAAAGTATGAATGTTCTGCCCCAAGCAAGTGCGTGAGTCATTGTTTCTTGTCGATCTTTTAAGCGACGGACACGGTGTTCCATACAAGCAGGGACAACGGTAGAAATCCACACTTGTAAACTTCATCACAAAACTTAATCCCAGATCTTTGTACATAAAGTTTTTTATCAAACAATCATCAATCAAAATCTATTTATATAGCCATTAATCACAAGTGTCTCAAAGGGCTACACAAGCCACGACATCCTCGGCTCAGATCCCACATCAGGGCAAGAAAAAACTCAAACCAATGGGCCAATGAGAAACCTTGGAGGGGACCACAGATTTGGGGACCCCCGCCCCTGGGCGAACGGTGCAATGGATGTCGAGTGTATATACCGGTAGTTAATAATGTGAGAGTCCAGTCCATAGTGGGGCCAGCAGGGGATCATCTTTAATGGAGACAAGTCATCAGCGCAGAGACGTCCCCAACTGATGCACAGAGGAGTGGTCCATTCTGGGACCCGATTTTGAGCAGCTCGCGCATCATCTGTGGTCACTTGATAACCTCTCCACGCAGGAGAGAGGGGCAGAGCAAAAAAAAAAGAGATGGCAGATCAACTGGTCTAAAAAGGGGGTCTTTTTAAAGGCTAGAGTATACAAATAAGTTTTGTTTTGTATTGGAATTGCTGACTTTGTGATGTCTTTTGTATTCGTGGTCGTGTTTTTTGTCTGAGTAGATCTGAAAATCAAAGCTTGAAGCGCCAAAGTTGACCAGCAGACAGCGATAACGCTGCACCTTAAGTTTAATTGTGTTGAGACAATGTTTGCTGTGGATCAATCAATCAATCAATGTTTATTTATATAGCCCTAAATCACAAGTGTCTCAAAGGGCTGCACAAGCCACAACGACATCCGCGGTACAGAGCCCACATAAGGGCAAGGAAAAACTCACAACTCCAATGGGACGTCGATGTGAATGACTATGAAAAACCTTGGAGAGGACCGCATATGTGGGTGACACCCCCCCCCCCCCCCCCCCTCTAGATGTTGTTCAATATCTATATGCGTAAACATATGTAGTTTGTGTGAATGTATTAACACTAAGCCCAGGGGCTTTTAGGTCATTGCAAAGCGCTGCTGTACCTAACTCACATTTGCTTTGTAGTTGCTTGTTCGAGCCCAGCGGATGACAACTGTTACATGTGATCATTCTTATGTATTGAGCATACAGTAAATCTTCTATGTGACCACCATTCTTTCTATACTTTCTTCCATGTTTAGATTACCTATGTAGAGCAGCCCCTAAAAGACCTGACCCGTGCCTTGGGGACCTACGGCGTGAAGGATGGAGATGTGGTGGTTCTTAGACAAGCGAACAGACCACCGCCAACTCAGCCGGCCTTTCCAGGTAAGAACATTTCATGTGAAGCAACAATAACAAGAGAATGCTGTGGATACTTCCTGAATGTTTAAAACTACTGGTCTCTCGTCCATTGCTTTTTTGTACTCCTATTGAGCTAGCAAAACTAGAAAAGTGTTGTGAAAAAGCTAAAAACACTTAAAAGCAGAAAGTAGCAATGAGCACAGTAGCTAACGCCTGCAACACTGAGCAGAACAGTGAGCAGTGAGGACTGGAGATCGATCAGCCAGCCCACAATGGAAATGCTACCAGGCACAAATTGGCTGCCATTTAGGCACACAATGGGTGGATGTAACATTAAAACACAAAACATTGGTATAAAGTCTGCAGTTCATAAATTGACAATGAGGGGTTTGTAAATTGCGCTTCCAATGTACATCTCGTTATGGAGATATAAAATTAGCTACATGGGGATACATATTTTTGTCAACATCACACAGTACTAACTTTTAAGTATCGATTCTAATTCCCTGTTATTGGTATCGTATAGGTTCAAATGTGAAAGGTACCCATCCCGCTTGCCCCAATTGTTATTAATTTCCTATAAATAATGTATCTTTGTTTGTGTAGCTATGCCAGCAGCGTGTAGAACAAATAAATCCTCTAGATTGCAGGAGGTACATAATTAACTTGTGTATCCATAAATTGCCTTTCATACAAGCAACAGTTGTCATACCATTTAGCATGACATGTTGTCATATATTCCATAATCAGATCTAAACATTTCCATGTGGTTTCTTCTTCAGAATGCTTGACTTCAAGCTGCTGAAAGCGAAGATAAACCTGTGTTGATGTAGAGCAGTTATTATTATTATCTTTAGGGATGCAACAATTTGTCTCCCACAATTATATTTCAACAATAGTCGTGACGTCATCACTCATGTTTTTCTGCGCCGCCACTCGCAAAAAACATTGCCAGTGTGAGAACATTTCCTCCTATTCTTATTAAAAACATGAATACCTTGCTCATTTTTCAATGCAGACCTTGTTTTTATATCTTTACATCTGTGATACGCAAGCATTAAAATCGAAGGCATGATGTTGGACGTCTGGGGGTAGGACACGGTCTCAGCCTCGGTAAGATTGTTAGCTTGTACTTTGCCAGCACGCGAACAAGTGTGAGACGAAATTGTGTGAAAAATAACTATAACTCCCATTTTAGCCAAAGTCAGCCAGCTAAACTTTGTCTACATCAATTCAAGTACTTTTTTAGCAGCGTCAATTTGCAATGCCGTAAAAAAAAGAGACACAATAACAAAAGCGAACCACACGCGTGCACACACACACACGCATAGAGACAGACAGCCACCAATGCGGAGGTATCATAACATTAAACATACAATCTATTAAATAGCCAACATTTTAAGAATTAATCCAACATACATTTCTACACATTGAGTCTATTAGAGTGCTTAAACGGCCAAGAGTTAATCAGTCAATCTACCAGTGTGCAGCTTTTTACATCACAAAATGCTTTTGTTTTAGAGGAAGTGAGATTTTGAGTTTTGTTGTTTGTTTTCATCCATCCATCCATTTCTACCGCTTGTCCCTTTTGGGGTCACTGGAGCCTCTCTCAGCTGCGTTCAGGCGGAAGGCGGGGTACACCCTGGACAAGTCGCCACCTCATCGCAGGGCCAACACAGATAGACAGACAACATTCACACTCACATTCACACACTTTTTCATTGCTGCTATTTTAACTGTTTTTAAATACATAAACAAAGTCAAACAGTTTTTTTTAGTATTTTGCCTTTTCTTTCTTTTAATAGACAATATTTTAATAGTCATTTTAATTTTTGTAACAGCTACCGGTGAATGAGCAGCACAGTTACAGTATGAATAAATATTTATGAATGAATTAGTCATCTTTGTTCATAAGCACATGCCTAAAATAACTTACTGGTAAGCTGAATTTAGAAGTCAATGGAAAAATTAGAGCCAGTAAATTTGTGTACGCTTTATTATCCGACTACTTGACTAGTCGTTAAGATAGTAGATGAGTAATCGACTATCAAAATAATTGTTAGTTGCAGCCTTAATTATCTTATGTCCATTAAAGTGTAACTTGGACACAAGTCTCTAAATTCCTCATCTAAACACAGGCGACAAACTGCACTTTTAACATCCTGGCTTTATGCAATGATTCATAAAATATTGCCACTTTTTGCTTCATTAGATTGAGTCTACTGAGAGATCCCTTTTGTAAATGGATAACGTTATTTACCAACCTTCACTTCCTTTTCTCTGCAGGTCTGCCCCATATCGACTTTAGCTCCATCACAGTCCCAGGCACCTCTTCTTCCACGGCTCCTCGTAGTACTGTCATGCCACCGCAACAGATTCCACAGCAGAGGCAACAACAACAACAACAACAGCCGCAGCTGTCACCGCTGCAGCAACAACAACAACAACAACAACAACAGCAGCAGCCGCAGAATTGCGCACAAACCTCCGCACCAACGACCAGTCGCGGCTCCACTTCTCCTCAGGGGATGGATGACCCTGCCTTACTTCAGCAAATGCTCCTTTCCAATCCACACGAGCTGTCTCTCCTGAAAGAGCGAAACCCGCCTCTGGCCGAGGCTCTGCTGAGCGGAGATTTAGGTAGATGAAGAAATGTCACTTTGCGGTGATCTTCTACACGCTGTAGCCGTCTGGTTTGTTTTCAGAGCGCTTCACCAAAGTGTTGCTGGAGCAACAGCAGGACCGAGCGAAGCGTGAGCAGGAGCGAATCCGACTGCTGACCGCAGATCCTTTCGATTTGGATGCGCAGGCGAAAATCGAGGAGGATATCAGGTTTGCATAAGAGTTCATCATCTATAACATAATAATCAGGCATGATGGTTGACACTCATTTTGGAATGTAATTTATCTTACGCATGTATCTGTGCACACTCCAGGCAGCACAACGTAGAAGAAAATATGACCATTGCCATGGAGGAGGCCCCAGAAAGCTTTGGGCAGGTGGTTATGCTCTACATTAACTGCAAAGTCAACGGGCACCCAGTGAAAGCTTTTGTTGACTCAGGTAAAATAGTGACATAACTTGTATTGTTGCTGTGAACCATTGGATACTTGTTTAGTTCACCCTCTTAGGAACATTTTAATAGCATCATTCAACAGGCGCCTTCCGCCCCAGTGCTGTGCTATTTTGGCCATGAACGTGCAACCCTACTACATTTTAGATTGATGAATCTCTGTGTTTAACTCGTCAATGCATGGGCAAGTATGCAGCGTACTGTATATTATTTCAAGGCATCTCTGTCTTTGCTCTCTGGCCCATGCTGCGTGTATTTAGGCGCTCAAATGACCATAATGAGCCAAGCGTGTGCCGAGCGATGCAACATCATGCGCCTCGTGGATCGCCGCTGGGCAGGGATTGCCAAGGGAGTGGGCACGCAGAAGATCATCGGCAGAGTTCATTTGGGTGAGAGGTTTTTTTTACACCTACACCTTCCACGTCTGTAGCTGAGTGATGGACAATTTGCAAAGTTTCAGACATAGTTTTAAGACATGTAGCGAAGCTGCCCATTGGAAAGGGTGGATAAATTATTAGCCAAACAGCTTTGAGTTTTATATTGATATCAAAAAGTAAACACCATGTTTTTTTTTACATTACTCATGTTTTTTTCATGTCACAAAGGTATTACTTCAAAAACCATTCATGTGACACACATTTTTCATTCTGTTAATGTTTTATTGTGTATAGTTAATTCCTATACGAAATATTTCTGCTCAAACTCTTAATGGATCTGTCCCGATACAGCATCAACATGTGCATATAAAGGTACATAACTTTAAAAAAATAAACCTCCCTCAATCAAAATGTAAAAATAGAGATAAAGGCATAATGTAATGACAAAAAGCTGACAATTTTTAAGTACCAATGATTGTCACACACACACACCCTTGATCAACCCCTGTGTATATATATGTGTATATATGTATATCTATATATGTATATATATTAGGGCTGCAACTAACGATTAATTTGATAATCGATTAATCAGTCGATTAATCGATTAATAATCGGATAAAAGAGACAAACTAAATTTCTATCCTTTCCAGTATTTTATTGAAAAAAACAGCATACTGGCACCATACTTATTTTGATTATTGTTTCTCAGCTGTTTGTACATGTTGCAGTTTATAAATAAAGGTTTATTATCAATCAATCAATCAATCAATGTTTATTTATATAGCCCTAAATCACAAGTGTCTCAAAGGGCTGTACAAGCCACAACGACATCCTCGGTGTCGAGTGGGTCTGACATAATATTGTGAAAGTCCAACACATCAGCGAAAGTCCAGTCCATGGTGGAGCCAGCGGGAACCATCCCGAGCGGAGACGGGTCAGCAGCGTAGAGATGTCCCCATCTGATGGACAGGCTAGCGGTCCACCCCGGAGCAGAGTAGAAAAGAAAAGAAAAGAAACGGCAGATCAACTGGTCTAAAAAGGGAGTCTATTTAAAGGCTAGAGTATACAAATGAGTTTTAAGATGAGACTTAAATGCTTCTACTGAGGTAGCATCTCTAACTTTTACCGGGAGGGCATTCCATAGTATTGGAGCCCGAATAGAAAACGCTCTATAGCCCGCAGACTTTTTTTGGGCTCTGGGAATCACTAATAAGCCGGAGTTCTTTGAACGCAGATTTCTTGCCGGGACATATGGTACAATACAATCAGCAAGATAGGCAGGAGCTTGACCGTGTAGTATTTTATACGTAAGTAGTAAAACCTTAAAGTCGCATCTTAGGTGCACAGGAAGCCAGTGCAGGTGAGCCAGTATAGGCGTAATATGATCAAACTTTCTTGTTTTTGTCAAAAGCCTAGCAGCCGCATTTTGTACCATCTGTAATCTTTTAATGCTAGACATAGGGAGGCCCGAAAATAAAACGTTACAGTATTAAAAAAAAAAAAAATTAAACTGCCTCTACGCATAGCATAGATCCAACGAATCGATGACTAAATTAATCGCCAACTATTTTTATAATAGTTTTTAATCGATTTAATCGATTAGTTGTTGCAGCCCTAATATATATATATATATATATATATATATATATATATATATATATATATATATATATATTGTAAGGAAGGGATAGTAGTTCTTTTAGAGTTGGGACACAATGGACAGATTCCGGCCAGAGAATCCTTTAATCATCTTTATTGTTGATTTAAATGTGTATGGTTTTGTGTGTGTGTGTGTGTGTGGTATTTAGTCGTCAACGCACACAAGGCTGGCTGCCACCACTGATTGAAACCGGCTATTCTGACAAAGACGTGCTTTAAAGGGGAAATGACGTCACAGATTGACCTATCAACCTAAATGCATAGGAACATTACAAAACTGGTTAAAGGCACACAATAGGCTTTCGTACACAGCCGCCCCCAACTGTCCGTATGGCAGTTGAAACTAGAAGAAAGTCTATGAGGTAGTGTCCTCGTCATCAAGAGGTGGAAACATGATCAGTCAGGCGACTGGGCGAAGGTAGGTGCGATTCTTCACTTGTATTCTGGCAGTCCAGACCCGTCCATCTGCTCCTGGATGTGTCTGAGTGATCCGTCCTACAGGCCACGATCCTCGGGGGAGTTGAGGATCCACTATCAAGACAACTTGACCAGCCAAAAGGGTCTTGCCATCGTTCCTCCACTTGTTACGTTCTTGCAGAAAATCCACGGCGGAAGGTGGGGATGAAGCACCAGCAACAGCCGCCCCATGAAGGGAGCTAGCTGTCTCTTGTAGAAGCTGTTTCCATGTGGAGAACTTACTGAAATCAGTAAGCTGAGTGGATGAAGCACAGGAAATAGTTCCAACGAAGGCGGATTTCCTCAGCTCTGTGGCATCCGGTTCCAGGTCAGATGTAGGCAAATTGGGCCACTCATTTTCTGGCAGGTAAAGGAAGTGCGGGCCCTTATTCCAGCGGTGCTCTTGGATCATTTCCCAGGTTGACCACTTGTCAAGGAGATCTGCAGGCTGGATCTGGTCGTCCCAGCCAAGGTTGGACTTCCACATATCTTGGATGAGCACCTTACACCGAGTGGTAAATGGTACAATGAATCCTAGGGGGTCATAAAGCTTGGCCAGGACACTGTAGACATTTCGAAGAGTGGCAACTGATGATTCTGTTGTGTGACGCTTGAAACTCAGAGTGTCATTCAAACAATCCCAGCATAGTCCAAGAGTGGGTTCGTGGAGGTTATCACTTGCTTTGGATAACCACAGCTCACTAGTTGCTGATCGTGCATCAGGTGGTAGATGGGCCACAACTTCTGGCATGTTGCTAGCCCACTGTCGGATCTCGAAACCTCCCTTGCTAAGAAGTTCACGCAGAGTGTCAATGAGAGCTTTGGCTTCTTCAACCTTACTCAGACTGTGGAGGCAATTATCCACATAGAAGGAGTGCTCAACCACTTGCATGAGCAGAGAGTCTGGTGGCTCATAGTCCCTGACGTGCTGCTGTAAGGCGTACACTGCACAACAGGGGCTGCAGGTTGTTCCGAAAGGTAGGACCTGCCATTCAAAGATCTGCGCTCTAGATTCCCTGTCCATGTTCCGCCACAGGAATCGAAGGAGTGGTTTATCATGGTCAAGTAAGCGGATCTGGTGAAACATTGACTTGATATCCCCGCTTATGGCTATTGCATGACATCGGAACCGCAAGAGGACTCCAATCATAGTAGGGCCCAACGTTGGTCCAGGGAGGAGATGATCATTCAAAGACTGGCCATTGTAGAAGAAAGAACAGTTGAAGACCACTCTGTCTTTCCCATTGTGGTGCACCATATGATGTGGTACGTACCACGACTCAGTACTCTTTGCTGCCTCCTCTGAAGGAATCTCAGCAACGTATCCTGTTTTGATAAGTTTGTCCATCTCTCTACGATAAGAGGTTGCAAGGTGAGGGTCTTTGGCCAACCTGCGTTCAATGCTGCGCAAGTTTGGCATTACAGCATCTGAAGGTGCACATAGCATAGTGCTTGGCTGGCGACGTAACAGGGGTGTCGCGTAGCGCTGGATACCATCAACAGGTACACGCTTAGAGTCAGTCTGTAAAAGAGAGAGACCTTGTTGGTCTTGCTTGGAACGAGATGCAATCTTCTCGCTGACGTAAGGGAGAGTATCGATCTGCCAGAGACGTTCCACATTCTTGAAAAGTTCGGTATATGGGGATTCAGTGGTAACGTGCAGACAGGAAGGCTGATGGGAAGATGCATAAATCACAGACGGACCTTGTAGGGACCAGCCTAGGTTGGTACAGACTGCTATGGGGCCGCCAGATGGGCCTGCTCGCACCGGCTCTGTAGGAGCAAGAAGCTGAGACATATCAGAACCTATGAGGAGTAGCGGTTGCGCTCGATGGATAGGCAGCAAAGGAAGGTCTTTGAGGTGCTCGTAGCGTTTTTGGAGGGCCGCTACTGGATATGTGTGCTGAGATAGGCTCAGATTCTCAGCCGTGAAGGCATTTTTAATCCAATACTTCTTGCTTGGCTTGAAAATGGGAGAGACGTGAAGGCTGACTGACGAACCATTGAGCACTTTCACTTCTTGTTGAACAGTTCTCAGGTGAAGGGTTTCAGGATGCTTAGCAAGTTGTAGTTGCTCTACTGCATAGGGGAGGATGAGTGTTCTCTCAGAACCATCATCGAGCACAGCAAATGTCTCTAGAGTGCAGTCTCCATTTTGTAAGAGCACTTTAACAACTTTCAGCAAAACTCTTTGAGGGCTTTGAGGCTGTTCCAGGTAGACTGTGGGTTTTTGGTTACTCATCATCAGGACTTGTTGAGATGACTCTTGGATCGTGTCATGCAGTACTGTGAGGTGCGTCTCTTTGCATAATTTACAAGGGCGTTTAAGCGTACATGCTGCAGCTTTGTGGCCACGACCGCACTTCCAACATCTGTTACCTTCTTGGATCCACTTATTGATCTCACTGGTATTCAGTTTCTTGAAGTCCAGGCATGAGTTGAGGTAATGTTCCTTACTGTTGCAAAATGGACAATAAGGACTAGGTTTAAAGGGTTTTGACTTTGTCAGATTGGTGCTCTGGCTGCTACCAGTTTCACCAGAACATAAGAGAATTGATGCTGTCCTTTGTTTGGGCCATGGACTATTATAATCCCTCTTGGCAGGAGGAGGCCCCGGGTTGTAGAGGTGAGTGACTCGGCTGGCGAGGCGCTTAGCTTGAGCTTTAACTTGAAGCCAGGATGCCAGGTCGGGCAGGGTGTAAGTTTGGTTGGTACCTGGCTGTAGAATGCCTCGACAAAGACAGTATTCCATAAATCCGTCTCGGTGAGCAGGAGGCATTTTACTTATGAGGCGGTCAACGTGAGAACCACATTTGAGCTCGCATCCAAGGGGTCCCTCTAAAGTCCGCAGCATACCAACTAAGGTCTGAACTGAGAGAGCAAAGGTGTCGAAAGCTTCTGCATCCCCCACTCTGATGGCTGGTGAGTTCAGGATAGCTCCTAGTTCACTCTGTACTAGTTGTCTAGGCTGGCCATATTTGTCTTGTAGAGCCCCTAGCGCAGCCGTGTACGGGTTTGGGTCATACATGAATGACTTGGCTAACTGCAGAGCGTTAGGGAGTTTGAGCTGATTCAGTAGAACTTGATATTTATATTGCTCGCTCAGGTGAGGATGACTATTCATCAAGTTCTCTAACGCCATCTTGAGTAGGGCGAAATCACTTTCCCGGCCACTCTCAAACCTTGGAAGTACTGGTTTGGGAATGCCATAGGATGTAGCGATCAGCGTCTCGATGCCCGGGTAGGACCAGGGTGGTGCTGCCGGGGTAGGAGTAGCAGATGGTAATGTGTATTGAACATACTGCCCAGCAGGAGGAGGTGCACCAGCTGGAACTGGTGGTTGTGGTACAGAAGTTTGCATGGTTTGTGGCACTGCGGCTGCATGTGTCATTGTTGATGCATAACTAGATGTGGGAATGACTGGCATATGTTGACTTGTGAAAGACACAGATGCAGGAGTTGTAGTGGGGGCTACTAAAGTCGGGACACAAGTTTGTGCACCTTGCACAGGAATGGGAATCGTTGTCAATGGCTGTGTAATCGGGATAGCGGCAGCGGATTTCATTGGAGTTATTGATGGGAGCTGAAGCATGTCAGCAGCGGGCGGAGCTGACATTGTTGACATTGCATCATCTTCAGACTCCGACAGGAAAGACTTGACAATACGGGCAATGTGTAAGTCTTTCTCCAGTTTCTTTAAGCGTCTGCGCCGTTCCATTTCCCTTGCCATATTCTCCTTGGCAAGGTGAGCATCCTCTTGTAGTCGTTGTCCTTCTTTAGCTTGTGCATCCAATCTCTTAGCCTCCAAGTCAGCTTTCCTTTCCTCCTCTATTTCTTGCTGTAGGTCAGCAAGCTCCAAACCTTTAATTCGCTCCTCTAGGGCAGCTGTTTGAACATCCGGAATATTTTGGAGCAGTTGAAGCCCATGCGATCGCCGAGAGGATCGACGTGAAGAAGCAGATGACTGGTACTCTGACGCACTCCTAGCTCTGGTTGGCCTTGCTTCACCGTGTTGTCCTACTGGTAGTGAGGAGATTTGGGCAGCAGGCAGTTGAGAGGGAAGGAGGGTGACATCGTAAGGGGCCAGATGCTGTGGTAGTCGAATGTCTCTCTTTGGCCTGACAGAGGGCTGGTGATCAGCAGGTGATGACTCCATAGTGTCTGATGGTGGAACTCTATCCGGCTCGAAGGACCAATGTAAGGAAGGGATAGTAGTTCTTTTAGAGTTGGGACACAATGGACAGATTCCGGCCAGAGAATCCTTTAATCATCTTTATTGTTGATTTAAATGTGTATGGTTTTGTGTGTGTGTGTGTGTGTGGTATTTAGTCGTCAACGCACACAAGGCTGGCTGCCACCACTGATTGAAACCGGCTATTCTGACAAAGACGTGCTTTAAAGGGGAAATGACGTCACAGATTGACCTATCAACCTAAATGCATAGGAACATTACAAAACTGGTTAAAGGCACACAATAGGCTTTCGTACAATATATATATATATATCAGTGACGTGCCGTGAGGTTCATGGCTGGTGAGGCACTGACTTCATCACAGTCAGATTTACAAACATATGAACCCTAAAGAGTATCTTATTCACCATTTGATTGGCAGCAGTTAACAGGTTATGTTTAAAAGCTCATACCAGCATTCTTCCCTGCTTGGCACTCAGCATCATGGGTTAGAATTGGGGGTTAAATCACCAAAAATAATTCCCGGGCGCGGCGCCGCTGCTGCCCACTGCTCCCCTCACCTCCCAGGGGGTGATCAAGGGATGGGTCAAATGCAGAGGACAAATTTCACCACACCTAGTGTGTGTGTGACATTCATTAGTACTTTAACTTAACTTTAACTTTACACATACAAACTGTAGCACACAAAAAAGCACATTTAATAAAAAAACGTTATTATGGTCTTACCTTTATGTAATATATTGGGTTGGAGGCAATAACCAGGCGAGGTGATGAAGTACGTCTTTTTACTGTAGACTTCAGAACAGACTCAACACACTTGACGTCAGGTGCGCAACACCACGTAAATCGTTGGCCAACCAAAAAGTAACCCCAGTACGCTATAGCCAACATTAACCAGGAGATGGCAACAGACAAACATAGATCACTCTATTACATTCCTCCCCTTTTAGAAATGTATTATGTAGAAGTTACTCAAAAGAAATATAACAACCCAACCAAAAAATGCAGCAGCTCAATAAGAAGCCAAAAAGTGCAAAAACAATAATGTTCGTGTTGGAGGAGTTGTGAATGAATGAAATATGAAATCCGTGCTGCAGTCTGCAGGTGTACCTAATGTTGTGGCCCTGTCATTCACAACTCCTCCAACACGAACATTATTGTTTTTGCACTTTTTGGCTTCTTATTAAATAACTTTTTTAAATAGATTCAATCTTGCATGTGGAAAGTTTAAGTGTGGGCTTTAGTTGATATAACACTCCCGTCAGGGGGTGCATTCTACGGCGGGGTGCATTCTCTACCACCAGGAGGCGGGATTACTGCGAGCCTCACACAGTGCGTCTTCGCAGCAGTTTTATGATTGCTCAGCACAAGAAATACTTTACACACATACAGTTGTTGACAAAATACACTCCACATTATATACCTCAGCTAACTAAACTATGGAAATGTATAATATAGTTCATATAGCAATACGGTCTCACTGCACAGCAGGCCAGCAGTTAGCCGAGTCCGCAATCCATGTTGAGGCACAGCTGAGTGACGTGCCTCAACTGGCTGCTGATCACCGCACCGTCTCTTCTCAGTATTTGAACGGCAAATGTGAAAATTCAGCGATTTTGAATAAAAATACTCTAAAACTGGTGAAGTTAAATGGAAAATAACTTTATAGTATAATCACTGGATACATATAACAATTAAATTTTTTTTTTGTATCTTTACATTTTTTTCTTTCCGTGATGGCAGGTGAGGCCCCGCCTCGTCACTGATATATATATATATATATATATATATATATATATATATATATATATATATATATATATATATATATATATATATATATATATATATATATATATATATATATATATATATACAATTTTGTGGAATAGCCTTCATTTCTAAGAACAAGAATAGACTGTCGAGTTTCAGATGAAAGTTCTCTTTTTCTGGCCATTTTGAGCGTTTAATTGACCCCACAAATGTGATGCTCCAGAAACTCAATCTGCTCAAAGGAAGGTCGGTTTTGTAGCTTCTGTAACGAGCTAAACTGTTTTCAGATGTGTGAACATGATTGCACAAGGGTTTTCTAATCATCATTTAGCCTTCTGAGCCAATGAGCAAACACATTGTACCATTAGAACACTGGAGTGATAGTTGCTGGAAATGGGCCTCTATACACTTATGTAGATGTTGCACCAAAAAACAGACATTTGCAGCTAGAATAGTCATTTACCACATTAGCAATGTATAGAGTGTATTTCTTTAAAGTTAAGACTAGTTTAAAGTTATCTTCATTGAAAAGTACAGTGCTTTTCTTTCAAAAATAAGGACATTTCAATGTGACCCCAAACTTTTGAACGGTATATATATATATATATATATATATATATATATATATATATATATATATATATATATATATATATATATATATATATATATATATATATATATATATATATATATATATATATGAATGAATGCTTTGGAGCCCCTGCCTTGAAATAAAATAATGTTTGCTTTGGTGCCCTTCTAACTTGCCTTGGTGCCCTAAAATATGAGCCCTCCTTTTAGGCAACACTTGCTCTCTCAAAAGTGAAGCAAATAACTTGGTTCCAAGGACACATTTTACTGTTAGAACTAGGGGTGGCCCGATTCGATACCATTAGCCCAATATGAGCAAATAAAAACAAGTATTAGATGATGTGTTTGCACGTAAGATGTGTGATATAATGTCCGATACAAGCAGTCCAGCAGCGTGTTTACTTGTGCAAAGCTGGACAGCCAGTTAGCATCTAAATAGCATCCAATAAGCACAACAGGTTGGTCATTTCGTTGATTTTAGTGAAGTCATTTGCAAAAGATAAACATGGTAGGTAGTAGGCTACTACAAGCTAGGATCTTCACAACAGCTAAGCACTATGTATGAAAAAAGCCAGACGTAATACGTGTCCTTAGTTGAACAATATTGCAATCGAAAACAGTATTTATCATTTATCATTATAAATAAGTATCAGAATAATTATATGTGTATATTACTACACATACAAAGCCTCCAAGGCAGAAGTGTATTAAAAAGTATCCAGTAACAAACGTGTCCGCACCATTCATTTTTAGAGGCTATTGTTAGTGTTCATTGTGATTTTGGAATTGTATTTATATTGTTTGAGTGTTTTCCATGGTTGTGATGATATTTCCTTCCCTTTCTGCCATGATAGTTGAGGCGATTGTAATCAGAGGAAAGTTACATTTTAAATAAAAAAAATTACATTTAATATATTTTCCTCCTGGTCCTTCATTTCAATAGGTCATGAAAAATATAGATAGTTATCGATATCGACTGACATTAAACACTTTTCAGCCATATCGCCCAACCATAACCGCTATTTAGAACATTATTAAAAAGTCAATTTTGCCATTTTCAAGGGACCTTGAAAAGTCATCATTCCACCAAGTTGCTAAAATGTTGCTCATTCACTTTTGTCCACGCAGCTCAGGTCCAGATTGAAGGGGATTTTCTTCCCTGTTCTTTCTCCATCTTGGAGGACCAGCCCATGGACATGCTCCTTGGCCTGGACATGCTGAAGAGACACCAGGTACAATCCCTGATTCCATCCGCCCCATTGGATGCAATCTACACTGGAGGATGCACATTATTGTTCTCTTTTCCCGCAGTGTTCAATCGACTTGAAGAGAAACGTGCTTCTCATTGGCACGACAGGCACGGAGACTCGCTTCCTGTCTGAGGCTGAGCTGCCCGAATGCGCCCGGCTGGCATACGGGCCCGAGGGACGTGAAGAGGGTCGTCCGGAAGAGATAGCGGACAGGGAGCTGGCTGAAGCGCTTCAGAGGTCCATACAAGAAAGCGGTAAGAAACATATAAATTACAAACGCATGAGCACTTTTCAAATCCATTCACGCTGTTGTTGTACGATCACTCCATGCAATCACCACTTACTTTGACGCAAAGTCCAGCAAAAAGCATGCATTAAAACAATTGTTAGTCGTCAAAACAGTGCTACAGTCCGCTTACATAAGAACCACTCTCTGCGCGCTTCAGTTTGCTCGTGCACTGTCTCTCTAATTCCCTATGCGTACGGCGTTCCTCCTTGTTGGCACTAAGAGGCGGCCCCTGCAATCCCCTCCTTTATAATTGGTCATTTTAAACGCATAATGTCTCCTGGTCAGAGACAATTCTAGGGACTGTTGTTGTCAAACTATGTCCCTTCTGAAGGAAATTAGAGTCTTTAGACAAAATAACCCATTGTAATATTTAGGGATGGGAATTGAACAGATTTTTCCAGTTCGGGTTCTACCATCGATGCAGTTCCTTAACGGTTCACTTATCGATTTTTATTTGGAAAAAAATAGAACAAAAAGGTTGATTATAAGGCTGCAGCTAACGATTATTTTTCTATCGATTAATCTATAGATTATTTTTTCGATTAATCGGTTAATCTGTAGATTATTTTTTCGATTAATCTATAGATTATTTTTCCTTTTACCGATTATTTTTTTATTCAAAATGAAGATGAAAAAATAAATGTAGGCCCGTTTTTTCAAAAGGCATGGCTTTTATTTACAAAAAAAAAGAAGTATGGCCACTCAGTCAACATTGACAACAACATGACTAAATATTCTGTAACAATGTAAACATTTAAAACTTTTAACATTTAACAAAATTAAAAGTAGCTTATTTGCTTTTTAATGTGCAAATATAAAAGTCAACATCCAGTGCAAATCTTAATATTCTGCAATAGTATAAGCATTTCAAAATTAAAAGTATTGCTTATTTTGCTTTAAAATGTGCAAAAATAAAGATAAACATCCAATACAAAAAAGTGCAAAACGAAATATTCTGTAACAACAGTGTAAACATTTCAACAAAAGTGAAAGTATTGCTTATTTGCTAAAATGTGCAAAAATAAAGATAAACATCCAATACAAAAAAGTGCCAATCTAAATATTCTGGAGCACTGTAAACATTAAGTATTGCTTTTAAAATGTGCAAAATAAACATCCAGTCCAACACAGTACACAATAACCAATTCTACTCATTCCAGTGAGTGTCTAACAGTTGTAATGAAGAAAGGTTAGCATGTCTACATGCTTTGCTTCTTTTCTTGTTTACAATATTCCCAGCAGCTGAAAATAGGCGCTCAGAAGGGGTCGATGTGGCTGGAACTGAGAGCTAATTAGCCTTCACCTCAAGCCAGGATTGCGAGTGAGCTGAGCTGCAGTTTAAGTTTCTAGAAGGTCAACGGGCTCATAGTGATGTTACTAGTAGTTGACTGGGTGGTGTTTATTATCATTTGGGGAGAGTCCGCTGCCTGATGCTCACCTGCTAAACACCTATCTCAGACCTGGGCATTGTACGGCCCGCGGGCCGCATCCGGCCCTTTGCGCATCCCTGTCCGGCCCGCGTGAGGCCAAAATAAATTTAAAAAAGTATCTATGTCGAGTGTGCAATACAACGGTGCTGCTTTTGTTTTGAAAAGCGTTATTTGTATTACTTCCGTGTGGACGTATGCGCGTGTGCGATTGTGAGTGAATTGAACGGCGCAATTACAAATGACAAAATAAAGTTTAAAAAACATCTATGTCGTGCGCGCAATACAACTGTGCTGCTTTTATTTTGAAATGTGTTATTTATGCCGTATGTCCGGAGGGAACCTGTGAGTGAAGGTGCATAGAGACAAGTGATGAGACGCTAAAAAAAGAAAAGTTGATGAGGAATGGCGTGTTTTGGACTGGCAAGTATTTCTTTACATAAATTAATGGTAAAGCCGTGTGCTTAATGTGTGGTACACAGCTTGCTGTGTTTAAATATCATTTTAATCGCCACTACACGAAGAAACACGAGGGAAAATACCGGAATGTGTCTGATGAAGCGCGCGCAAGGGAGGCTGATGCGTTGATGGTAAAACTGCAAACCCAGCAAGGACTTTGTGCCATATTTCACACCCCCAGAGATGCAGCCGTCAGGACAAGTTTCGTCATTTCTCACAAAAGCGCCAGAAAAAGTAAGGCGTTTTCTGACGGAGAGTTTATTAAGGAGTGCTTATTGGACTTTGTTGCGCTGATAATGCCCGGAGACATTGACTGTTTTTCGCTAACTTTGGATGAGAGCTCTGATGCAGTCAATTAAAGAGACAACCACAGGTAATGACTTGTTCACAGAGGTATATGCGTGTTGGGACATGCTGGCAGGTGTGACAATCTAATCCACTTTATTTATATAGCACATTTAAACAACAAAATGTTTCCAAAGTGCTGCACAATAATATTACAAACAATATTCAAATATTATCCTTAGCTCCACCAATGACTGAATAAAAAGAAAAAACAATTACATATAAAACCAATATAAAAAACAATATAAAATAAATATGATTAAAAACTATTTTTAACAACAGATGGTTGTCCAAATCTGATGGGGAAAAATGTTGGATAATGCAGGATAAAGTGACCATCAAAAGCAATCTGCTTTTGTATAAAGTTAAGTTAGGTTAAATTAAATTACTATTATTATTATTAATTATTATTATTATCATCATTATTATTTATCTTACGGTATATCAAAAATAATATTGAGCAAAATTTAATTGAAATATTGTCGTGTGGCCCTCCAGCAGTGCTCGGGTTGCTTATGCGGCCCCCGGTGAAAATTAATTGCCCACCCCTGACCTATCTGCTCCACGCTGAAGCGCTGACTACATGCGCTCTGAATACGCACTGCTGATTGGCTGATAATGCTTCGTGTGTACCAATCAGATGGTTGTGTGGGTGGGACAATGCTGCATGCTGAGACAGAGGCAGACGGAGCAAAGCAGCTTGTTAAGACTTTAGCTTTAGCTTAGAAAACTCGTTCGGTACACCCCCGTACCGAACCGAAAGCCCCGTACCGAAACGGTTCAATACAAAACACGTACCGTTACACCCCTAGCAGATACAAATGACACATTCATGTTTTTGTGTAATGATGACAACGTATGCTCGCACGGACGATTGACTAGTTGATGGTTTTCTTTTCAAATGTTCGTTCATAGCCGTTGTGCTGCTATGATAGGCCATTTCCGCTCGACACAGTGTGCATACAACAACATTATTAGGCCGTTTATTGAAATACTCCCACACTTTTGACCACTTTTGGCATGCTTTTCCCCCCTCGCTCGCACCGCTCGCATCGTCTTTGATCGTCTGCTTTGCGCTTCGCCATGACGGTAGTGTGACGTCATTATGCGACGCGTCGACGCACAAAAACGGCGTCGACGTATTTACGTAACCGATGACGTCGACTACGTCGACGCGTCGTTTCAGCCTTAGTTGATTAGCATCAATTTTGTTTGGTTTAGAGGTAAATTGACCTTACAAAGCCATAGTGAGGTTTTAAGAGGAACATATAGCATAAAAAAAAAAAACTTTTTAAAATAAATTTAATATATAAATACCGTATTTTCCGGACTATGTAGCTCACGGCTATATAAGCCGCATCCACAAATTTTTAGGAACATTTTTTATCCGTATATTAGCCGCACCAGACTATAAGCCGCAGATATATACGTTTCAAAATAAGTTGTTTACACATAAATATTCTGTAAATTATTATTTTACATAACTTAATTGTTTCCAAACGGTGTCTGTAACATGGTAGTATAAAGTATGATCAAACTAAACAGAAGTTATCATCATTCAATCAGCTAAACATATTAAATAACGCTTTGGTGACATCTTGGTGAGTTTACTGAGGAATTTGTGAAACTGAAACAATACAAAAAGAATGCCATTGTAAGTTAATAATACGAACACGAACACTCGTAAACGTGTTAGCGTATTAGCTAATGCAAACGGCGCTAGCATTATTACATTACGATAACACGTACAAATATGCATGAAAACACTCCTACAAACACCACACACGGGACGGTTTTGTAAAAACAAACAATTTTATTTATACTGTAAAACTTACAAACGTTGCTTGGAGTGATGAATAAAGAATCCATACGAGTAGTGTATTCGGCCGTCAGCAAAGAAAAATCCATAAATTAGCCGCACCGTTTAATAAGGGTTCAATGTGTAGGAAAAAAGTAGCGGAATATAGTCTAGAATTTTCGGTATTCTTCTGTAGAATTTAACAAAATAAAACATGTGAAAATTACACAAGAATGTAACATTTAGTAATATTTTCAAAACGTTTAAGAATCTTTTATCATCTCCCTACAAAATATACTGGTGAAACTCAAAATATTAAGATGGTTTGTTTAGATTTACAAGGCGAAACTATCATACATAACATGCAACACATGATATTTTGAGTATTGTTTTGATATAATTTTGATGATTATGGCTTACAGTTTATGAAAAGCTCAGAAAATGTAGGGTCTTCCCAAAAGCCATGATCATCAAAATTATAATAAAGGCTTGACATATCCCACTTTGCATGTCATGAGTTAATATGACATATTAATTTCACATTTGAAGTTGAATTGCTGACATGAATTGACTTTTGCACGATATTCTATTTTTATGAGTTTCACCTGTATAATGGAAATGACTGAGTGAAAATGTGGTTAAAGGAAAACATGCAACATTTCTCTGACTATAATTGAACATTCAACTCTTGAAAATGAGGAGTACATTAGTTCAAGCTTTTGACCACAAACTTAAGTCACTGCTTGTCGGTCCTGCGTGTACTAGCTGTTCCCTGCTGCGGTGAAAGAAAACGCTGTAGAGCCAAGCAGCAGACATGAACTGGAGCTACTTACTGCTCGCCTCTGAGCCAGTCAGAATCTTTCTCTCGTTTTCCTCATCTAAATTATGTAAAGTATGTATATATAATACAAACATTGCAAATACCTGGGGAGCATTTATTCAGAAAAACATTTTGTCAGTCAAAATAATATTTAATGACATCAAGTTGTTAATAAATAAATAAATTATGAATGGGTTATACTTGTATAGCGCTTTTCTACCTTCAAGGTACTCAAAGCGCTTTGACAGTATTTCCACATTCACCCATTCACACACACATTCACACACTGATGGCGGGAGCTGCCATGCAAAGCGCTAACCAGCACCCATCAGGAGCAAGGGTGAAGTGTCTTGCCCAAGGACACAATGGACGTGACTAGGATGGTAGAAGGTGGGGATTGAACCCCAGTAACCAGCATCCCTCCGATTGCTGGCACGGCCACTGTACCAACTTCGCCAAGCCGTCCCCGTTAAATGTTGTTGTTAAAGATTTTTGGCATGTTGTTCACATGACATCATAATAAATGGTAATGTCATCATTTAATAGATCGTAGTGTAAAACATGTTTATTAAATGACAAAATACAATAATATTGGCTTTTTTCGTCTAAAGACTCTAATCTAAAAACACAACATGTCAACATTTAAAGTGACCAATCAAAAAGGAAGGGAATTGCTGTGCATTCAATGTCTGCTCCTAAGTGCCAAAAGGAGGAACGTGGCACATGTAGAGACACAAAGACCGCTCGAGCAGAAATGGAGTCCGTGTGTGCAGTGTTTTTATACATGTGGATTTTGATTCTGTTTGTACGGCATGGAATTCATTGTTCTTCTACGTGATGCATTATTAGACATGACTAAGTATATAATACAAGTTGTAGTTTAGTTCATGTGTATAGTCCTGTGGTACAGTAGATCAGGCTTACAAAATAAAAGTCCAAAGTGTGATTTATTTATTTATTTTTTGCTGCATGTTGTGTGTGCGTGACTGCTAACTCTCTCCGTCCTTCTGCATGACGTGTGCTGTGTGTTAACCTCAAAGCAGAGCAGCACTGATGCAAATGGAGACAGCTGGAGAGGTCCAAACAATCAGGTACTTCAAGTCAGCCATTGTCCGTGCTAAATCCATTGCTTTTCTTAGTTATTATCATTTAATCTAAGTTGCAAGATATGTTAATTGATTTGTTTTTTTCTATGCATCTTATGCTTATTGTTGTGGGAAAAAGACAAGTTCAAGCAAGTAACTTCAGTCAATGTGTGAGCATTTACAATCTACAGTGGAATCTCTGAGTCTGGACGTTTGTTCTTAGAAAATCCATTGTCACCATCTGTAAACCTTTAATTACCGCACAGGCAATTCAAACTTTTTTTTAACCGTTTAACTTTTTTTATCAATCTTATTCGCCACACAAGTGTAAAAAGAAGTTAACAACTGCTGACGTAAATGCTATGTTTTATGAATGTGCACTTCATCTAAGATGGCGGTTTGCCTTTTGAAATAAGTGTTGCCAAACAGCCAAAGAAAAGGTAAATTATTCTTTGGTTGTTGGCGAACTGAAGCCTTGTCATATTTATTGACATCTCTTATTCAATTTGATGCAAGACGGCAGTTTTGAACGTAGAAGATGACGTGTTCCACTGTATTGATACATTAAGGTTGTCCTAAGCAACGCTCCCAACTAAGTATTTATGACAAATGTATTCTCTTCCAAAAAGACACTGCAGATGGACAGACTACCTCACCACAGCCGCAGTCATCGTCACTTCCCACAATCTCAGACCAAATGTCCTCATCAACCACTCATCCCTCCATCAGACCTGCCCCGGGCCAGCAGAACCAAACCTTGGATTTGTCACAGTCTGCCATGGTTCCTCTTGATAAGACCTTAGAGCCAGGACAGTGCCAGGACCAAGACGGCCGCCAGGAGGGTGATAGTTCTACGCCACAGCAGGTCCCCAGTAACAGCGTCACAGTTGGACCCAGTCAATCAGCAGAAGCTCTTCAGTGTCCAGATGGTGGTGCTGTCCCTGGAGAATCTACCAAGGTAGAGGACAACTCCCTCCATGCAGAGCAGGTGCCCATGGAGCAGGAGGTGACTGGGCCCAGCCCTTCTAAAGCGCCAGAAACATGTCCAACTGATCCCAACCAATCTGTAGAAATGGAACCCCCCCACAGTGTGAGTAGCTCTTGTAGGGACCAGACTGAGGGCGAGCGCTGCTCCAGCGCTGACAGCATCCCCTCCCTGGCCGCCGCCCTCATGGAGCTCCACGAACTGCTGCTCTCCAACACCACCTCCCAGCTACCGCCACATCTGGAGGACCTGCAGAAAGGGACGCCTGAAGCAGAAGCAAGCGATGCTAAAGCCAAACCCGCTACTGCTGCATGTGAAGGACCTTCAGGGTGTCTTGTGTGGGATGGAGAAGGAGCAGACTCTGTTGAGGGACCCCTGGAGCCTCCAGAAGGCTGCGCAGGCCAAGATGAAACCAGTGATCTCAGCATTTATCATCCTGAGTCGATGAGTCCTCCCGATTCTGTTGGGGACTTCAGAAAACCCCCTGAGGGGCAGCAGGGGAGCGAGGCTGCAGAAGGAGGAGCCTCTGACTCCCATCTCGGCCCTCAGGTCTCCAGCACCTCCTCCTGCTCCTCCGCCGCTGCAACCCCTCTCGCTCAGCCCGCACCTTCAGCTCCCTTTAGAGAACAATTTCCAATGGAACACATCCAGAGAATCCAGGCTGCAGGGTTTTCTGCCCACGATGCTGCAGAGGCTCTGGAGCGGGCACACGGGATCGTGGAGCTGGCACTGCTGGCGCTCCTGGCCCGCAGCATCACCGTGCCCACCTAGACTCAGAGCCGCTAACGTCTGTCTCATTTGAACTTTGGTTCTAATCCAGATGTCTCGTCCCTCCAAATCCAGATGTCTCGTCCCTCCACAACAGGAAGATGCTGTCTCAAGTACTGATGCTACTTTACTTGACTATTGCATGTTGATGAGCACCCAACTCAGTGGTTTGAAGGTCTTTTCTACCATAGATCGCATTGTTTTTTTCTACATTGTTCAATGCTGAACATGTCAGTTATTGTTCAAGCATTAAATATATAATACCCTTTCCTTAAATATGTAGTGTCTGTATCAATAAATTCTCTTGATAAAACAGAAAATTTTACTTTCTGCTCTCCTCAATAATCAAAGCAATCATTACATGGTCATCTATACATTAAAAATATAAGCAAATTTACAATTTCATTTTTGAAGGTTATACATTGGACGTGTACGTCCAATCTTCACGACTGGGTGCTCATTTCGTTTTCATTTAGTCGGTGAGAATATGACATCACTTTATTTGATTTGTCTTGCAATATACTTTTAATCTTGTATCAGATTTGAAAGAGCAAATAAAGCTGAATTAGTATTTGTATATTCTGTACTGTGTGTGGAATTACAGTTTTATTGTGTTTCTTTCCAGTTGGGTAAATGCATTGTGGTGTTTTTTGTAGCTTGTGGGTTTTTTCTCCTTTTCTTAGTAGCCAAGCGACCTCAGCAGCTGTCGTGCGTTGTGTGATTGCCTCCTGGCAGCAGCTTTTAATGAGGGCCAAGATGAAGCTTCTGAAGATGAAGACCATGGCTCAGTTTGACAGCACGCATGAAGGCTGCAGCGCAGACACGATCACTGAGCTCATTGCCTACTTTGAAGACCCTCTTCTAGGAGATAAACCAGGACGTGACCCTGCTGACCGCAGCAAGGATGACAGGTGAGAAAACTACATTGCAATTTTCCATGTTTTACTTCAGACGTGTTCTCCTGTAGTCCTGTAGATATTTCATCAGCCATCAGATCGGTGGCTGAAATGAAGTTATGGAGTTTTGGGAAAATGTGTAGGGTGCCGAAGTTCTCAGTTCCGGGACATGAGCGCCTCTCATCTCTGCTGACGGATCAGGAAACCAGAGAAGAGTAAGACGTCACGAAAGGTGTGATCTCTGCCTTCAGTAAACAACCTTCTTTGTGATGGCGTGCAGGCCTCAAGATCCAGAAGAGGAGGAAGTGGCGGTTGTGTCCTTCAAGTCAAAGTACATTCACATCTGTAAGTTCACTTGAGTGACCACATAGTCCGACTACTTTTGTCACTACACAAGCCCCCTCCTTTGGTACCATTGGAAGAGGTGGGCCGGTGCACGGCATGATGCCATGGACACACAATGTAGGCGTTTCATCGCTCCATGCAAGTTCTAAAAGATAACCAACACATTTCATAATACCGTCAAAATCATAAATATACTCTTACTAGATCCATTGGCGGAACTAATCAGAGTCAGGGCGGGCCTTTTAAATTCTGTGCCATCATGTGAAATACACGTGCGTTTAGCTTGGTAGTCAGCACCCTCACCTTTCATGCTGACGACCAGGGTTCACGCCCCACTCGGAGCAGCAGCAAAAACTCAACACCGCTTATGAAAGTACACCACCGCTACATTTGTTCTTGTTTCTGTTTTTTTGTGCGTTGCTGCTACATTTTCATGTTTATATAAACTGCCACTCATGTTAACTTTATAGTAAAAGGCTCACGTAGCTTGACAAGTGACTGATGACTGGATTTTACCCAGAATACACTTGGAGACAAAATCATTGATCCACTTTTGTGAGTTTGGTCCTCACAAAGTGAATTGTGAGTGGCAATATAAACTAAAGTCAGTCTTGTAAAGTTTTTTTTGTACAATGACTTGTCCTGACTGGGGCTATCTACAAGTCCATGTACGTCCAGCATTTGTGATTATCATCATAACCGTATATGATCTGAGCTTCTCCAGGCAGTAGTAGGATGCTTGTCCTCCCCAAGTCAAAGCTGGGTGAGGATCCTGACTCCCCTAAGTCTGCGCTCTGACCTCTGGGGGTCCCCCCTTAGTGCCGCCCCTGACTAGATCCCATTTGATCTGCGTGCTTATGGTGACCTTAAACTAGTAGGTGCAAAGTGCCAGGTTATTACATTTTTGCGGACTGCATGGGTTCAAGAATATCGACACATTATGCCGCATTTTGTTGCAAAGTATGTGTTACTCTTTATTGTGCTCAACTTGAACTTTATTGAAGCCCGGCACACAGATACATTATGCACAGCTGTTAGCTCTACTGCTCTTAACAATGCACTGGCCCAGTTGCCGAGGACCCCGCCTGTTACCCTAGCGGTGGTCACCGTGCTGCCTGATCAAAAATGGCACATCAACATTACAACAGTATGCCATACGGTTAAAACAAGGAGACTGGGAATCTCTTTTAGGTAAGCGTTTATTTTACAACTTTGCTTAGCAACTACCTACTTAAAACACAGACCCACAGCATGCTAACTCTCCCGCGACTACATTTATGAGGCGTCCACTAGTCAATGGACGCGCCACCTTTGGCAATACAATACTGTGGCACCTCGCTATAAGAGTACACAATAAAACAAGACATGTTTTATTGTGTTGATTGTTTTGGTCATTTAATTTTATTGTCATGCAGGAAGATTGAAAATCAAAACCTTGGAGTACAAAAAGTAACAAGTTGAAGAACAAAATTATTTCCCAGTGTCAAAACGCAGTAACTAGGTCTGAAAACCGGTTGGATATTCCAGTTAGATTTCATATAACAAAAAAGAAAACCACCAGTCAGCAGAAACGTAAAAAAACCCAGACCAAAAGCAGGTGTTTTCATATGCTGGAACCGGAAGTTGCTATTTGACAAGACTTTGGTCTATGTATCTTTCGTTCATTCTATTTCAAATTCTTAAGTGCAAATTTTAAATAAATTCCGGACCATTTTTTTCTATTTTCATTTCTGAAACAAAATGTATTTAATCACAATTATTTTTTAAACAAAAGCTAAAATACTGCTTCCGGTTCAATTTGTCATCACATAGATCAGTGTTTTTCAACCACTGTGCCGTGAGATACAGTCTGGTGTGCCGTGGAAGATTATCTAATTTCACCTATTTGGGGTAAAAAATATTTTTTGCAAACCAGTAATTTATAGTCTGCAAATGATGTGTTGTCTAACGAGGGCTGTGGCTGCTCAAGTAGAAATGGGGGCATGCTATCCAATGCCTCCTTGACGGCGTCCTTGCAGTAAATGGCCTTTTCCTTAAAGTCAGTAATGACAAGGCCGGATATACAGTGTCGGTGCTGTCTTGAGCTCGGCAGAGTAACCATGTAATACTCTTCCATATCAGTAGGTGGCAGCAGGTAACTAATTGCTTTGTCGTGATCACAATATGCAGATGACAGCGGGAGGCAGCGTGCAGGTAAAAAGGTATCTAATGCTTAAACTTAAAAATAAACAAAAGGTGAGTGCCCCTGGGGGAAAAAAGGCATTGAAGCTTAGGGAAGGCTATGCAGAACGAAACTTCAACTGAACTGGCGACAAAGTGAAGAAAAACACAATGCTGGACGACAGCAAAGACTTGCAGCGTGTGGAGCAGAGAAGGCGTCCACAAAGTACATCCGTACATGACATGACGATCAACAATGTTCCCACAAAGAAGGATAAAAACAACTGAAATACCGGTAGTCTTGTTTGCTAAAACAAAGCAGGTGCGGGGAATAGCGCTCAAAGACACGAAACTGCTACAGGAAAATACCGACAAAACAGGAAAAGCCACCAAAATAGGAGCGCAAGACAAGAAGTAAAACACGACACACAGGAAAACAGCAAAAAAGTCCAAATAAGTCAGGGTGTGATGTGACAGTACACCTACTTTGAGACAAGAGCTATAGTGTTGCATGCTTAGTTATGCTTTAAAGTCATATCTGACGACATTTTATTGCCATATCGAGTTTCATATTTTAATGATTTCTGCTGGTGGTGTGCCTTTGGATTTTTTCAATGAAAAAAATGTGCCTCGGCTCAAAAAAGGTTGAAAAACACTGACATAGATAACAACGCATTTTTGCATTTAGGATAAACATTTTTTTCGATTTTTGTTGTTTTTTATCTGGAAAAATGTAAAACCATTAAAGGAAAACAGCACAAAATCAAATTTTATGGCAACATTTTAATGAAAATCAAACCCTTTTAGTTTTAAAATTGCCATAAGGAAAAAAATCGAAAAACTGACCTAATTTTATTTTTTGATTTGCGTTTCAGAATTGGAAACCGAATGAACGGAAGGTACACGGACCGACCTTGTAGGGACAAAGTAGTGTTAAAACTTTTAGTCAAAGATTTTATTTTTGTTCTTTGACCCTGGAAAAAGAATGCTTTATTTTTCAATTAAATTTGTTACATTTGGAAATGAAATTCGAATAAACAATTCTGTTTTTCAAATTCCATTAATTAAACGAAAGTACCAATGATCAAACCATACTGACCAAGAATGAGTGCCAAAATGGCTTATTTGAAGTACTTTAGTACCACAGGATACAAGTGCCCCAGTTTTGTTTTTGCAAATTTTTTTACTTTCGGTCCCAAACAAATTCAGGTTATGGGCCTCCTCCCACTAGTTGGCGTAGAAAATGTCACAGTAAACCCCGTACGAGCAAATAAAACATCCTGTGGTTTTGCTCGCTAGCATTAGCTTATAGCCAGCGATGGCTATAACTGTTTTTCCAAGCATTGAAGAAAGTGTGTGAAGGACAGTGCTAAAAAGTGGATGCTATTCATTGAATTAAAGAAATAAATCATCAAAAACATGACCGTGTGTAGCTTGGTGAAGCAGTTGGAATGTACAGCACTGCTTGTTTGCAACCTACTGAAGCAGAATGCGTCTAATGCCAGCCAAACACGCTTACAATAATATATAAACATTTTATTCATGAAATATGGAGAAGCTGCTGATGGTGATTGAAAGATAAAAGTTGGTTATTTAGCAGTTAACAATGCTAGTTTGAATCTGCTACAATGAAGATATATTAAAACTGTCCATCCATCCATTTTCTACCGCTTGTCCCTTTCGGAGTTGCGGGGGTGCTGGAGCCTATCTCAGCTGCACATGGGCGGAAGGCGGTGTACACCCTGGACAAGTCGCCACCTCATCACAGGGCCAACACAGAGACAGACAACATTCATACACTAGGGCCAATTTAGTGTTGCCAATCAACCTATCCCCAGGTGCATGTTTTTGGAGGTGGGAGGAAGCCGGAGTACCCGGAGGGAACCCACGCAGTCACGGGGAGAACATGCAAACTCTACACAGAAAGATCCCAGGATTGAATTGAGGACTACTCAGGACCTTCGTATTGTGAGGCACATGCACTAACCCCTCTTCCACTGTGCCATTAGCCAAAAAAAAAAGTTTTATACGGTATTGCAATCGACCACTTTTTTCACCAATATTGAAAACCGTGTTTTAAAGTTTTGCTTTTTTAAATCAAAGAATGTACAGGTCTAGAGGGGGAAAAACTTCATATATTCAGGGTCGTATATTTTGTAAAGTTAAATGCAGAGACAAAATCTTTCTTTTTCGTAAAGCAGTACTGTAATTATGGGAAAAATGCACAAATTCGTTTTTTGTTTTCAAGTGTTAGTTTAAAGACTTTATGTATTTAAAAAAATGCCTACAAATACTTATGTAAAAACATAAATGTTTAGGTTTTTTTGTTGGCTAATTCTAAATGTATAAAAAAAAATACATGTACGAGTACTATAAAATAAACTACATATTGATTTATTTTTACATAAACCGCAGCCATGTAATTTTCCTGAGGGGTTAAAGGTGATTATTGTGGTACTTATTTGAGTTATGGCATCTAACGTAGAATTAATGTACTTTTTAGGTCCCCTCTATCAGGACTACTGTCTGCAGGATGTCAAAGAGGACCTCCAGAGACTAAACAACAAACGGTCACTGACTGAGCTGATCGCCCCTCAGTACCTGCAGGGTCTTCAGTCCCGTCTGAACCTTCAGCCGAGCTCACCTGAGCGGACTCCTCCGCCTCCCGATGGTCACGTGATCCGAGTGTCGGCATGCACGCTGTGGCGGGACTTGGAGGAAGTGAAGGCTGCGGGTCTGCTGGGCCTCCTGACTCCTGGACAGGTCCGGCTTCAAGAGGTGTGATGCTTTCATTGCCACCAGGGGGCGTAATTACATGCTAGTAATCTCCACCTCCGAGCAAAGAAATATTTTTTCTTTGTCTTAACATATTTAAAAAGTCTCTCTTAATGTATTTTTTGCTTTAGTGTATGTTTGAGTTGATTGGCTCTGAGGCGTCTTACCTGAGGAGTCTGGGCGTGGCCGTGGATCACTTCTGCGCGTCCAAGGCCCTCCAACACACCTTGTCCCGGCTGGAGCATCACACTTTGTTCTCCAACATTCGTCACGTGAAGGCGGCCAGTGAGAAGTAGGAGTGCCACACTGTTCCTGTGTACATTGTTACTTTATCGTCTTATGTCCTGCAGATTCCTCATGGACCTGGAGATCCGCCTGGGGGAAAGTGTCTTCATGTCCCAGCTAGGGGACATCGTGCTGGATCACAGCCCCTCCTTCCGTACTCGCTATGTGCCTTACGTGACCAACATGATGTACCAGGAAGCTCTGGTCAAGCATCTGCTGTGAGTCACCACGCTCGTCACCGCTGAAGCGGCGTCCATGTTTCTACTTCCTGCTCGTCCTCTCCAGGCTGCACAACCCGGACTTTGTGGCGTCGCTCAAGCAGCTGGAAGACGATCCGGTTTGCCAGAGACAAAATCTGAAGTCTTTCCTCGTCCTTCCTTTCCAAAGAATCACTCGCATAAAACTCATCCTGCAGGTAATTATGGAGTGAAGTTACTGGCAAAACTCTAAACACACAATGGTTTTACTCACGCCTAACGATTTGCAGGTTTAAAAAAAAATCTGCAATTGAACAGGTGGTGCTGCTGAGTCAATTTTAGGTTATTTGCGCATGGTGCTGTTCGCCAAAAATAAGAAGCAGGGCAAAAGAGGTGAAACAAGCTCCGAAATTAGAATAAATGAGTGTTTGTTTTATCTGTGACGCTGGCACCTGTCACTCTGTTGAATTGCAAAATAGCACACAATAAATTCTCTCTATGGATTAGGTTGGGTTTTATTTAATGCACTGCATATATCTTCCGTGACACTCAGACTTAGACAAACTTTATTGATCCACAAGGGAAATTGTTCCACACAGTAGCTCAGTTACAAAGGATGGAAAGGGTAATGCAGGTATAAAGTAGACTAAAAATGTACTGTAGTAGCAATATAACATATGTAATATTTATATATTGTATATACAGTATATTATATATACTGATATACATTCAAATATAATATAACAAATCACAATTACCAAGTACAATATTAAAGTATATGTAACAGCTGCAGCAAAAAAAGGGCAGCATAAAATAGAGTAGATCCAGCAAAAAATAGACATTATAAACAAAGAGAGGTAGCTAACATAGAAGGTGTCAGGTATTAGACAGATATCATCTATTGCTGTATGGCGAGTGATCATACAGCTGGATGGAGTGCAGAATGAAGGCGTTCTTGAATCGAACACTGTGGGAATGAAGCTGAAGGAGCCTGTTGGAGTATGAGCTCCGACATGTAAACAGCTTTTGAGGGAACACCATGTACGTTTTTTAATTTATTTATTTGATCTTTACATTGTTTCCCTTCAGAGTATTATTAAACTGACGGAAGAAAAGTCGGAGAGTTTGTTCTATCTTGAGAAAGCAAAGGAGGCCATACATGAGGTAATGTTTGAATATTCAATACAAATAAAACCAAGGTTGCATCATCATGGTTTGCTGTGACAGATAGTGAAAGAGTGTGATGAGGGCATCCAAAAAATGAAGTTCATCGAGCAGCTGCTCGCCTTGGAGATGCTGCTGGATTTTGGCCAACTGAAGGTGGCTCTTGTGGACTTTTAAATATTCTTATTTTGCTGGTTTGTCATCAACAGCTTCTTTCTTTCAGGCGGTTCCTCTGGTGGTAAGTGGCCGTTTTTTAGTGCACGAGGGTCCTCTGAACCAGCTGACCGTGGAGAGCAGCTGCCAGACGAGAACATCGCTCACCAACATCCACCTTCATCTCTTCAATGATCTTTTGATCATCTCCTCCAAAAGGTACCACATGATAATTCTGAGGAATAATAATGGACATTTTTAAATATTTTTTTTCTTGGCAGGGAGCAGCACTTCCTGGTGGAGGATCACGCAGAGTTCCCCTCACACGTGCACATGGTGCTGCTGAAGACAGAAGCTGTGGGTTTGCCACCAAACTCCTTCGTGCTGCGTCTTTCACGGGGACAAAGTGGACGTCCGACGGCCATGATACTGGTGGCCCACAGCAGGTATGATAACAATGGGGGGGTTGATTAACTGCCATTAGTGGTCCAAGCGGCGTCTGCTTTGGGTTATAGGTCAGACATGGAGCAGTGGATGAAGGTGCTGCTGCATTCGATGCAATGAACATTTAAAATATTGTAGATTATATTATCCCCTTTCACTCTGCACACCTTGTCACTGATTCTCACATGTTCAAGACACTTATCACATCTTTTTACCATTTTAATAAAGCACTTTAACGTTTGGCTTTTTTTTTTTTTCTTGTTTCCAAACTATTAAAAATTTACACCTCGGCCCAAGGCACGGTTAAAAATGCCTATTTACTATTGTGGATTATGTTTATAAAGGACTTTACATAGTTTAAACCCATTATCTACACTTTTTTTAAGCAACATTTAAACCAGTGTGGGTGGCACTGGAAGCAGGTGGGTGTAGTAGGGCGGTAAAGCTTTGTTGGTAGAGTGGCTGTGCCAGCAACTTGAGGGTTCTAGTTTTGATTTCCGCTTCCACCATCCTAGTCACTGCCGTTGTCCTTGGGCAAGACACTTTACCCACTTGCTCCGAGTGTCACCCACACTGGTTTAAATGTAGCTTAGATATTGGGTTTCACTATGTAAAGCACTTTGAGTCACTACAGAAGCGCTATATAATTAAAAAAAAATAGTGTCTTGATGGCAGAAGTGGGATTTGAACCTGGAATGCTCAAGTTGCTGGCCATGCCAATGATAACCAAAGCGCTTTACATTATAGATTACATTCACACACTGATGGCAGAAGCTGTCATGGAAGGCAAGGCGCTAACCACAACCCATCAGTAGCAAAAGTGAAGTGTCTTGCCCAAGGACCCAACAGCTGTGACTAAGATGGTGGAAGCTGGAATTGAACTTTGAACCTTCAAGTTGCTGGCATTGCTGCTTTACCATCTGCGCCACAGCACCTCGTGACATAGGGTTATTGTAGGGATATAAATGTTTACATATTTCATAAAGATAACATTTATTTCATGTAAGTCGTACAGTTATAAAAAAGGTGTCCTAAAAGTTAAGAAAATCAATTTGTTATGGTTCAAAAGGTTTGTTTGAATCAAATTATTATTGTGTAAAATATACCTAAGATACAAAATAATTCCACCTAGTAGCAGCAAACCCAGCATGAACACTTTACTGTTCACTCAACACAGATGTCATAAGGACATCAAAGCTCACTTTTTTCAGTTTATCCGGAAAGTATTCAGTGTTTCACTTTTCCCACGTTTTATGTTACAACCTTAATCCAAAATGGAATAAATTAGTGTCCCTAAAATTCTACACACAATATCCCATAATTAAAAAAAACAAAAAACAACCTGCACTAGTATTCAGTCTTTGCACAATACTTTGTTGATGCACCTTTTGGCACTTGCAGTCTCAAGTATTTTTGAATACGATTATACAAGATTTGCACACCTATCTTTTATACAGTTTTGCCAATTCCGCTTTGCAGCACCTCAGGTTGGATTAGAGGTATTGGTTTTCATCAGGGATGTCTCCTTACATTTCTGGATTCATCTTTCCCTCCATCCTGACGAGTCTCCCAGTTCCTGCCACTGATAAACATCCCCACAGCATGATGCTGCCACCACCATGCTTCACTGTATGAATGGTATTGGCCTGGTGATGAGCGGTGCCTGGTTTCCTCCAAACATGACGCCTGGCATTAACGCCAAAGAGTTCAATCTTTGTCTCATCAGACCAGAGAATGTTGTTTCTCATGATCTGAGAGTCTTTCAGGTGCATGTTGGCAAACGTTTACTAAGAACTGCCTTCCATCTGGCCACTCTACCATACAGGCCTGCAGAGATGGTTGTCCTTCTGGAAGGTTCTTCTATTTCCACAGAAGAATGCTGTAGCTGGCAGATTGACCATGAGGTTATTGGTCACCTCCCTGACTAGACTAAGATAAATGCAGCAATGTACGGAGACATCCTGGATGAAAACCAACACTTCTTATCCAATCTGAGGGAGCTTGAGAGGAGCTGCAAAACTGCCCAAAGATAGGTGTGCTAAGCTTGTGGCATCGTATGCAAAAGGAAATGAGGTTGTAATTGCTGCCAAAGGTGCATCAACAAAGTATTGAGGAAAGGCTAAATATATATGTACATGTGATTTATTTTTTTCCAGTTTTTTTAGCTTTAGTAAATTTGAAAAAAAAAAGTTTTTAAAAACTTCTCATATTGTTGTCATGGGGTAATGTGTGTAGAATTTTGACGACATAAATGTATTCCATTTAAGAATAAGGCTAACAAAACAAAGTGGAAAAAGTGAAGCGCTGAGAATACTTTCCGGATGCACTGTATGCATTAATCAGACATCATAAAGCTGTTAAAGTTCACTTTCATGCATTCAACACAAGCACCAACATTTGGGAACCAGGATGAGGTGATAAAAGGTACAAATATATTTGTAGCATCATCGGAAAAAGTTTTAAGGTTCACGTTTGCTTCTCATAGCACATAACCGTGGTGTGCTCTAGGACCCTTGATCAAAGTTTGAAACCGTTGCATAACTACTTTTTAAAGACGGGGGTTACATGAAATAATAAACATGATTTTTTATATACTGATAATTTTCCATCAGATAATCTCTACCTTACACCTGGAAGTAAAGAAAAACTAACAGATGTGTAGTCATATTTAAATGAATGTATGACATACAAAAATTCCCTTTTTTTTTATATATGAACTTTGTTGGCACTATTTTGGGGGAAAAAATAAAATACAACCTTTGACCCTGGGGATGTATCATCAGATGGCAACAAACTTGTACACATTGTGTACAAATATGACAGATTAAATCTGGATTAATACTTCCTAGTGACTCAGAAATATGCCCCCTTGTGGTTGTGGGCGGTGATGTTTGTTATCCATAATCCTGTCATCTTGTGGGAAAAGTCCAATAATTGTGAAACTGAAAGGAGCTGCAGGACTGAAGTCTTCACATCTTAAGTGGGATTTAGTAGTCCCCCAGCTGTAGCAGGTGCAGGCATGACACAATCCTGACGCCACAAATTCTCTGCCAGACAGTCCAAGATGGGCGCTACGTCGTCCAACCCGTCTTTGGCCTCACCGCCTGTACGTAGCAGCGGTAACTTCCACGTGTCCTGAAAGTCCCTCACGTCTTTCTCTGTGACGTCGCAGTGCATAAAAAGATCAAACCTAAGAAGCATCCCAGTGAAGGAAATAAATGTATCTTTAGATTGATGGGGGATTCGCCTGTTCCAGGGTCAAACTTGCGTAACTACATCGTATAAAAGGATACTTGGTTCCAACCACCAAAGTCACCACGCGGCCTTCAGGTGTTTGAGCCCACTTGGGGATTTGAGAGGCCAGCTGGTCAAAGGACATCCTGTCTGTGAAGGAGAACAGGAGGAGGACTGCGTCTAACTGCTCCTTACAGGACTGGGAGGACAAAAGATGTTTTGAAAATATATTTTTGGGCATTTCGGCGCTTCTTACCGGGAGCAGATGATCGAATCGGCGCAAGGCGTTCTCTCCACAGTCCCACAGCTGGAAGCGAAAGAAAAGAACCCGGCTGCTTTCTCTCAGCTTCACTGGCCAATAAACCTGCGTCGTTTCCACACCTTTGGAACAACAAAACCTCAAATTTTGATCACAGCACGAAGGGCCTTGAAGTGTGCAGGATCCTACCTGTGGTCTCGTAATGCATGCTGGGTATTTTCACACCAGCTAGGCGGGCTGCAAGAGCACTTTTACCAACACCACTCTTGCCCGACAGGAAGATCTTGTAGTGCACCGTGTCCACAAACCCATGTGGAGGCATCAGAGGAGACTCCAGAAGACCTGCAACACATTTATCGCTACTACCTTTTTATCTAATCAAATATTCTTTTATTTTTTTTCATCTGACATCCCTAACCTCCAAGACCAGGAGTCCAAAGTTCAACCTGATTGACATTTTTGGTTTGTAGCTCATTTTCTATTGGTCATTTAGCCTTTTTAACAAAATACATTTGTTACCGTGACCCGAGAGGGACAAGCGGTAGAAAATGGATGGATGGCTGGAAGTATTATACTAACTTGCTTTGTCAGCCAAAAAAACCAAAACTGTTTTAAAGATACTTTAGAACAGGGGTCTCCAAACTTTTTTGACTTGGGGGCCGCATTGGATTAAAACAATTTGGCCAGGGGCTGGGCTCTGTGTGTGTGTGTGTGTGTGTGTGTGTGTGTGTGTGTGTGTGTGTGTGTGTGTGTGTGTGTGTGTGTGTGTGTGTGTGTGTGTGTGTGTGTGTGTGTGTGTGTGTGTGTGTATATATATAATTTCATTCCTCACACTCTAATTGACTGGAAGAGTGCGCACTTGCCGCTGATTATGTCACGTTATCGATGGGAAAATGCATTTTTAGACAATATGATTTGCCTGAGCTGCTAGGAGACACTGAGTAACAAGCGGTAGAAAATGGATTAGGAAGAGCAGATTTTTAAAAAATAATCTAAATTGGCTCTAGTGTGTGAGTGTGAATGCTGTGTCGATCTGTGTTGGCCCTGCGATGAGGTGGCGACTTGTCCAGGGTGTACCCCGCCTTCCGGCCGAATGCAGCTGAGATAGGCTCCAGCACCCCCGCGACCCCGAACGGGACAAGCGGTAGAAAATGGATGGATGGATGGAATTTTTAAAAAAAAGTTTTTTAGTTTGTTTTTTTTTAAACCTGGGACTTCCCGCGGGCCGTAGTTTGGGGACCCCTGCTTTAGAATTTAAGTCTTCAATATTTCCCAATCCAAGGTTCCTCAAACTGATGTTAAGATGGAGCAGGGACCTCCTACTCATATCTATTTATTTAAATTGTTTTAAATTAAACTGGTGGTACATTATTACTGTACAATATGGAGATATTCATACAATACAGTACAGCGGCGCTAATTGCCAGCTGGCAGTTGGAACACTGGCCAGCTACCTAGGACTATTTTCATAGTTGAAACTAGGGCTGAAACAACTAATCGATTAAATCGATTATAAAAATAGTTGGCGATTAATTTAGTCATCGATTCGTTGGATCTACGCTAAGCGCATGCGCGGAGGCAATTTTTTATTTTTTATGAACCATTTATAAACTGCAACATGTACAAACAGCTGAGAAACAATAATCAAAATAAGTATGGTGCCAGTATGCTGGTTTTTTTCAATAAAATACTGGAAAGGATAGAAATGTAGTTTGTCTCTTTTATCCGATTATTAATCGATTAATCGAAGTAATAATCGACAGATTAATCGATTATCAAATTAATCGTTAGTTGCAGCCCTAGTTGGAACATAATAAAACCTGTTTTATAACCTTTCTAAATACGTTGTTACCATTATGAGAGCCATTTAGACATGAAGTAACACCATTTGGTCACATTTGCGCTCTAATACTCCAAAACAGTGCTGAACTCTGTAGAACTTGCACCTGACTCGCTGACAACAAGCTATCCATACACTTGGGTAAAACGGAATCCATCCTATTTGGGTCCCACATCAACCTTGAGAGAGTCAATGACTTCACTATAAAAGTGGGTGACATTGTTATCACCAGGAAAGATGAGGTCACCTACCTAGGTTCCATTCTAGAGGCTAATCTTTCCTGTGATAAAATGGCAACCAAGGTAATCAAAAAGGTCAACCAACGAACGAGATTTCTCTACAGAATCTCCTCTCTGGTCAACAAAAGCACCATGAAGATTCTAGCGGGAACTCTCGTTCAACCCTTTTTCGATTACGCATGCACCTCCTGGTACCCTAGCACCTCCAAAACCCTCAAATCTAGACTCCAAACATCCCAGAACAAGCTAGTCAGATTACTTCTAGACCTCCACCCCAGATCACACCTCACTCCTACCCACTTCTCCAAAGTGGGCTGGCTCAGGGTGGAAGACAGAGTAAAACAACTTGCACTGAGTCTAGTCTATAAAATCCGGTACACCTCCCTGATACCAAAGTACACGTCAAACTACTTCCTTAACGTAAATGACCGCCATAACCACAACACCAGAGGGAGCTCCACTAACCACGTTAAACCCAGATTCCGAACTAACAAAGGTCTTAACTAATTTTCTTTCTATGCCACATCAATGCGGAATGCGCTCCCAACAGGTGTAAAAGAAAGGGCATCTCTATCCTCCTTCAAAACCGCAATAAAAGAACACCTCCAGGCAACTTCAACCCTAAACTAACACCCTCCCCTCCCTTCCACATAATACCTCTTCGGATTGTAAATAATCAAATGTAGACACTCTTTCTTGTACTTTCTGATCTCTCTCTCTATGTCCACTACTTGCTGTGCATATCCTACCAAGTCAGTCCTACACTGTTTCAATGTCCATTTCTCTGATGATGCAATTGTTGATGACTGCATACCAACCAAACCTAACCAACCCCCGCCCCCATATCCCACACCCCGGATTGTAAATAATGTAAATAATTCAATGTATATACTCTGATGATTATCTTGTGTGATGACTGTATTATGAAAATAGTATATATCTGCAGGGGCGCCGCTAGGGATTTTGGGCCCCATGAAAAGAATCTTTACTGGGCCCCCTGTATTATAATTTCATCATCATTAGGGGCCTCTCTGGGCCCCCCTCCATCATGGGCCCCTAGAATCCGTCTCCTTTACCCCCCCTTTCCGGCGCCCCTGTATATCTGTACCATGAATCAATTTAAGTGGACCCTGTTATGTTCAAATAACAGACACGACAGCCTCGCTCAACTTCACAACAGCACTCTCCTTTATTTCAGTAACTTCCTCAAAAGGCCCAGCCCAACTACGGTGGCTTCAAGGTATCAAAAAGCACAACGTAAATAGCCTGAGTAAGACAGTAGAACACATTACCAATAGGCATTCAAGTATAAGGACAGTATTTAAGATTAACTTGAATGAACACAACATTTCCCCTCCTCTCTTAAAACTTCAAGTATGGAAGGTGGCCACAAAGTCCTGAAAACGCTCAGGGCGTGCACGGGCCCTAACAGGCCGAGGCTCAGGAGCAAGGGGGACCGGCAGTGGGGCCGGTGCTGGAGCAGGGCACTGCGCGACCGGCACAGCCTGGGCGAGGGGTGCTGCCACTGGATCGGGCACCGGAGGGCGTGGCCCCAATGCGGGAATGTTCGGTGCCACCCCTGTGACATGAGGCTGGTGAGGAGGGGCAGGTACCTTGCGCAGGCAGCTAGCGTGCCAACGGGATCCATCGGTTAACTGAAATGAAGCTGGGCCCAGCTGGCGGCTGACCTGGTATGGAGCAGACCAGAATGTTGACAGTTTGTTGGCGCGGTGGGGCCGGCGCGCTCTGACCCAGTCCGACACTCTGACAGCTGGCCATTTAGCCCTGTGCTTCTGATCGAACCTTTGCTTCATGGAAGTTTGTTGTCCCTTGACGCGAGACTTGACTGCTGCTGAGCATGGTCGCGGGCTCGCGGCCATCGGTGGGCGGAGTCTCGACAGGGGAAGCACAAACTCTCGACCCACCATGAGGCTGGCAGGAGAGACCCCTGTTGTAGAGTGGACAGTCGCCCTGTAGTGGAGGAGGGTCTGATTCAGTGCAGCCTCCAGCGAGTATCCCTCGGACATGTGAGCACGCAGTCCATTCTTCAGTGATTGGTTGTACCTTTCCACCCCCCCGTTTGCCTGGGGGTGGTAGACGGAGGTTCTGATGTGAGTAACACCCTTGCTGGCAAGGTAGGCGGTGAACTCCGAGGACAGGAACTGAGGACCGTTGTCCGTGGTGATGGCTCGGGGTAAACCCCAACGGGAAAACAGGCGGTCCAGGAAGGCGACGACGGCAGCAGAGGTGACCGTTCCCATGGGAGCCACCTCAGGCCACTTGGAATGCAGGTCGTAGACCACCACAAGAAACCTCTGGTGGTGTGGCACATTATGCAGCTCACCACAGATATCAAGCTGGAGATGGTCCCACGGTTTAGTTGGCCAGTCCAGGGGCTGGAGTGGAGGCGAAGCGGGTGGCCCAGTCTTCCCACTGGTGAGGCACGCTGCACAGGAGCGGATGAGTCCCTCCAGGTCTCGATCGATGGCGGGCCACCACACTGTGTCACGGCACCTTTGCTTGGCTTTGACTATGCCAAGGTGACCCTGGTGTGCCATCTGTAAGACACACCCTCTGAGGGCTACTGGGATAACAGCGCAGTGTCCCCGGGCGATGCAGGCCTCACCCCAGCATGACAGTTCGTTCTTCACACGGGAATACGGCTCTAGCTCAGGTGGGACACGGGAAGGCCAACCGTGTCTGATGTAGTCACGCAGCATGGTGAAGACAGGCTCGGCTGCTGAGGCCGTCTCCAAATCACGAAGGGAGACAGTGTCCTTCAATGGTGAGTGGACCAGGTGGACCACGTCTTCTTCGTCCTCCGGGGAGACAGCGGGGCCCTGGGTGGTGGCAGGACGGGACAGGTAGTCTGCCACCACGTTATTCCTGCCAGGGGTGAATTGTAGCTGAAAGTCATACTGCTGCAGACGGTCTGACCATCTGTGAAGACGGAGGGGCCTGTGCCCCACACCAGAGGTAGACATCAGGGTCGTCAGGGCCTGGTGGTCCGTCCGTAAAGTAAAGGACCTTCCGTATAAGTAGAGATGCCAACGCTCACATGCCCATATACAGGCGAGTGCCTCCCGTTCGCCCACTGAATATTTCTGCTCAGTGGGGCTGAGCGCCCGAGAGGCAAACGCTACCGGTCTCTCTACGCCATCATGGATCTGTGACAGAACGGCACCTAGAGCCACTGCGGAAGCATCACAGGTCACGAATGTGGGGCTGTCCAGTTGGAAGTGCGCCAGGATCGGAGACGTGGTGAGGAGCCGCTTCAACTCGTCGAAACCAACCTGGCACTTGGGAGTCCAAGACCATGGTGTCTCCTGCCTGAGCAGCATCCTGAGCGGGGCCGTAATGGAGGAGTACTGAGGCAGGAACCGCATGTAGTAGGCTGTCTGTTCGGGAAGAGCAGGTTGCAGGTGTCGACATTCAGTAGTGACACTTTGGCCCCAGTGTCGAGGAGGAGAGGGACACAGCAGTCATCCAGGTAAACAGGGCACCTCGAGAAAGTCGCTGAGTGGGGGCCTACAGTGCGCACAGGCACCGCCGGGTCATGTGACTGTGCATCAGGGTAATCGGCCGGAGCGGACCGGCACCACCTGGCAAAGTGGTTAGGCTTCTGACAACGGCGACAAGTTTGGCCCCTAGCAGGGCAGTCCTGGGCCCTTGTTGCATGGCGGTTGGAGCCACAATTCCCACACCGTCTCTGTTGACGTGTTGGCTGGGGACGCGCTACCTGTATAGCAGCATCAGGGTCTGAGGTTGATAGCTGTTGCACTGACTGTTCAATAACAGGGGTAGGCCTATGAGGCTTATTTTCCGCAATTTTGGCCGCACATTCAGTAGCCGATTCCACTTGTATTGCGATTATTAGTGCGTCATCAAGTGTCAAAGTTGCATCCTTGAGTAACAACTCCTCCTGCACTCTGGGATTAGACGTTTTCTCAATGAGCTGGTCTCGAATGAGTTCATCAGTGAGGTTGCCGAAATTACAGTTCTGTGATAGGGCTCTTAAATCTGCTACATACTGCCTGGCAGACTCACCCGGGCGCTGACATCTTCGTCTGAACTCCAACCGGCGGAGTAGGATATTCTGTGATTTTACAAAATGTCCGCTCAAAGCTGTTATGACTGCATCATAAGTGTCCAGCGTACCGCTGAGAGAATTGAAAATTCTGTTCCCCTCCGCTCCAAGCAGGTGTAGGAGAATGGCGCGCTTCCTCGCGCTAGTGGCATTGTCCAAACCTGTGGCCAAAAGATACGTCTCAAAAGACGATTTCCACTGATTCCAGGGAATGACAGGATCGCCCGGGAGGGGTAGAAACGGGTCCGGAGGTGGCAGGGAGAATATAGGTGTGTCAGCCATCCTCGTTCGCCAAATGTTATGTTCAAATAACAGACACGACAGCCTCGCTCAACTTCACAACAGCACTCTCCTTTATTTCAGTAACTTCCTCAAAAGGCCCAGCCCAACTACGGTGGCTTCAAGGTATCAAAAAGCACAACGTAAATAGCCTGAGTAAGACAGTAGAACACATTACCAATAGGCATTCAAGTATAAGGACAGTATTTAAGATTAACTTGAATGAACACAACAGACCCCGACTTAAACAAGTTGAAAAACGTATTCGGGTGTTACCATTTAGTGGTCAATTGTACGGAATATACACTTCACTGTGCAATCTACTAATAAACAGTTTCAATCAATCAATCAATCAATAGTAATGCTGCCGCAGGCTGAGCCAATCAGGGGCCACGATACTGGTTGGTCTGGTCACACTAAACTGCCGTGCTAATTGTTAACTATTTTAAATGCTAACATGAAATGCAAATAAAATAATTAGAAATGTACTATTGTGTTATTTTTTTCTGTAATTCACGAAGCACACGCTAAACAAATGACTCTTAATGATCCCACGGGTGTGTGTGTTTTTATCTACCTACCAAAAATCTTTCGTTTCTTCTTTTGTAATATTGTGCTGAAATATTCTTTGCTGTCTTTGCGTCGCTGCCAGTCACTGACCAGAAGACATCCACTTTGGCGGACTTCTGTCATCGTGTAGTTGAAAGTAGCATCACACGCTCGCTCACGTTTCCGTAGAAAAGAAAGTTTGCCTCTAAAACCGCCGAGTTAACTATCCATATTACATTTAAAGCAGTAAAAATTCCCCTCGGGCAATACGGTGACATACAAGCAGCCCTCTACGTGCCACTAGACAACCGCTAAACTTTGGTATCCCATGACAACTAGTCGCTTCTTCGACATACTTCCGGTCTTCTTCTTCTCCTCTTCAAATGACGATTGGCAAGCAACCTGGTGGTGTGTATTACCGCCACCTACTGATATGGAGTGTGAATCAAGCTGGAACCCTACTCTAAATTATTGTATTTAACACTGTCTTTCTTAAAAATGTATTCTTTTATACCCTACACGCAGGCCCGGCCCTAGCCAATCTGGCGCCCTAGGCAAGATTTTAGGTGGCGCCCCCCCACATCGGCAGTGAACTCACAAGAAACCGAATAGCTTTGTCTTTGACCTTTTTTTTACTTAAAGAAAGCAAATTAACAATCAGAATAGTTAACAAGATAAAAAAAAATATGGATAAATAAATGAATACAAAAAATAAAAAATGAATATATGAAATACAATATTTTTTACATACATAAACACAAAATAAAACGTGTCAACTAGTTGCATAAAATAATTAAAAATACAATATAAATAAGGCACTGCACAAAACAAGATATCAAACCAGTATGACTTTAACAACTATATTACAAAAAAAGGGGATCCTACAGAGTTCTCTATTTGTGCTTTTTAATATTGCATTAACTAGAATGACTTACAAATTACTGTACACCAGGGAGTACTGTAATTACCTAACGTTACATTATTATTTTCCATAACAATTTAGCCCCCTCCACAATATTAACCCGACGTTAAAACAGAACTAGCTATTTATTGATTAGCAATTGCCGAATCATGTAACATTAGCTTAATGCTAAAAAGCCAGGTTACTATCACATTCTGTAACAGACAAATAATTTCATGTAGGCTAACGTTACCTACCTGCTACCTCTGTCTTTTTCTCATTTCTCCTCCTCTTCTTTTCTCTTTTTTCTTCCCTGGGCACCTGACAGTTTTGGCCGTTTTGACATCTTGTGTTGATTTTTTTATGTGGTGACGTCCAAAAAGAGTCATGATACGGGAAGGGAGGGGGCGCACCGTGCCGGGGGAGGGGGGGCGTAATGTTGTAACAAATAATATTTCTATTAAATAGGCTTTACTTTGCATTTTAATTAACGTGGGATTATTTTATGTATTTAGAAATAATAGTACCAACTTTTTTTTTTTTTTTTTCTTTTTTTATTTCCCCTCCAACATTTGTGGCACTGGCGTGGCGCCCCCTGATGGACGGCGCCCTTAGCATTTGCCTATACGGCCTATGCCACGGGCCGGCCCTGCCTACACGTTCTGAATTCAACCTTAATGTATCGTTCACTGCTACCATGAATTGATTAACGACTTAAACAAGTTGAAAAACTTATTCGGGTGTTACCATTTAGTGGTCAATTGTACGGAATATGTACTGTACTGTACTGTACTGTGCAATCTACTAATAAAAGTCTCAATCAATCAATCAAAAATTAACTTTATTTTTAATTAATTTTAATTTCCCACACCGCATTATTACATGATCTACTTTCTCTATTTGATGACAATAATCACACACCTGTATCATGTTATCTATTAATTTCATTGAACTATTGAGATATGTCTGTCCTAACCTCATTCTTGTAATGATATCTTCCTACCTCCTATTTATATTGCCTCCTCTTATTACTCCTACACTCCTCTGGACTTTGTACTGCCTACCTTTTGTTGTTGTATTCCAACTATCTTGCCATTTTTTAAATTTAGTTCTTTCTTATCTTATCTATACTTTTCACTTCTGCTTTACGGTGCTTGATCTCCATGTTTATTTCAGTTGTATTTGTTGCTTGCTTTGCATACCTAAGTGCTAGTTTGTTCACCTCAACTCCTATGTGAGCAGGGACCCACAGAAATATCACCACACGTTCTGCTTTATTCAACCTAAAGATTGTTTGTACTATTTCATATATTAAAACCTGCCTTGTTTGAGAAGTTATGTTTGCTATGCTGATTAATGCACTACTACATTCCGAGCACACAACTACTTTACCTGCTTTGTTTTCCATTACCCAATTAACTGCAATGTAAATTGCTACTAATTCCTGAATGGAATAACTGCTGAATGCCTACTTTTATTATTTATAGTTTTGATGCGTCTGTATGTATTTGGGCCTTCTGAATACTTTTCCTCAAAACATGTTTCGATCTTCTATTCTTTATTAATTGCATATATCTACATCTGGTATGTCGTACACACACTGTGGTGTGTTTACTATATTTTCAAGATGAATTTTACATACATGTTTTATTATCCATCCGAAAGTCTTAATCTTTTTTATTTATTTTTTCTTGGTAATTAATTAGTACCTGATGAGTTGGCCATCCTTCCCTGGAATGTGCCCAATAAACTGCTGACAGTCGAGTTCCTCTCATTTCTAACCTTTTTCATTCATTTCTACCTGTAACATAATCTTAATGCATGTGACTGGATCCTGTCTATTTTCTCAAGTAATGTTTTTTGAAGCAGACTGATAAATGATGCAGCCTTAATCAATTACAGATCTAATCAAATGTATATTTATTGCTTTCAGTGCAAGTCAATCACCCCAAAATCTTTACCTCTCAAAGCCTTCATTCTATTTAACACCTTTTTACTTTTCTCCATAACTTCACTGATGTGGATTGACCAGTTCATATAATTATCAAACCATATTCCTTAAATATTTAAACACTTGTACCTCTTCTACAAAACCCAAAACCAGTGAAGTTGGCACGTTGTGTAAATCGTAAATAAAAATAGAATACAATGATTTGCAAATGATTTTCAACTTATATTCAATTGAATAGACTGCAAAGACAAGATATGTAATGTTCAAACTGAGTAACGTAATTTTTTTGTTGTTACAAATAATCATTCATTTAGAATTTAATGGCAGCAACACATTGCAAAAAAGTTGGCACAGGGGGCATTTTTACCACTGTGTTACATGGCCTTTCCTTTTAACAACACTCAGTAAACGTTTGGGAACTGAGGAGACACATTTTTTAAGCTTTTCAGGTGGAATTCTTTCCCATTCTTGCTTGATGTACAGCTTAAGTTGTTCAACAGTCCGGGGTCTCTGTCGTATGTATTTTAGGCTTCATAATGCACCACACATTTTCAATGAGAGACGGGTCTGGACTACAGGCAGGCCAGTCTAGTACCCGCACTCTTACTGGCATTGTCTTGCTGAAATAAGCAGGGGCGCCAACGTTGCTTGGATGGCAACTAATGTTGCACCAGAACCTGTATGTACCTTTCAGCATTAATGGCGCCTTCACAGATGTGTAAGTTACCCATGTCTTGGGCACTAATACACCCCCATATCATCACAGATGCTGGCTTTTCAACTTTGCGCCTAGAACAGTCCGGATGGTTCTTTTCCTCTTTGTTCCAGAGGGCACGTTCTCCACAGTTTCCAAAAACTATTTGAAATGTGGACTCGTCAGACCACAGAACACTTTTGCACTTTGCATCAGTCTATCTTGGGCCCAGCAAAGGCAGCGGCGTTTCTGGATGTTGTTGATAAATGGCTTTTCGCTTTGCATAGTACAGTTTTAACTTGCACATACAGATGTAGCGACCAACTGTAGTTACTGATAGTGGTTTTCTGAAGTGTTCCTGAGCCCATGTGGTGATATCCTTTACACACTGATGTAGCTTTTTGATGTAGTACCGCCTGAGGGATCGAATGTCTGTAATATCATCGCTTATGTGCAGTGATTTCTCCAGATTTTCTGAACCTTTTGATATTACGGACCGTAGATGGTGAAATCCTTAAATTCCTTGCAATAGCTGGTTGAGAAAGGTTGTTCTTAAACTGTTTGACAATTTGCTCACGCATTTGTTGACAAAGTGGTGACCCTCGCCCCATCCTTGTTTGTGAATGACTGAGCATTTCATGGAAGCTGCTTTTATACCCAATCATGGCACCCACCTGTTCCCAATTAGCATGTTCACCTGTGGGATGTTCCAAATAAGTGTTTGATGAGCATTCCTCAACGTTCTCAGTCTTTTTTGGCACTTGTGCCAGCGTTTTTTGAAACACGTTGCAGGCATCAAATTCCAAATGAGCTAATATTTGCCAAAAATTAAAAATGTTACCAGTTCGAACGTTTAAATATCTTGTGTTTTTAGTCTATTCAATTGAATATAGGTTGAAAAGGATTTGCAAATCATTGTATTATATTTTTATTTAGGATTTACACAACGTGCCAACTTCACTGGTTTTGGGGTTTGTATATACTACTATATATATATTATATATATTACTATAAAGTTCAAATTTGGCTTGAGCCATATGTTTCCTGAATACTTGTTATATTAGGTTTAACATCCATTTTATTAATAAACCCCTTCAACTCTTGTCTGTTTGATATCAAACTTATTTATATTATATTTATTGTATATAAAAAAAAAAGTATATAGTAGCTCACAAGAAGTAGCCTACTGCATTCACGTTCTCCTTAAAAAGTTGTCAACAATGCGCTTACTTCGGTGACACCTCATAAAGAATAACTTATGATCACATATTACACTAAGAGCTGACATTAATCTAAATTTTTTGTTTTAACATATAGTTATTTTAATTGAAGTCGTTTTGACCTCAAATGATTGTTAAAAGATAATTAATTAACTGCTGTATTTGCCAGAAAATACTGCATTATCGCTTTTATGTAGTTTTATAGAATTTTCACAAATTTTAGATATATTTTTACGTGTAAATATGATGGTGTAATATTTTATTTTGTTCAGTTTGTTTGGGTGTATGATCGTTTTTCATGCTATCCGCCACTAGATGTCGCCAAACCTGCGAAACTGTACGGGGTGCCTAATGTAAAAGTCACACTTTTCTAACAGATATATTTCTCAGATTTAATTCACTTTTCTCAGACTAAGCTCATTTTCATCACATTTAAGTTTAAATTAAATGCTGACTCTAAATATTATATCTATCTAAACACTAACCTTAAATATTAATCTATGTTAAATATAAATCTATATGTTAAATCGAAACCTAAATACTAAATATGAATCTAGGTGTTCTATATAAAGCTATATGTTGAATATAAACCTAAATCTAAACATCAATGTTAAATCTAAATGTGAGCGCTAAATCTCTCGTCAAGTGTAAAGATGACTATTTATATGATGTCAATATTTCACAAAGCCACGCCCACATCTCTGCACTGAGGACATTCCTACATTTTTATTACTGTGGAAGAAGGTGAAGTGTATTTCTGGTCTTGTCACCTTCTCCCGGGCAGAAGGGCGACAAGGCAGTGCGGCTGGATCAAAAGAGACGTCTGAGAACAAAAAGTTGCTTTTTTACAAGCGAGCGTCATTATATAGAACTGCAGTAACAGGAGAAGGTTAAGTCAAAAAATGAGGCACTCCTAACCTGGAGAGACCAAACCACAGTCTTATATTCCTTCTTCCTGCGTCTGAGTGTGTGTTAATTCAGAAGAACACAACCTGACCATGTAAGGAGATGTTCATGGGAAGGTGTCTTCAAAACAGCTCATTTAAGTCATAACTTGGCTTTGAGCCAGACGGGTAGTCTCTTCTCAAGGATAGGGCTATTACTTTTGCATTCCGAAGTCCCAATTAGATTCTGAAGTCCCAATTAGAGCCTCTTTTCCTACAAGAAGTGATCCAATCCACCTGCGAATATCAAACTAAGGGGCCTTCTCTTATTATGTGCTCAATGAATGAATCAATTTAAGTGGACCCCGACTTAAACAAGTTGAAAAACTTATTCGGGTGTTACCATTTAGTGGTCAATTGTACGGAATATGTACTTCACTGTGCAAACTACTAATAAAAGTTTCAATCAATCAATCAAACTGAAATACCACTATTTACTCAAACTTGGTGGTTCGCCTTCTCCAAGATGGATATAAATCGTCACCATAAGCAAAACATGATAGGAGTTCTTTAATTCACTTCAAAGGAAACATGGCAGGCGGTTAATGACAAGTAATGACACGTTGACACTGCACTTCCGTGTTTGACAAGGAATGGAATTACTTCTAATTACACAGAGGCATGCATTGTGCATGAATACACCTATTTCTATTTGTATGTGACTTTCATCATTTCATCTTACTTCATGATTGTGTAACATATGAACTGTACTATCGCTGTAAACTACGTGGTCACTACGCTCGCTTTGGATCAGTTCTAAAAGAAATGTCTTAATTGTGAGCTAAATTGTATGAACATGATCTAAGTGAGTGTGAAGTCATCCTTTGGTCAGAGGTTTGGATTTGAATATGCTTATTTTTCCATCTTCCTGCTGGTCACAGCACCACTGTCCGGTTGATGGGCAAGCCTCAGCATGATTTAAAAGGACTTTAATTGACTTTGATAATGTTTTTACCATTTAAGTCACAATTAAGACATGTTCTTTTGAACCAATCCAAAGCGAGCGTGTCAGCTGGCTGCTGCATCAAACTTAAATGACAGCGACCGTGTAGTTTACAGCGATTGTACAGTTCATATGTGACACTATCATGAAGTAAGAGCGCAGCCAAACGATGAACCGCACATACAAATAGAAATACCGTATTTTCCGGACAATAATGCGCACTTAAAATCTGTAGACTTTTTTCTCACAACTCGACAGTGCGCCTTATAACCCGGTGCGCCTAAAGTACAGAATAATTCTGGTTTTGCTTACCGACCTTGAAGCTATTTCACTATGTACAAACCCCGTTTCCATATGAGTTGGGAAATTGTGTTAGATGTAAATATAAACGGAATACAATGATTTGCAAATCCTTTTCAACCCATATTCAGTTGAATGCACTCCAAGACAAGATATTTGATGTTCAAACTCATAAAAAAAATTTTTTTTTTGCAAATAATTATTAACTTAGAATTTCATGGCTGCAACACGTGCCAAAGTAGTTGGGAAACGGCATGTTCAGCACTGTGTTACATGGCCTTTCCTTTTAACAACACTCAGTAAACGTTTGGGAACTGAGGAGACACATTTTTTAAGCTTCTCAGGTGGAATTCTTTCCCATTCTTGCTTGATGTACAGCTTAAGTTGTTCAACAGTCCGGGGGTCTCCGTTGTGGTATTTTAGGCTTCATAATGCGCCACACATTTTCAATGGGAGACAGGTCTGGACTACAGGCAGGCCAGTCTAGTACCCGCACTCTTTTACTATGAAACCACGTTGATGTAACACGTGGCTTGGCATTGTCCTGCTGGAATAAGCAGGGGCGTCCATAGTAACATTGCTTGGATGGTAACATATGTTGCTCCAAAACCTGTATGTACCTTTCAGCATTAATGGCGCCTTCACAGATGTGTAAGTTACCCATGTCTTGGGCACTAATACACCCCCATACCATCACAGATACTGGCTTTTCAACTTTGCGCCTAGAACAATCCGGATGGTTCTTTTCCTCTTTGGTCCAGAAGACACGACGTCCACAGTTTCCAAAAGCAATTTGAAATGTGGACTCGTCAGACCACAGAACACTTTTCCACTTTGTATCAGTCCATCTTAGATGAGCTCAGGCCCAGCGAAGCCGACGGCGTTTCTGGGTGTTGTTGATAAACGGTTTTCGCCTTGCATAGGAGAGTTTTAACTTGCACTTACAGATGTAGCGACCAACTGTAGTTACTGACAGTGGGTTTCTGAAGTGTTCCTGAGCCCATGTGGTGATATCCTTTACACACTGATGTCGCTTGTTGATGCAGTACAGCCTGAGGGATCGAAGGTCACGGGCTTAGCTGCTTACGTGCAGTGATTTCTCCAGATTCTCTGAACCCTTTGATGATATTACGGACCGTAGATGGTGAAATCCCTAAATTCCTTGCAATAGCTGGTTGAGAAAGGTTTTTCTTAAACTGTTCAACAATTTGCTCACGCATTTGTTGACAAAGTGGTGACCCTCGCCCCATCCTTGTTTGTGAATGACTGAGCATTTCATGGAATCTACTTCTATACCCAATCATGGCACCCACCTGTTCCCAATTTGCCTGTTCACCTGTGGGATGTTCCAAATAAGTGTTTGATGAGCATTCCTCAACTTTATCAGTATTTATTTCCACCTTTCCCAACTTCTTTGTCACGTGTTGCTGGCATCAAATTCCAAAGTTAATGATTATTTGCAAAAAAAATAATGTATCAGTTTGAACATCAAATATGTTGTCTTTTGTAGCATATTCAACTGAAAATGGGTTGAAAATGATTTGCAAATCATTGTATTCCGTTTATATTTACATCTAACACAATTTCCCAACTCATATGGAAACGGGGTTTGTACATAGTGAAATGATAAGAGTGACCTGTAGACTGCAATATGACACAAGTAAACAACACCAACATTTGATATGTGTAACAGGGTCATGTAAATAATGTATTTTATAATATTGTATTATTGTTATATTACACAAAATGTGTAAGTTACATGTAAATAAAAAGGTTGTTTGGTGTTTTGTCAATGTGGAACCATTGTCTCGTTGTCCCTCCTCCTGCAATAATTACTGTGACACCTGTCTTTTTATATGCGTTGGACACGCCTTCCTACTTCCCTTTCGTCCACGATAACGGGAGAATTAGGCGTCCACGCGACGACAGAAAAAGTGCATTTGTCTCGTTAAGAACTTCAAGTTCACTTTCTTGTTTTGTACTATTATATTTGTGTCGGGGCTCGACGATGGCAGAAATATATTGACAACTATTGTATTCTTTGTATAATCAGTAAAGTGGAGCTGAGCAGCAACCCATGGTGTCGGTCGTGTTAATTCATTCTACACACAACGCAGAGGAAAAGACCACCGGTTACATATGTTCCATTGAAAATATAGAACATATACAACTTTGGTAAGCTAGGAAGCCGCACCGCTTGATGTGCTTCAACATACGAGTATTATTATGGTGTGTGTATAAGGTAAGACATATTATCTGGTGTTTTGTTTCGCAATATTATGCAAAAGCAACTTTTCTTACCTTCTGGTACCTGCTGACCTGTATTTGGGATCTGCATAAATCCTGAAAAATTGCGCGCGTCCGCCTTTCTAGTCCGTGCCGACTCGTAGTTGATAAGCTTCTTATTTTTCTCTACCTTCTTGTTATGGGACATTCATCCATGCCATTTCTAATATAAAGTAGTGTAAAGTTCTTACATATAGCTGTCAGTAAACTCGCCATAAAAGCGCTAAAACATACCGGTGTAGTGAGTTTACATTATTCACCCAAGGAACTTTAGTTATTAGAGAGTTCCGGTCGGACGTTTTTTCACGGGGTACATTTCCGGCGTTGCTGCTCCGTTATTGATTTAAGAAAAGTCTGAATGTCATTAAAACAGTTAGCTCCATCTTTTGACACTTCTTCCACTCCCGTCCTTGCACGCTACACCACTACAACAAAGATGACGGGGAGAAGACGCTGTCGAAGGTGAGCCACGTAAATAAGACCGCCCACAAAACGGCGCATCCGGAAGGGACTGTCAGAAAGCGGCTTGAAGATTATCTATAAAACATAATCTATGCAATATTTTGACCAAAGAACCACCATTACATGTTATGTAGACCACAACGAAGTGCTTTCCATTTAGAAAAAAATAAATAAATAAAATGACTCCTTTAATGTGCCCTATAATCTGTTATATATGAAAAAATAAATAAATAAACCATTCATCGGCAGTGCACCTTATAATCCGGTGCGTCTTATGGTCCGGAAAATAAAGTAGGTGTATTCATGCACACTGCATGCCTCGGTGTAATTTAGAAGACATTCCATTCATTGTCAAAGTGCAGCGTCAACGTGTTTGAGTGTCTAATTGTCTTTATGCAACACACCTTGCACAATCACACGTTTGGAGCGAACTTTTGTAAAAAATATGTAACTTTATTGGCATTATGTGTCATTAAGCATCTGTCATGTTTCCTGCTTCCGCAGTAAGAGAGGTGTAGGAGTGTCTGTGGGCGTGGCTTTGTGGCTGAGAGGCGTCGGTTTGGTGGAATATTGACGTCCTGTAAATATTCATCTTTACACTTGGCGAGAGATTTAGCTTTCACATTTAGATTTAAATTGAACATTTAGTGCTCACATTTACCATTTAGCGCTCACATTTAGATTTAGCATTTAGGTTTAAATTTACACAGATCTATATTTAAGATTTAGATTTAACATTTAGGTTTAGATTTAACATTTAGTTTTATTTAGAGTCAACATTTGATTTAAACTTAAATGTGATGAAAATGAGTTAAATCTGAGAAATATATCTGCTGTGACTGAACTCTTACATTCGGCATTAGTCCCCCCCCCCCTAACAATTCAAAGCTGAATGACTAAAAGCACTTAAACATGAAGTGACATATTCCCTACCAATGAAAAGAAGACAAGAATGCATCCCAACGGGGTTTTAAAGCTCATGAAAGGTGGCGACCGTGAGGAACATAGTTTGATGTTGTCATTGTTTGGAATTGTCAAATAATAATAAGCAGGTGTTTCCTCCCTGCAGCATCACAGTGCATACAAATATGGGTTGGAGTATTTCTGCAAGCCTTTGCACGTCTGACATTCAAACCTACGTGCTAATTTGCTCCTCAGTGACCCATGAACATTAATATAGCTGTCATATTATATCACACAGGATTTGCTTCATACAAGGGCTTAGTCTTAAAATGGTAATCTAAATATGATATACAGTAGATCACTACAAAGTGTACATTCTACAATATATACTGTAAGTTGGTTTTGAGGATAATTGTATGAACCTAGGCCAGGTTGTGCTTTTGTGTTTTGTTAACATGATTAAAAAATGTGTTTTTTTGCCACCAAGACTGATTTGGACACATGTCAAGTGCATTGTTTTAATGTACTGTTATCCTGACATGTTATGTAATCATACTTTCCCCATGAATACATAACAAGTGTCAGCTTTGCCTTTAAAAAAAGGCAAAACTGATTTTGGGCATTTTTAATGGCCAAAAAAACCCAGATTATGTTCAATGTTATTGAAAAGATCTGAAAAAATTAAGCTTGTTACTTTTTAATTACACGTCAATGCTTTAATGTTTTTTTATTACAGCATTATCACGTTCATTGTAGACTGTCTAACGCACCGCGGGTCAAAGTTTAAAAGTATTCAAGGTTGTTTAAGAGCCTTTAATAAGATTATCTTTTAAATCCTTAAATTCCTGCTAATAATGCTGCAGTAGGTCAAACATAGTAAAACTACAAGCACAGTATTGTTCCCTCCTCTGTGGCAGCAACCATATATCTGCAAGTGTACCTAATGTTGTGTCATTGAGTGTATGAAGATCCAGCAATCATAACTCTTGACTTTATTTACCACCTTTTCTCGTAACAAATAGCATAAATATCAAAGAAAATAAATATTAAATAAACATTTATGGCGGTATTAAGACATAATGTAAATTCAAAAAAGGATCCTGTGATTCTTTACCCTGAGTGGAAGCGCGGTTCCAAAGTTCCAGAGATCATAAAAATGAGCTGTTAATGACAAAGCGCATAATTCAGTCCAACACAAGCTTGTGTGACGATGACGATGGTTTTAAAGTACGTTAGTGTTTTCAGTCTTGTTCCTGTGTTCAGCCAGGAGGAGATTGAGGCTCCAGGTTTAGTCCTCATAAGGCTTCAGTGCACGTCCGTGTTGGACCCACGCTCAGCGCGTCACACTGCAAACACGCTCAGAGGGCCGCTCTCGTCTTTCAGGCCGAGGATGCTGTAAGCGATTCTCTTCATGTGACCCGGCAAGCGGACGCCAATATTCCTGATGTCTCTGCAACGGGGGAGGAAGAAGCCGCCGCGTGAGCTACGAGAAATGAAATACACACGTTTTCTGTGTGGCGTGCACTTACTCATGCCTCAAGGTGAGCACCTGCTCCATGCTGGTGATGCCCGCGCGGGCAAAGCTTTCATTGTACTGGCTCATCTTGATGGAGTCCAGCCACTCGGGAACGGATCGGAACATAGTGCCGTCACAGCCGCTGGTGCTGGGCAGGCGGATGGATACGCTGCACGAGGACAGCAGTGGACATTCATTACTCTTGTAGTCCTTCAAACAGATCTTATTTGGACAACACCTCACTGCTTAAGCCTCTCTGAAGATAAGTGATGATAACTTTCACATTTCAACCCATACGGTACCAATTACCGCAACCTTGAATTCGATACCAGTACCCAACGATACCAATTTTCTGTACTTTTTTGTGTTCATGTGATAATCGATAATAATCTGTCTATTGATATTTTAATGACTCCGGCTTCCTCCAAATACATGCACCTGGGGATAAGTTGATTGGCAACACTAAATTTGCCCTAGTGTGTGAAAGTTAGTGTGAAGCAGGTGTACCTCGCCTTCCGCCCGAATGCAGCTGGGATAGACTCCAGCACCCCCGCAAGAGGGACAAGCGGTAGCAAATGGATGGATGGATGAATCTAACAGTAAACTGATAACTGTGCTATGTTGACCTGTATTTTGTTTTCTTCTTACACTGCAAGTATGCATTCATTCCAGTTTGTTGTAGGTGTGTTGCAGCACTAAAGAAGTAGTCTTTTAAGTTGAATGTACTAACATTTTGTTGAGTCCTAAAACGTGTTTATAGTGTAAGTGTTGTACTTATTACACACCCACTGTTTGATTGTGACTTGCATCTTAGTTGCCGATTCGATTCAAAATCTTTTTTTTCTCGATTAAACGCGATTCTCGATTCAAAAACGATATTTTCCCGATTCAAAACGATTCTCTATTCATTCAATACATAGGATTTCAGCAGGATCTACCCCAGTCTGCTGACATGCAAGCAGAGTAGTAGATATTTGTAAAGCTTTTATCAGAATAGTTTTATTGCTATTGTTTGAGAACGGGTTCACAAACTAGGAATTTTTCTTGGTGCAAACGTGCGACATAAAACACATATAACACATATTTGGTATAAAAAGAGCTGTGACTGAGCTATCAGATCAGATAGACTTAGAAGGGATTCAAGGAATTCAAGGAGCTGCTGTTAGGAGTTATTGTTCATTTGCCTGATGGCCGAGGGGAAAAAACTGTTCAGGTGGCGGGAGGTGTGGGTCTGGATGGAGCGTAGTCTCCTGCCTGAGGGGAGAGGGGAGAATAGTGTGTGTCCAGGGTGAGAAGAGTCAGCTGTGATCCGACCCACACGCCTCCTGGTCCTGGAGGAGAACAAGTCCTGGAGGGATGGGAGCTTGCAGCCAATCACCTTCTCAGCAGCACGTACGATGCGCTGCAGTCTATTCTTATCCTGGACTGTGGCGCCGGGGAACCACACTGTGATGGAGGAGGTCAGGATGGACTCTATGATAGCTGAGTAAAACTGCACCAGCATCTCGGTCGGCACCTTAAGTTTCCTCAGCTGCCGCAGGAAGTACATCCTCTGCTGGGCCTTCTTGATGAGGGAGCTGATGGTCAGCTCCCACTTGAGGTCCTGGGTGATGATGGTGCCCAAGAAACGGAAGGAGTCCACAATGGGGACGGGGGTGGGAGAGTCAATCAGGGTGAGGGGGGATGGTGGGGCTGTGACTTTCCTGAAGTCCATGATCATCTCCACTGTTTTCTGGGCGTTCAGCTCCAGGTTGTTGAGGCTGCACCAGGACGTCAGCCGGTCCACCTCTCTCCTGTAGGCGGACTCATCGCCATTCGAGATGAGCCCGATGAGGGTGGTGTCAGCCGCAAACTTGAGCAGTTTTACGGATTGGTGACTGGAGGTGCAGCAGTTTGTATACAGGGAGAAGAGCCAGGGGGAGAGTACACAGCCCTGAGGAGTATCAGTGTTTGTGGTTCGACTGTCCGAGACAATCTTCCCCAGCCGTACGTGCTGTCTTCGGTCTGTCAGGAAGTCATTAATCCAACTGCAGAGGGAGTCGGGCACGCTGAGCTGGTAGAGCTTGTCTCGTAGCAGTCCAGGGAGGATGGTGTTGAAGGCAGAGCTGAAGTCCACAAACAGGATCCTAGCGTAGGTTCCTGGGGAGTCCAGATGCTCCAGGATAAAGTGGAGGGCCAGGTTCACTGCATCATCCACAGACCTGTTGGCTCTGTAGGCGAACAGCAGTGGGTCCAGGAGGGGGGGCAGGACCAAGCGCTCAAAGGACTTCATGACCACAGACGTCAGCGCGACCGGCCTGTAGTCGTTTAGTCCTGTGATCCGTGCTTTCTTGGGGACAGGGACAATGGTAGAGGTCTTAAAGCAGGACGGCACGCGGCATAGCTCCAGAGAGGTGTTAAAAATGTCAGTGAAGACAGGAGCCAGCTGGTCCGCACAGTGTCTGAGAGTGGAGGGGGAGACACCATCCGGCCCTTCCGCGTATTCAGCTTCAAGAACTGCCGGCGTACATCCTCTTCTTTAATGGAGAGGGTCTTTACAGTCTTATGATGTTTTTGGAGTCCTGTGATGTCATTGGAGTCCTTTGAGTCCTTTAACTCCTTTAATGATGTGCTGGCATTGGTGGGGAGGGTGATGGTGGGGGGAGCATGGCTTTGATGAGCTGAAGGCCGTTCATGACGACAGTAATGTATGTTGAGGCCCTGAGCGAGAGTCCGGTCATTCAGGGCCTGGGGGGTTTTGGGCTTATAGTTCGTAAGGGCCCTTAGACCTCTCCAAACTGCCGCAGAATCATTGGAGCGGAACTGTTCCTATAGACGGTTGGAGTACACAGATTTAGCTTTCTCCACTTCCCTGGTGAAGTGGTACTTCGCTTCTCTGTATGTACTTCGGTCCCCGCTTCTCCACGCAGCCTCCTTCTTCTTGCGCAGCTGTCGGAGCTTGGGTGTGAACCAGGGCTTGTCGTTGTTATAACAAACCCTGGTGCGCGTTGGAATGATGCGCGCCTCATTGAACTGTATGTATGAGGTCACAGTGTCCGTATATTCGTCCAGATTGTTCGTGGCCGCACCAATTGCCTCCCAGTCTGTCGTTTCCCAACAAGCACGCAACTCGTCCATAGACTCGGCGGTGAAACACTTAATGTTCCTCATAACAGGTTTAGCCAGTTTCAGTCTCTGTCTGTATGAAGGGATTAAGTGCACCATCACGTGATCTGATAGTCCAAGAGCAGCGCGCGGGACTGCATGAAAAGCCTTGCCCAATGTAGTGTAGCAGTGATCCAGCGTGTTCTCCTCTCTGGTCGGGCATTTAATAAAGGACAATGTTTTATCAACTGATTGCAATAATGTACATTTGTTTTAACTAATAAATGAACCAAAAATATGACTTATTTTATTTTTGTGAAAATATTGGACACAGTGTGTTGTCAAGCTTATGAGATGCGATGCAAGTGTAAGCCACTGTGACACTATTGTTCTTTTTTTTATTTTTTTTTATAAATGTCTAATGATAATGTCAATGAGGGATTTTTAATCACCGCTATGTTGAAATTGTAACTAATATTGATACTGTTGTTGATAATATAAATTTTTGTTTCACTACTTTTGGTTTGTTCTGTGTCGTGTTTGTGTCGCCTCTCAATTGCTCTGTTTGTTGCAGTTCTGAGTGTTGCTGGGTCGGGTTTGGTTTTGGAATTGGATTGCATTGTTATGGTATTGCTGTGTATTGTTTTGTTGGATTGATTAATAAAAATTAAAAAAAAATTTAAAAAAAAAAAAAAAGATTAAAAAAAAATGAGAATCGATTCTGAATCGCACAATGTGAGAATCGCGATTCGAATTCGAATCAATTTTTTCCCACACCCCTAGTGGTTACCGTACCACAGTTTGAGAATCACTGATTTAGAGGCATTTCACCATGAATACGCTTGTTAGCCTGCCAATTGTTTGAGTTTGCAACAACTGATTGGAAAAATGCTCCTGTTTGTTTGATTTTACGTAAATCGGTACCCGGTAGTAACTAGAAATGTACCAAATTCGGCACCCATTCCTATTGAGTACATTTTGTGAATTCTTTAGTTTGAAGACACTTTTAAAAATGTAATTCTTCTACCTAACCTAAAATAGCAAAGCCACACCAAAAGTGTCACACTTGTTCCTCGTGACCAAAAATTAAAGTTAAAGTTAAAGTACCAATGATTGTCACACACACACTAGGTGTGGCGAAATGTGTCCTCTGCATTTGACCCATCACCCTTGATCACCCCCTGGGAGGTGAGGGGAGCAATGGGCAGCGGCGTTGGCCGCACCCGGGAATCATTTTTGGTGATTTAACCCCCAATTCCAACCCTTGATGCTGAGTGCCAAGCAGGGAGGTAATGGGTCCCATTTTTATAGTCTTTGGTATGACTCTGCCGGGGTTTGAACTCACGACCTACCGATCTCAGGGCGGAAACTCTAACCACTAGACCACTGATTAAAGGCCTACTGAAACCCACTACTACCGACCACGCAGTCTGATAGATTATATATCAATGATGAAATCTTAACATTGCAACACATGCCAATACGGCCGGGTTAACTTATAAAGTGCAATTTTAAATTTCCCGCTAAACTTCCGGTTGAAAACGTCTAGGTATGATGACGTATGCGCATGACGTCAATCGTTGAAACGGAAGTATTCGGACACATTTTATCCAATACAAAAAGCTCGGTTTTCATCGCAAAATTCCACAGTTTTCTGGACATCTGTGTTGGTGAATCTTTTGCAATTTGTTTAATGAACAATGAAAACTGCAAAGAAGAAAGCTGTAGGTTGGATCGGTGTATTAGCGGCTGGTTGCAGCAACACAACCAGGAGGACTTTGACTTGGATAGCAGACGCGCTATCCGACGCTAGCCGCCAAACGCATTGATGATCGGGTGAAGTCCTTCATCGCTCCGTCGATCGCTGGAACGCAGGTGAGCACGGGTGTTGATGAGGGCTGGCTGGCGTAGGTGGATAGCTAATGTTTCTAGCATAGCTCTGTGAGGTCCCGTTGCTAAGTTAGCTTCAATGGCGTCGTTAGCAACAGCATTGTTAAGCTTCGCCAGGTTGGAAAGCATTAACCGTGTAGTTACAGGTCCATGGTTTAATAGTACTGTTGATTTTCTGTCTATCCTTCCAGTCAGGGGTTTATTTCTTTTGTTTCTATCTGCAGTTAAGCCCGATGCTATCACGTTAGCTCCGTAGCTAAAGTGCTTCGCCGATGTATTGTCGTGGGGATAAAAGTCACTGTAAATGTCCATTTCGCGTTCTCGACACTCATTTTCAAGAGGATATAAATAATCTTTGTAATAATTTGTCAAATGCAATGTACCATTTTTATGCAGACGACACCATTATTTATTGCTGTTCAACCTCCATCACTCAGGCTTTTGAGTTTTTACAAGCTGCTTTTGATGTCATCCAGGCTCGCTTATTTGATCTTAAATTGGTTTTAAATACAGATAAAAGCAAGGTAATGGTTTTCTCTCATTCAAGGGTGCTACTGGAAAATATTCCAAATATTGTAACATCAAATGGAAACCCTATAGAGCAGGTCTTAAATTACAAGTACTTGGGTTTTACTCTTGATCAGGAGCTTTCATTTAAAGCCCATATTAACAACTTGGTCTCTAAGCTTAGGGTAAAGCTTGGTTTCTTTTTTAGAAATAAAAACTGCTTCTCTCTTAAAGTCAGAAAGAAATTGGTGACAGCAACTATCTTGCCTGTAATTGATTATGGAGACGTGCTTTATTTTAGTGCTTCATCTAAATGCCTCCAGTCCTTGGACACTGTTTTTCATTCAGCACTAAGATTTGTTACTGGCTGTCGTAGTCTCACCCACCATTGTCAACTGTATATGAAGTCAGACTTATCTTCATTGAGTGCACGCAGATACACACATTGGCTGACTTTAATTTATAAGGCTCTTTTAGGTTTAATACCTCCATACTTGTGTACTCTGTTACAAAGAAAAAGCAGCTCTTACGCATTACGTTCTAACAATTTGTATGTTTTAACTGTTCCTCATGTACGGACTGAATTTGGCAAAAGAGCTTTTGGCATTGCTGCCCCTATGGCATGGAATGAATTGCAGACGAAACTGAAACTTACAGAACTACTTCCATTTGGAGCCTTCCGTTCTGTCCTGAGGGACAGACAGCGAGAGACGTTTGCACAGTGCCTGTGTTTTTAAAGATGTAAATCTCTGTTGTTTTACACTTCTCTTATGTATTTTAAAATGTATGTCTTAATGTATTTATTTTGAAACTGCTCTGTGACATGTGCTGTTGACCTCTTGGCCAGGTCACCCTTGTGAAAGAGATCTTGATCTCAATGGGTTTTCTTATCTGGTTAAATAAAGGTTCTACATAGTATCCGAGGTGGTTTAAAATACAAATCCGTGATCCACAATAGAAAAAGGAGAGAGTGTGGAATCCAATGAGCCAGCTTGTACCTAAGTTACGGTCAGAGCGAAAAAAGATGCGTCCTGCATTGCACTCTAGTCCTTCACTCTCACGTTTCTCATCCACAAATCTTTCATCCTGGCTCAAATTAATTGGGTAATCGTCGCTTTCTCTGTCCGAATCGCTCTCGCTGCTGGTGTAAACAATGGGGAAATGTGAGGAGCCTTTCAACCTATGACGTCACGCTACTTCCGGTACAGGCAAGGCTTTTTTTATCGGCGACCAAAAGTTGTGAACTTTATCGTCAATGTTCTCTACTAAATCCTTTCAGCAAAAATATGGCAATATCGCGAAATGATCAAGTATGACACATAGAATGGATCTGCTATCCCCGTTTAAATAAAACAATTTAATTTCAGTAGGCCTTTAAATGTCATGTTTGATCCCACATTTATCTGAACATAAACAAGTGCAAATTTTTGTTACCATTTCTGTTCGGACTACTACCTGATGGTGCCACTCGCTCCCATTTAAGCATGCAGCAACATTTTTTTTGTGTTTTCTGCTTTGCTGCCAAATTGCTTAATGTGTCAATATTCATGTTTGTACACACAATGTGTTTGTATTCTTTTATCAATAAAATAGGTTGACTATTTTTATTGAATACATTTCACTGTTGTAGCTGACGTTTGTGTTTGGTGTTGATGTTTTGTCTGCCTCACCTTCTTGTGCTTGTTTTAAGGCTCTTTATAAATTAAAGGCCAGAATGTTTACAATTTTAAGGGTTAAAATATAATTGGCATTTGATCCTAGTATTAAAAAAGGAACGCAGCTGACAAATGTTGGATAGTTAGTTGAAAAGCACAGTGACTGACGTACCGTGGGTCGAAATCTGCGATGGTGGTCAAAGATTCAGGACTCTGCAGCAGTTTGTCCAGGATGTTGACGATGTCGGAGAAGCGTGGTCTTGTGGCGCGGTCGTGCTGCCAACACTGGAGCATGAGCTGGTAGATGGCAGAGGGGCAGTCCATGGGCGCGGGCAGCCTGAAGGCCTCGTTGATGGCGGTCATGACCTGTTAATCATGACATCACAGCTTAGATGGATGAATCACTGTCGAGCTGCTGTCTGACGTCACAAGTCTGCAGCGTCAGACTTTGGCGAGGTGACAAAGACTACCTCATGGTTGCTCATGTCCCAGTAGGGTCTCTCTCCAAACGCCATCACTTCCCACATGACGATGCCAAAGCTCCACACGTCGCTTGCCGACGTAAACTTTCTGTACGCGATGGCTTCAGGGGCTGTCCATCGGATGGGAATTTTACCTCCCTGATGGAAAAGCCACTGTGAGTCATTTTTAAATTCACAAAACACTAAAAGTCATGCAAAAGTGACATTTCCATAATATTGCAACACTAATATGTGTTTTTTGAACTCCAAACATGATCAATATCTATCATCGCCGTCACTTTTGTGTGATGAGGCGTTCAAATCCTCGCTTTACAACTTGCATCTTTTCAGGATGACGCCATGAAGTAAAAACCTCTTCTCATTGACATGATGCCACCTTTGACCTGCCCCTAGCTGGATGAGCCCACCCACCACTTTGTAAAAAACAGGCTTGCACAAGCGTTCTACAGTCTAAAGTGGATCAAGTAAACAATAGTCCTTCTAGGAGACACACACTCTGTCAGAGTCAAACACAGCTCATTAGCCTTAAAGCTACACACGCACACACGCACACACACACACACAGGGATTACTAAAAGCACCTTGAAACAGTCTAAAGTTCTAACACTTGCAAATCATTATGGTGGGATTTATTTTAAATAGAAAGTCCACTAAAGAGCTTCAAGAGGAGCACTGACTCACTCTGGTTGTGTAGGTCCCCTCGGAGTCGTCCTCCAGGACACGTGACAGACCAAAGTCTGACACCTTACACTCCAGGTCGCTGTTGACCAGAACGTTCCTGGCTGCCAGGTCTCGGTGCACGTAGTTCATGTCTGAGAGGTACTTCATACCCGCAGATATTCCACGCAACATTCCTGCTAGCTGGTAGGTGGGAATCTCTCCATCACGGCCCTGTGGGGTTCAAAAACACGTCCGCCATGAAAAACATCTTTGGTCAGATCATTATGTACCCCAGCAGAACCTGATACAAATGTTATGCTCTAGCATTAGCTTGTGTGTACCTTCAGGTAGATGTCCAAAGCTCCGTTCTCCATGTACTCTGTCACGATCATGGTGTGCTTGACTGTAAAGCCAAAGAAAAAGTTCAGTAAAATGCTTCAAGACTTTCTTTGCTGCTGTTTCCCAGACTGACATTTGGTGACGACTCCCTCCAGGCGGATGATGTTGGGGTGTGAGAACTGTCCCATTATGCTGGCCTCGCTCAGGAAGTCCTGTCTCTGCTTTTCCGAGTAGCCCGGCTTGAGGGTCTTGATGGCCACCGCCACCTCGCCTCGCCCGGACGTCTTCATCGTGCCTCGGAACACCTCCCCAAACTCGCCTGCTAGCAAGAACACAAGAGGAGGATGACTTTCGTGGCCTCGGCGAGCTTGGAAAGAAAGCTAAGCGACCACAAAAACTTGCCTACGCCGATGACTTTTAGTTTGCTGACGGCATTTGGATCGATCTCTGTCACAAACTTCTGGATGGCGATGTTGGGATCCTCGTACATATGAGGATCAACGTACGTCTTCAGAGGCTTCAACTGATCTGAAATACAACACGGTACTATTACCTTTACGACACTATACTGCAGTATTAGACTTTGTAAGGGGTGTATTACAAATGGCAGTTAATATTACTAGTATGAGTTTGTACCTGATGAAAAGTAAGGATCCTCGGGTCCTCTGTGGTGAGACCTCAGCCTCCTAATATAAGGAAAATAATATTTAGTAAGGTAGCAGCAGGATATTTAAAAATTAGTAGATGTATTTGGAAAATTAGTACTACAGTACTAACTAAGAGCAACCTTTTGCGCAGCAGCAGGACGACGACCACGACCAGCAGAATGAGGGCAAGTCCTGCCACAGACCCCATCACCATTGTGGAAGAGTTCTGGGTCTGCGACTCGGCTGTGAAGAAGAAAATTAAAAGTCGTTCAATGAGACGACATAAAAGTATTTGACTTGATTGGCAGGACTGACAGCGCTACCTAATGGCGAGGTGTGGAACTCGTACTCCGCGCTGTAGCTCCCGACGCCGCCTTCTGGACCGAGCGCCTGCACCCTGAACATGTACGTGCTGTCCGGTGTCAGGTCGTTGATGTGCACCGAGCTCTTGTCCAGAATCAAGACTGTGTAGGAGGTTACGTCACGCTCTCCATCTCCGTCCTTCACAAACAGAAGCGATGAGATCATCTTCCAGAAGGTTGAACATGACAAGTGCCGGTCTTACCTTTTTGCGGTACATCAGCTCGTAGCGTTGACTGACGTGGGCGGGAGGTCTGCGAGACAAAGCCCAGGACAGAGACAAGCTGGTGGGACTGCGATCATCCACGTGGATCGAGGTAACCTTTGGGGGGTCTAAGGTCATTGGTGGGTAAGGAGCAGTTAGTGATTCATCTCTACACACGTTTCAGCTTTAGTATTCCTTGCATGGAAACATTATTTCTTAGTGAACTCAGCTGCTGAGTCCGATTATGAGCTCACCAGTGTAGTCCAGAGCAGTGGTGATGGTGGCAGTGGGCCTCAAGGTGCTGTACTGGGACACTCCACTGTGCACCTCCACGGTGAAGGTGTAGTTGAGATGAGAGTCCAGGTCGCTGACTATGACCGCGGTGTCCTGCAGGTCGGTGGGACCAGGCTCAAAGCGGATCTTCTCGCCGCAAGGGGCGCATGAGGCCCTGTCGCACTGCTGGCACCGCACGCTGTAGCTCAGGTCGCTACGCCCTCCGCTCAGCAATGGTGCACTCCAGGACAACTGGAGCCTGCCGTCTGCTGACAGGGTGGTGCAGGTCAGGTCACGAGGAGCACTGGGTGGAGCTTTAGGAAGAAATGGATGACAGGGGAGTTAGTCTGAACGGCTCGAGGTAGCAACTGCTAATGTTATCAGCGAGTGCATTTTTTACCGGAGCAGGCAGATGTCGGCAGGTCTGACGGCGAGCGGAAGAAACCGTCCTCACAATGGCAGAGGGTGGCCCCGGCTGCAGATGGCTTGGTGTTGTCAGGACACACCTGACAAAGCTCTGTGCTCACAGACGGTTTGAAGTAGCCCGGCTTGCATTCTGTGTCAAAGAGACAAAAGAAGGTGTTAGCTTGAATTCGGAATAAATGAGGGCAAAAAGAGGAAACAATGCGGCTGTGTGTGTAATGTTAGTTCTTTCAGCCAACAGGAAGCTTTTGTTGTGGGTAACCTATAATCACTGGCTCTTTGTATGCCCAGGAATGAAGAGGGATTTCCTTCACGATGTGCCTCCACTTGCCTTTTCCACCTGAAGGCTTGCTCTCAGGTCACACATGAAATCCATCAGGCGATGTGAGCTCTGGCAGATAACCTGAGTGTTTTTGCCAAAGGAAACGCCACATCAGACACTGGTGGCATGCTGTGGTGGACATCTTCGCTTTAGCGAAAAGCCAGCAGCCTTTCCGGGCCGTGAGAGGTTAGAGAAGGTGGCGACTGGACATAAAGCAGGCATGCACGGACGCTTCCTCTCTTTCCGCTTTCTTTCCACTCACAGCAAACGATGACACGTATGCTAGAAGAGTTTCAGGAAGAGGAAACGCAATTGGAGCCCAGTGTGACTTTTAGTGTGCATGGAAACATGCATACTTTCTCATCACAGTCAAATAAGAAATTCTCTTCTCCATTCGTGAAGCCTCCACTGGTTGCCTCCTAAGCATCTGTCCATCCAGCAGTGCACTATCACATCATTGTAAGGAGTATTGATCATTGAGCTAGACACCCTGTAGTCCATTGATCAACCTATACGTATATATGCATACTATAAAGTGTTACCGTGGCGACACAAAAGGAGCAGGCAGAATCAAGATGAATAGAAAGACTTAAAGGGGATGTGAGGAAAAGGGCTGAAGTGGGGCACCAACAGAAGTTCTCTCTGGGGAGTCACTGGGTGGGTGTGGGGGTCTCTCTGCATAAGAAAAGGGGGCCAGCCCATTTTAATCTTGAGCTGCAGTGCCAGGACCTCTGTCACGTAGCACAGAAAGTCCAGCTCCATTCATCTATTGTGTGGCGGTCTGGACAGAGTGGAGCCATAAACATGTTGCATTGCTCGTAAAAGAGCGCCATGTGTGCCACGCGTGAACAACATTCTGAATGTGGAGTTGAGTTGTGTCCTTACAGCAATGTCTGCACGGAAAGCTTCATTCCTTAAACTTGTTTTCACCAGTTGACGTACGTTTAAGCTTCTAATTGTCCCGCACTCCTTTTGACCACGGCACACAAGTGAAAAGGACTCGAGTTCCGCATCGTTGCATCTGTTAATTGAATCTTTCGTTGGCTGTGTCACTCTATTGTTCTAACGAAGGGAACAGGGATTAGGCCGCTGGTTGCGTGTGTTAACAACCGGATGAAAGAGCACAGGGAAGCAAAGCGAGCCAAGTAACAGCTGTCCTGTTGCTCCACTAATCCTCTTGACTAAATTACACTCCACACCTAACTAAGCGGCCATGGACCTAACCGCCTTCCCAGCGCCAACTGCAGCGTCCGACAACCTGCTTATTTGTGTCAGTCAGCATTCCTCCTCTGCTTGCCCGCTTCCTGTTCCCACGACAGTTGGGCTCTTCAGTGAAGACACATGCAGACCGTAAGTCACCGGGAAGATCACTTTCCCTGACACCTAAAGCCTGGAATGAAGTGGTGGCGTTACAGTAGTGAAACAAAGGCCGGCAGTGTTTTCATTCCCAATACCAGGTCAAACGCCAAGCCCTGAAATCTTTTTAATCCCTCAGAAATATTTGCTGTCTTCCTCTCAACTATTCATGCACAACGTGTGTTTCCGGAGCTCAGCTCAGAGTTTGTCAGTGGTCAAGAGAGAACATTCCTCTGCCAGAACTTCCTCCACGCTTTTAGTAGAAGAACCCCTCCCTCTGTGAAATGCTTTTCATCGCCCGTCAGTGCTCTGAATGATCACATGGAGGAATGGAGAGTGCGCCAGTCAAGGTGACTGGAAAGAGCAGGAGTCATAAACCACAGGCTGACTCAAGAGAGGCGTGCCAGCCCCATCCCTGTAATCTGTGGTTCCGGTTGCCTTGGCGACCAACGCAAACAAATGCTATGCGAGGAGAAGCGGCGGCGTTCAGGTAGTCACTCTGACAAACTCACATGGCCTTTCCTTAGTCAATCAGAGCAGCAAGGTGACGCCAGGGTGAAGGAATTCCTTTCAGAAATCCCCGCACAGTACCGTGCCCTTCCTCCCTCCTTCCTCTTCTCCCTTCTGTCCTCCCACACTTCCTCCACAGAGCTCACACATACACCACACCCTGGCATGCCAAAGAAAGGCCATTTTCCACCCTCACAGCAAAAACACATACAGTAGCAACACCACAGTTATGTATTTTATTCTTACACTTCTGTTTGTTTTTATATAGAATAAGATGGTGCTCCCTTCCCTCAGGGACAACAAACTTCAAAAAAATGTATTCACATCCAAACTGCAATTTTTATTTATCCTGGTTCTAAATCGACTCATAATTTTTTGAGAATCGATTTAAAAAAAGAAATATATAATTATTTTTTTTGCAAAACATTTTTTACGGATACGTTTTTGGATTAAACACATTAAACAATTATTATTGTCATTATTATTATTTTTGATACTTTGATGCTTTTACACATTTTTAGTTTTCCTTTTTTTAGTATTGTATTTAATTAACATTGTATTTGAATGTCTTCTCAAATGGTTGGTAAATTTCTATCCTAAGTATGATATAGCTGGGATTGGGTTGGAGTTGAGGTTGCTCAATTTTTTTTATAAGATTGATTAACATTCTGTGATTTTTGTAAATAAAATGTAAAAAAAAACATTTTTTAGGACAACACTGCATGTATACAGTAAGTCATACGTCAGCAGCGAAGAGGAGCTTTTGCAACCGGCAACCTGTTTTGAAAACGTTTTATTATAATTTATACCCCAAATAATTATTATCAGAATCTTGTTATTCCGAATCGAATACCTCAATCAGAATCTAAATGTTAGGGGCCCAAAAAGATTCCCACCTCTACTATCTATACTCTTTTGAATCATTTAGTTTGTGCCCTTAAAGGCCCCCTGTGACCAGGGAAGTATTCCCTGAAATTGTATACATAAAAAATTAGCTAACAATGATTTTGAAAAAATACAAATATCAATCTAATTACTTTAGTATCGATCATATAATGATACTACCCTTGGTATCAACACTACCGATATATGGATTGATCTAATCTCCCCTTATGTGTAGCCTGTTAATATCTGCTTACTTTCTGCTGTAACACTCTTAACACACACTTATTTATTCTGTTATTTCAAGCTAGCTTAGAGCCTTTCAGTATTTGTCTGATTCATTATTATTATTATAATATATATGACAATATTTTCATTTTGTAGTGTTGGAATACCAGTGGTAAAATACAGCCTGCCTCTATGGATGCTACAATTTTGCTGTGTGACGCTCGTGCTGGAACAGAAACGAGCCTTCTCCAAATTGTTCCCACAAAGTTTGAAGCATACAATTGTCCAAAATGTCTTTGCTAAGAAGATGGATTAAGATTGAGGGGAAACTGAAGAGTGATTATAGTGTGACTCACTACTTGCATCCATATAAATTAAATGTAGGTGCTAAAATCTACTTTGAATCTTTGCCAGGTTTTTCTATTGCTTTTTTCTCATTCGAGTAGCTCTTTCATCTTCACAGAGAACTTGGACAATCGTACTTCTTCCCGTAAAAGTACAACATACTAAAAGTAGATGTGGTATGATGCAGCGTACATCTCTGTGGGCTGTGCTCGGCCACATCGAGTCCATAAAACAGCAACACAGTCTCTTAACGGCCAAACGGAAGCAAATGTAACTGAAGCAACAGTAACTGAAGAGACTGTAAGTGAGGTAACTGTAACTGAAGTAACTAACTGAAATACATGTGAATGAAGCAACTGTGACTAAAGTACATGTCACTAAAGTAACTGACTGAAGTAAATTACCATGAATTGATTAACGTGGACCCCGACTTAAACAAGTTGAAAAACGTATTTGGGTGTTACCATTTAGTGGTCAATTGTACGGAATATGTACTGTACTGTGCAATCTACTTTGTGTGTGTGTGCAGAAAACATCGCACAGGGCGATGTGATGCGTCTAGTGCAGTAGCCTTGGAGTAGTAGTACCTGTAGTTAGTGCATGCTGCATGCCGCTTTTGCTTGCTATGCTGCATGCTGCTTCTGCCTGATACTCATTGCTTTCAGCTAGTGCCGCCGGCTAGCCCTCTGTCTCAGAGGGCGAAAAGAGGAGCCGAGTGCATAAGCCTCCTCAGCCGGTACATAGCCTCTCCATTGTCAAGACTCGTACATGCCTCCTCGTGGCCACACACGGTAACTGGAACCTCGCGGTTCCAGGCTAAGTTGTACGGGATCTCGGAGCAGCAGGGGGCCCCAGAGACGGGGCATGCAGGCCCACCGGTGTGTGGACATGCCCTGGTGCCCAGTCAACCCCTGTCCCAGCTATGGGTAAATAACCCCAGCTATGGGCGAATAGTTAAAACCGCCTCAACGGTGGACCAGGCGGAAGATGGCGGCAGCGGAATGCACCACAACGGCTGGGAAGGCGGATGAAGGCTGCAGCAAAGACGGGTCCCCAGTCGTCTTGGTCTCCATGCCACTGGACCCTGGCCCGCTCAATGCCAAGGACTGTGTGGTGGCTGACCGTGCACCAGTCTCCCCACATTAAAAGATTCCACGCATAGGCGTCCTCCATATAGGGAATCCACCCTAACATCCCGGATTAAGTCCTATGGCGACCAGCGAATGGCGACGGGGGTAGGATTGTGAGATCTGGAAGCCTCCAGTCAAAAACTGGCACATAAGGCGGTGGGTGCAAGATTCAGTCGCTGGGCTCTTGGAATGAGGCAGAAAGAGCCCTTCGGCAGCTACACTCACGACTGAGCAGTCCTCTTTAGGATCCACTCTGCTCACCCCACCTGGGGAAGGGGCTAGAAAAGGTGCCCTAAAAATAGCCTGCCTCTAACCTCCCGACTGGACTACCGCATCCAGAGGGATCACCATATGCGGTCGAAAAACACGAAATATGAATTTTGGAGCGTGGAATGTACGCACAATGATGGATAATACGGCCAGCGACAGACCAGAGAGGAGAACTGCGATCATTGCCAGGGAACTGCAGAGATGCCGGATAGACATAGCTGCACTTTCCGAAACCCGACGTGCAGACGAAGGACAACTGAAGGAGGAAAAGGGTGGCTACACTTTCTTCTGGAAAGGAAAAGCCTCTGATGAGCCCAGAATCCATGGGGTTGGATTTGCCATCAGAAACCAGCTTGTTAGTCACCTCTCTGAACTTCCCGTGGGGATTAGTGAACGTCTCATGACTGTCCGTCTGGTGCTCACCAACAACCAGATGGCAACAGTTATCAGCGCCTATGCCCCTACTTTAGACTCTGAAGACGAAGTAAAAGAGACCTTCTACGCCTGCTTAGATGAGACACTGTCTAGGATCCCAAAGGAGGATAAGATTATTCTCCTAGGTGACTTTAATGCCAGGGTCGGCCGGGACCAACACCTCTGGAAGGGCACTATAGGGAAGGAAGGCATCGGGAACATCAACTCCAATGGAATCCTGCTTCTCAGCAAATGTTCATTGCACAACCTCACAATTACCAACACTCTCTTCCGCCAGAAAAACAAACTGAAGGCATCTTGGAGGCATCCTCGATCCAAACAATGGCATCTCATTGACTATGTCATTGTGCGAGCCAGGGACCGTTGTGATGTGAACATCACAAGGGCCATGTTGGACACAGATGCCTGTTGGACAGATCACCGCCTCATTCGCTCCACAATGTCCATCAGACTTAAGAGGAAAAGGAGGGTTCAAAAGAAGCAGATCCGGCCAAGGCTGAACCTCGAAGGCCTGAATGAAACTGCCACCCAGCAGCAACTTCAGACATCCCTTGAGGAAAGCCTCCAGCAGGAATACCCTGATAACATCGAAGAACACTGGAACCTGCTCAAATCAACCATCCTCGTTACCTGTAAAACCACCCTTGGGTACAAGTCCAGAAAACACCAGGACTGGTTTGATGAGAACGACACAGAGATAGAACAGCTCATCTCCAAAAAACGGAGTGCCTTTCACACCTGGCAGAATGATGTGACCTGTAAAGCCAAAAGAATAGCTCACTCGAGAGCCAAGGCAGATGTTCAGAGCCGGGTAAGGGAGCTTAAGAACTCCTGGTGGACTGAAAGGGCTCTGGAGATCCAGAGACTAGCAGACTCAGGGGACACCAGAGGCTTTTTTAGTGCTACCAAGGCTGTCTATGGGCCAATTTACCGCGGCCTAAACCCCCTGCGCTCAAAGGATGGGCAGCAGCTGCTAAAGGACAATGAGTCCATTAATGCCCGATGGAAGGAGCACTTTCAGGAACTCCTCAATCGTGACAGCACAGCTGAACCAGACATCACCAACCACATCCCCCAGAGTCCCATCAGGGAAGATATGGGGGAACCCCCCACCATAACAGAGGTTCAAGATGCCATCAGGAGTCTAAGGAACAACAAGGCTGCCGGACCAGATGGGATCCCAGCGGAGATCCTAAAGGAAGGTGGAAGAGAGCTCCTGTATCAAATCCACACCCTACTTCTCAAGGTCTGGGAAAAAGAAGAACTCCCCTCAGAGCTCAGGAACGCTCTTATTGTGACCATATTCAAGAAGGGGGACAAGGCTGACTGTGGAAACTACAGGGGCATCTCACTCCTGTCAACAACTGGCAAAATCTTAGCTCGTGTCCTTGCAAATCGATTGCTACCACTATCTGAGGAAGCACTCCCAGAATCACAGTGTGGCTTTCGCCCAGCTAGAGGCACAGCCGACATGATTTTTACAGCCCGCCAACTCCAGGAAAAATGTCGTGAACAAAGACAGCCTTTGTACATGGCCTTCATAGACCTGACAAAGGCCTTTGACACGGTAGACCGTCAGGCTCTGTGGAGTGTGCTGTCGAGGTGCGGCTGCCACGATAAATTTATCAGAATAGTGAGGCTTCTACATGATGGCATGGCAGCCACAGTGCTCAGCAACAGCGGCTCCGAGTCTGAGCCTTTCACTGTGGAGACGGGTGTCAAGCAAGGGTGTATCATAGCTCCCACCCTGTTTGCCATCTTTATTGGTGCTATACTGCACCTCATTGGCAAAGAGTTGCCACAGGGGATCCCCATCCTGTATAGAACCGATGGCAGGCTCTTTAACCTTAACAGGTTCAAAGCCAAGAGCAAAGTTAGAAACACCACTATCATGGAGCTTCAGTACGCGGACGACAACGCCATCGCAGCACACTCAGCAGAAGAACTTCAGGGTATCTTGAATGCCTTTGCTAAGGCATACAGAGCCCTGGGCCTTGCCCTCAACATCAAGAAGACCCAGGTCCTACATCAACCTCCACCCAACCAGCCAACTAATCAGCCCGCCATAAACGTGGACAACACCCCCCTTGAAAACGTTGACCACTTCCCATACCTCGGCAGCATCCTCTCCTCCAAAGCGGACATTGACTCAGAGGTCAACCATCGCCTGAGCTGTGCCAGTGGAGCCTATGCCAGACTCAGGAGGAGAGTCTTTGAGGACCGGGATCTAAGGGCTCAAACAAAGCTCCTGGTCTACAGAGCTGTTGTCATCCCCACCCTGCTGTATGGGGCAGAGTCATGGACTACTTACAGTAGGCACCTGAGAGCCCTGGAACAACATCACCAGCGATCCCTACGGAGGATTTTGAGGATCAGTTGGGAGGACAGACGCACCAACATCAGCGTCTTGGAGGAGGCCAACATGCCCAGCATCACCACCACAATTATGCAGCACCAACTCCGCTGGACAGGTCACGTCATCCGCATGTCCAACACACGTCTTCCCAAACAAGTCCTTTACTCCCAGTTGAAGGAAGGTCAGCATGCCCCTGGTGGGCAAAAGAAACGTTTCAAGGATAACATCAAGACCAGCTTAAAGCATTTCCACATCCCCATGAACAACTGGGAGGAAATAGCACTGGACAGGCCTCGCTGGAAGAAATCCGTACAAGAAGGTTCAGCACTCTATGAGATGGAACTCCGCCGTATCACAGACACAAAGCGACAACACCGCAAGGAAAGACAGAAGAAGGCTCCCCCCCCATCAACCACTCCCATTTTCCCCTGCCCACATTGCACCAAAATATGTGGATCACGGATTGGCCTACACAGCCATCTACGGATCCACAAATAGACGACCCTACGGAGGACAGTCATACTCGTTTCGAGTGACCGCCGATGATGATGAGACTAATAAAAGTTTCAATCAATCAATCAAAATGTAACTGAAGCAACTGTAACTGCTGCCAACCAAAATGAAGCCAAACAGGTCTGTTCCATGTCTGAGCATGATTTACTAGCAGGGTGTCAGACAAACAAAGCAGACATGATAATAATAAACATTCCTCCTCCGCACACGTTATTCACAGCTATCGCGAACAGCGGTTCTGTCTTATCCTACATGACTGACAGCATGTCAGAGTGCTTCTTACCTTGGCACGAGTCCCCGGTGGTTTCATAGCCCGCCAGACATTGGCACTGTCTCACCGGAACCACCCATTCACCCTCTGCCGTGCAGTAGATGCGTGGGGTGGACCCACTCACTGCGTTCTCCACGCAGGCACCCTCTACCTCGCTGAGAGCGTCTGCCACCGTCTCTGGGAAGGCTGCCAGGCTCTTCACGGTGGATGGGCAGGTCTTGTAGTACACGCGGACGGAGAGGATTCCTACGCACGCACCCATGTCCTGAAAGGCCAGGTAGAAGCCTTTCCTGGACAAGGGTCCCACCGTCTTGGTCTCTGTGTTAACCTTTAGCACACCGCGTGTGACCTCATCCGGAGCGATGGTGGCCACTTTGCGGAACTGCCCTTTGCGGAAGTTGGTCCCCACGTCGGCGTCCACCTCAGAGATGAAAAGGTTGAAGGTCTCTTTGCAAGACACGGAAGTACCGTCAATGGTGTTGCAGTCCCGCACGATGAAGCGCAGCTCCACAGAGACGCGCGCAGTGCCCGGGCGCCGCTGGATGAAAGTTGTGCGCAGCCAGTTCTCTTGCTCCGTGGAGTCTATGCTGCATACGCTGTAGGTATAGAACAGGGATCCGTTCACCACCGTCTGCATAATCTCCCACTGGAAGACAGAGGGACATTGTCAACTTTGAGAGGTCACGACAACAAAACGAAGACATTTTTTTCCTCAGTTTTGTTGCTTTCAAGAAGCAGACACCTCGTCCTTGGCGCTGAGTGAGCAGCCCATAAAGCACAGTTTTTACACACGAGGATTATTGGCCTGGACATGTGCTGCTCTCCGCGTGTGTGTGTGAGTCTACGTGTGTGGGTTTCCACAAACACACTGTGTGTGACGCACACACAAATCCAACAATCACTACTGTGGATACACCAACTAACATTTGTGGCTGTTGATTGCGCTTTATAGTTGCTGCCGCGCTGCAATTAAAGACTTTTAAGAGATAGGGAAGCAATGACTGGTAGTAAGATGAAAAGACTTCTTTCTCAGCATTGAAATGGAACTACTTTTTTACGGGAATAATGGGACACATTTAACTAGCTTGAATTAAAGATAGAAAATGAAGCGTAGTACAGTGTTATTATTACTTAAGTTGCAGGCTATGGTGCAGTAAAGTAGAATATTATTACTTTGGTTTACTTAAGTAGTAATATGTTCCAAAAAGTCTAAAGAAAACCGAAACACACGAAAACCAAAGTATTTTTTCCCATGAATTAATTTGTTCCAGACAACCAAAATATATACATATAAATAATATAATATCGACAAAATATCAAACAATAAAATGATGAATAAACTGTTGAAATTAACATTTAACATCACTTTGATATTTTTGAAAGCTTGTAGGGAAAAAAGTACAGAGACTAGTAGGGATGTGAATCTTACAATAACTCACAATTAATTTCTATTCTGATACTTGGGGTGATGATTCAATTCAAAATCGATTCTCGATTCATGGCAATTCTTGGATATATATTATTTGGTATATAAGTAACAATAAAACCTTTTCAAAACAGGTTACAAAAGCTCCTCTTGGCTGCTGACATATGACATACAGTATACACGCAGCGAGTAAATGCCAAGATGGCCTAAAAAAAACGTTTTACAAAATGGGCGAAGGAAGGAGGGATAACTATATCTGAGGAAGAATGGAGAATAATATGGAAATATCAATGGACTTGTACCAGCTCACCCAAGTGGAGGGAGTTTGGCTGGAAAAGTTTGATCAGATTTTTTATTACACCTTCTCAGAAGTCTCACTAGGATAACAACTCCCCTGCCTGTTGGAGAAATTGTGGGAATTCAAATGCAAACCACTACCATGTTTTCTGGGACTACTCCACCATAAAGGACTATTGGAAAGAGATACACCAAGCTCTACAGGATATTTTCAAACGTGAAATACCCTTTGAAAGTAAAACTTTGTTTTTTGGACATGTACCTCAGGACTGGCTGACGAAAGATAAACACTTAATGAATATCCTACTGGTGGCTTGTAAAAAGACCATTACTAGGAAATGGATATCCCAGGAGAGCCCAACTTTGAAGCAATGGATGGAAACAACAATGGACATATATAAAATGGAGAAGATAACTGCCTTTATTAATTATAAATTGGAGAAATTTACTTCATACTGAGAAAACTGGGTCAACTATGTCACGCCCCATAAGCCTGACTTTAATTTTTCGAATTAGTGATTGTACTGCTTAAAAAAAAAGGATTACTCCCTATATGTGTATATGTATGTATATATATATATATATATATATATATATATATATATATATATATATATATATATATATATATATATATATATATATATATATATATATATATATATATATATACATATATGTATATATATATATATATATATGTATGTGTGTGTATATATAGGGATGATGTTTGATAAGAAATTATCGAGTTCGAGCCTATTATCGAATCCTCTTATCGAACCGATTCCTTATCGATTCTCTTATCAAGTCCAGATAGGTTGTTGTATATGGAAAAAAACACACAATATTTGGTTTAACAAAAGCTCACTTTTATTATATAAGAAAAAAATAAAATCTAATAAATAAATAAATATTGACTGTTAAGCCCCCCCCCCCCCCCAAAAAAAAATAAAATAAAATAAATACATATTGACTGTTGTTACCCAAAGTATATTAAGTGGGATTTTTAAGTAAAACAAATATATACAGTAACACAAAAACAACCTGTCTCTGTGATCACTATATGTGTATAAATAATACTATAGTGTTAAATAAAACCAGTTCCTTGGGCACAAAACTGAAAATAATACAGCTCTCCAAAAAGTGCACTTCTGCTGCTATTTGACATAACTGTTTGTTATGATGCTTTGACATTTTTGCACTTTATTTCTTTATTGAAAAAAAATTCTATGAAGAGAAAAAATGTTTGCAAGTGGTTACAATGCTAAAAAAGGAAAAGTTAAAGCTAAAAAAAGAAATACATTTTATTGAGTAACATTATTTCTTTATAAGGGGAAAGATGTGATGTTATGAGCTAGGAATATAACAACTACACTACCCAGCATGCAACGGGAGTGACGAGCATGCGCGGTAGCCCCGAAAATGTGTTGTTGCATGTCACCACCCGGCAGCTAAGAATGAGGTTATGAGCACACTGTGAAAGTAAACGTCAAGAACTCAGCCAACACGCCTCGTCTGCATTATTTATAATTAGACAGACAACACATATACAGTGTGATTTTGTTTTGTTTACAAGGAAAGAAAAACAAAAGTTAAAAAAGGGAGATGTCATATATGTATGTGCTGCGGTTGCCTTAAGAACGTTGCGACAGCTGCCGTAAAGAAGGTGCGTTGCTAGCCTTGTTGCTATGTTTCCGGTTGGTCGTAAAAGTGTTCGTCATGTGTTTGTACCCTGCTCAAATCTCTCAGTAAAGTTATTCATTGGATTATACCTTTTGTTTTGAACTTTTTTGAACTTTATTACACCTTGGAGCGCTTTTTCCGGTCCATTGTTTTCTGCTTTCCCTATCTGCTCCTAATGACTGAGCTACGTGACATCATTTCTTGTGATGTCTCACGGGGCATTTCTGGTCGGGACGGGATTGGTCCCAGGGATTCGAATAAAGAAGCAACTCTTTTTCTTTACTATAGTGGTCTCAATAACGGGTACCGATTCTCAAAAAGGGATTTGAGTCCGAGGACTCGGTTCTTTTCTTATCGAACAACCGGGAAAACTGGTTTCGAGTATCATTCCTATGTATATATATATATATATATATATATATATATATATATATATATATATATATATATATATATATATATATATATATATATATATATATATATATATATATATATATATATATATATATATATATATATATATATATATATATATATATATATGTATCTGTTTATTTATTTTTTTATTTTTTTCTGATTATTATTATTATTAATGTATTATTTCTTTTTTGTTTATTTAATTGATGTATTTGTAGATATTACTTTGTTTTTTTTGCTGTTTCTTTCTTTTTGGGGGGGGGGGGGTTGGTTGGGATATAAACAAAAAATATTTTGACATTTAGGGCAGACAACAGATGTATCTGATGCTGGATGTCAATAAAAATAAAATTAAAAATTAAAAAAATGTAAACGTTTTAAAAATCAATTAATCCATTAGGAATCGCAATAAATAATAACAATTCGGATGTGGATTGATTTTTTTTTGTCCTGCACCTGTAAGAGATGTGTGGATTCTTTGTTTGGGCACTCAATTTCATAAAATTATAGGCAGACTAACGGACGACTTTGTTATGTGAAATGTTTGGCCGTACGATAACCAAGAGAGTATAAGAAAATAATTGAATCATACAAAAAGTGACGCGCACAAAAGTCGAACGCGTTTTTACTTGTATGTTGATTCGAGGCAAACGGATTTGTTTGGCTGTGCGATAACAAAGATGGTATATGAAAACCGTATTATTTAAAAAACATACTCTATATCAGGGAACTAAAATGAATGCAATGAAACATACTTTCAGCAGTAGATTTTAGCTACCGTCTAATGAGTTCTTCTTAATTACCGAATAGGAACTAAATATTATAATTTCTGTGGTGTGATGTACAACAGCAATCAAAACAAAGATATACGCTGTAAGTACACTGAAATGAAAGCAAAACTTCCGACAGGGAAGGGAGGGGAATTCCTGGGCCAAAGAACATTCAATAACTTTTGTTCTTTAGAGCGCAGCTACAATCTACATCCCACACAGTCGACAGAGCCACGTCCTGCTGCTTTTTTTAGATAGAAAACCACTAAACTATAGATAGAGATATGTTACTGGCACCCGCAACTCTACGAACATACTGTCAAGTTAGATTGTTGTGTTCATATGAAAACACTCTCAAATGCAAAAATGACGTACCTAAAAAAAGATTTAAATAAAACAAAATCTCCCAAAAGGTAACTTTTCGGGTAAAGAACGAGGAGAGGGGCCCTGGTAGTCGTCAGTTAACACATCACAGAGAGAAAGTCTTTGACACGCGGTCTTAAAAATGCTTGTTGAGGTATAAATACTCACCCCGTTCTCATATGGCAAAGTCAGCCAGCCCAGCTCTCCTCCTGAAGACCTCATATCCAGCAATACATCTAAACACAAACAGAAAAGCCTTACAATGAGTTACAATAAAACTTATGTTCATTGCTACACATTGAAAATATTTAAGATAAATATATAACTTTAGTACGTTTAATGGCAAAAACAATTGACCTTTACATCCTACGATTGAGACAAGGGTGAGCAAAAAACTTTTTTCCAGCTGTATTTGACACACTGTTCTCCTAATATGCTTATTTGCACTGGAATGCTAGGAGGACACAAGCAAAATGTGTCCTGTGTCCATAGTGGTGAGTTCAGGGGCCATCAGCTTAATGGGGGCGGGGGGCCACATGCCGCCCTTTGACAGTTTAATCAAGCATGTCGGTAGGATTTAAACACCTTATTAAGCGTGTCCCCCACCACCAACAAACATCTCTAATCGTGTCTACAAATACAAGGCATGGATACATATAATTGACACCATGGCAGAATAAAAGCAAGAATGTGTGGGACGAGTGAAACTAAACGGAACATGTTTGGGCATCTCACAGGTGCTCCCACGCCCTGATGCCATTGATAATCTATTTCAATAACATGCTGAATTATGGTAAAATATTCTAAACCTGAGGAACAAATAAATATGTGACAAAAAAAACAATAATAATACAATCACCGTTGTCGTCATTGGTTTTTAGTACATTAGTAGTTTTACTCCACAGATTGATATGCAAAAGGTGTTAGCGTTGTTGTTACCTTAAATGTAGGTAAAATCTTTCCTCTCTCGTTGAAAAATAGTTGTATATTCATACTACTTTTAGCGATGATGGGAGAATTTAAATGCTAGCAATTTAGGGGTTGTGTTACAAATAGTGCTGTCAAACAATATTTTTTTAAATATTGCATGATATAAATTAGCTATAAAAAAAAAAGACCCCCATATTTTGACACAAATGCATTTTACTACATCGAGGAACATTTTTCAAAAATGTTTTACTTGAATGCACGTAAGGGTTTGTTTTTAAGTGAAATTTGCAAGCAAACACACCAGTCGGAATCCTCTCACTTATTTTTGCACTGACGTATGCATTGATCTGATCACCGTAAAGCAACATGCTATGCCTTTCAGGTAACCATCTGCGGTCAAGCTAAAGGAGCATGTACATTTTGCGATTAATCTGCACTTATACATGGTTAATGCGGTAATGTTTTGTGATTAATCGCATGAGTTAACACGTTAAATTAGACAGCTCTAACATTGTGCATTATCCCATCTGCCCTTGTTTGCAGTATTGTGAGGATTTTGTAATTATTTTCCCATCACTACAGAATAAATCATATGCAGTAACAATGGCGTGGTGGGTAAAGCAGCCTCGCCAGACACTTGAGGGTTGCAGGTTCGCTCCCCGCCTCTTGCCATCCAAATCACTGCCGTTGTGTCCTTGGGCAGGACCCTTTACCTTTGACCCCCAGTGCCGCTCACACTGGTGAATGAATAATGGGTGGTGGGGCCGTAGGCGCAAACTGGCAGCCACGCTGCCGTCAGTCAGCTGTGGCTACAAATGTAGCTTACCACCACCAGGTGTGAATGTGGAGTGAATGAATGATGGGTTCCCACTTCTCTGTGAAGCGCTTTGAGTGTCTAGAAAAGTGCTATATAAATCTAATCCATTATTATTACAGTGAACTTACTTCTACCAGCAGCCACCGAGACCCTGAGCTATGGTAGGCCTTAAATGTCAAATAAAGGTAAATCTTTTATATTTGGACACTGTTAAGTTCTCTAAGAAATGGTCAAAGACACTTCAGCTTGTTTACAGGAAGTTACTCTTTGTTTGTTTGTTGAGCTGTATTTTTTGTGACTGCATCGTTATTGTTCTTTTTAGTGGGATTTTAAAACTACCATAATAGATTTAGCTATTAGCTTGCCAGGCTGCGTGTGCCACAATTACACTAAACTAGGAAGGTGAAGTACCCAGTAAAATTGAAAAGAAAAAGTTGCATCTATATTGAAGTTATTATCATATATATCTGATTTATAACACCAAAAGACTTCCAAAGTTTGCGTGCAAATAGATATGATCAAAATATTATCAATCTCACAGAGATTCCCGGAATTGATTCAGATTATCTAGAATAACTTTGCAGCGACGCAATGCCGTCTCAATGCCGCAGAATAAGATAGTTACCTCCCTATTATCAATGCACCGCTAAACATAGTAATTAGGGCTGCAACAACTAATCGATTAAATCGATTCAAATCGATCGTAAAAATAGTTGGCGATTAATTTAGTCATCGATTCGTTGGATCTATGCTATGCGCATGCGCAGAGGCTACTTTTATTTTTTTTTTTATTTTTTTTTTTTTTTTTATATAAACCTTTATTTATAAACTTCAACATTTACAAACAGATGACAAACAATAGTCAAAATAAGTATAGTGCCAGTATGCTGTTTTTTTTCCAATAAAGTACTGAAAAGGATAGAAATGTAGTTTGACTCTTTTATGAATCGAAGTAATAATCAACATATTAATCGATTATCAAATTAGTTGTTGGTTGCAGCCCTAATAGTAATAATAACAATATTGCTAATAATTGGTTAATATTCAGGTCACGATATGCAAAGAGTATTGTTGGCGGGTTTTGGATGATTGTTTATAGGGCGTTGTGGGCGAAATAGAGAGGCCCCATTGACTCACTTTTTAGCTGACTTTTTATGTATTTATTTACGACTTAGAATGCAGAAAAAAAGAAAAACAGGTGTTCATGTCTTAGATAGGGATTGTGAATGATAGACAACACATCTTTTTGTAATTTTTGCATAATTCCAGTATGACTGATCTGACATGGTCAGAGTGCAGAAGCGTTCACATTGTGACGTCATCCCAACCCAAATCTACGAAAATCGCCGAAGACATTCGGAGCGGAATATTCAAAATGGCCGTCTGAAATTGAAATTGTCCAAAATAAATTTTGTGATGTTTAGATTTTCACATACTTTGCGAATTGGAAATATAATCGGATTCGTTTTAATGGATACAATGAAACACAATTAAGCATATAAAGTCAACTTGTTTGTCTTTCTACTGGTACTTTAAGTAGAGGGCCACAAAATATGGGAATGTGAGCCTCACATGGTCCAAGGGCCACAAGTTTGAGACCCCTGATTTAGAAGAAAATTGACACAGGATGCTCAAGATTATACAGTAGTGCTTTTCATCATTGTATGTAGCTATGTATCAAAACGTCATTCAAAGTTGTTCACTGTTAATATGTCATGTATAACATTGAAAACGGACCTGCAAATTTTCTTTTTAAAGTAAAGCAGTGGGAAAATCGAACACTTTTCTTTTACAGTCTTACGGAAGAAAAATCACACTTGAATTGACGACGTTCAAATTCCAATCTCCTGACTCATCACCAGTCATTAAGTCAAAACTTGACCTTTCTTTAAGGTTTGACAAGATAAGAAAACGTCACTTACGTTCTTTGGACTGGAGGCTGACGTAGATAGTGTTGAAGAATAAAAACGAAAAGAATTGTAGTCGAGGGAGATCCATGTTTTAAAACAAAACTTTCACAATGTTTCCCCCTCCGTCTTTAGCTCCCACGCGCCTCGCGCAACACTGAACGCTGCACGAGCCGGGCAGACCATTCACAGAAACAGGTGGCGTCATAGCTCCGCCCCCTGTGGAATGCGGATGTGATCCCATAGTCTCAGAGCCGGGTGGGGGGCGGGGCGACACCTGTCTCGCGAGGAAGCATGGTGGCCTACAGTCAGAAGGAAGTGCATCGCCTGTTGTAATTGTTTATAAATATATATATATTTATATAATATATATTTATACACATACCATATATACAGTGTGTGTATATGTATATATATATATATATATATATATATATATATATATATATATATATATATATATATATATATATATATATATATATTAGGGGTGTGGGAAAAAATCGATTCGAATTTGAATCGCGATTCTCACGTTGTGAGATTCAGAATCGATTCTCATTTTTAAAAAATCTATTTTTTTATTTTTTATTTATTAATTTTAATTTTTTATTTTTATTTTATTTATTTTTCTAATTAATCAATCCAACAAAACAATACACAGCAATACCATAACAATGCAATCCAATTCCAAAACCAAACCCGACCCAGCAACACTCAGAACTGCAATAAACAGAGCAATTGAGAGGAGACACAAACACGACACAGAAAAAAACCAAAAGTAGTGAAACAAAAATGAATATTATCAACAACAGTATCTATATTAGTTACAATTTCAACATAGCAGTGATTAAAAAGCCCTCATTGACATTATCATTAGACATTTATAAAAATAAAAAAAAGGACAATAGTGTCACAGTGGCTTACACTTGCATCGCATCTCATAAGCTTGACAACACACTGTGTCCAATATTTTCACAAAGATAAAATAAGTCATATTTTTGGTTCATTTAATAGTTCAAACAAATTTACATTATTGCAATCAGTTGATAAAACATTGTCTTTTACAATTATAAAAGCTTTTAAAAAAAATCAACTACTCTGCTTGCATGTCAGCAGACTGGGGTAGATCCTGCTGAAATCCTATGTATTGAATGAATAGAGAATCGTTTTGAATCGGGAAAAAATCGTTTTTGAATCGAGAATCGTGTTAAATTGAAAAAAAAATTGTGACCCCAAGAATCGATAATGAATCGATTTGTGGGACACCCAAAGATTCACAGCCCTAATATGTACACTACCGTTCAAAAGTTTGGGGTCACATTGAAATGTCCTTATTTTTGAAGGAAAAGCACTGTACTTTTCAATGAAGATAACTTTAAACTAGTCTTAACTTTAAAGAAATACACTCTATACATTGCTAATGTGGTAAATGACTATTCTAGCTGCAAATGTCTGGTTTTTGGTGCAATATCTACATAGGTGTATAGAACCCCATTTCCAGAAACTATCACTCCAGTGTTCTAATGGTACAATGTGTTTGCTCATTGGCTCAGAAGGCTAGTTGATGATTAGAAAACCCTTGTGCAATCATGTTCACACATCTCAAAACAGTTTAGCTTGTTACAGAAGCTACAAAACTGACCTTCCTTTGAGCAGATTGAGTTTCTGGAGCATCACATTTGTGGGGTCAATTAAACGCTCAAAATGGCCAGAAAAAGAGAACTTTCATCTGAAACCTCGACAGTCTATTCTTGTTCTTAGAAATGAAGGCTATTCCACAAAATTGCTTGGGTGACCCCAAACTTTTGAACGGTAGTTTATATATATATGTATATGTATATGTATATATATATATATATATATATATATATATATATATATATATATATATATATATATATATATATATATATATATATATATATATATATATATATATATATATATATATATATACATATATATATATATATATATATATATATATATATATATACATATACATATATATATATATATATATATATATATATATATATATATATATATATATATATATATATATATATATATATATATATATATATATATATATATATATATATATATATATATATATATATATATATATATATATATATATATGTGTGTGTGTGTGTGTGTGTGTGTGTATGTATGTATTACGGCAGTGTTTTTCAACCTTTTTTGAGACAAGGCACATTTTTTGCGTTGAAAAAATGCGGAGGCACACCACCAGCAGAAGTCATTAAAAAACGAAACTCAATTGACAGTAAAAAGTATTTGTCGCAATTGTTGGATATGACTTTAAACCATAACCAAGCATGCATCAATATAGCTCTTGTCTCAAAGTAGGTGTACTGTCACGACCTGTAGCATCACGCCGTGACTTATTTGGAGTTTATTGCGGTTTTCCTGTGTGTAGTGTTTTAGTTCTTGTCCTGCGCTCCTATTTTGGTGGCTTTTTCTCTTTTTTGGTATTTTCCTGTAGCAGTTTCATGTCTTTCTTTGAGCGCTATTCCCCGCACCTGCTTTGTTTTAGCAATCAAGACTATTTAAGTTGTTTTTATCCTTCTATGTGGGGACATTGTTGATTGTCATGTCATGTTCGGATGTACATTGTCTTTGCCCCACAGTAAGTCTTTGCTGTTGTCCAGCATTCTGTTTTTGTTTACTTTGTAGCCAGTTCAGTTTTAGTTTTGTTCTGCATAGCCTTCCTTAAGCTTCAATGCCTTTTCTTAGCGGCACTCACCTTTTGTTTACTTTTTGGTTTAAGCATTAGACACCTTTTTTACCTTCACTCTGCCTCCCGCTGTTTCCGACATCTACAAAGCAATTAGCTACCGGCTGCCACCTACTGATATGGAAGAGTATTACACGGTTACTCTGCCAAGCTCTAGACAGCACCGACACTCAACAACAACAACACATAATTTGCAGACTATAATTACTGGTTTGCAAAAAATATTTTTAACCCAAATAGGTGAAATTAGATAATCTCCCACGGCACACCAGACTGTGGTTGAAAAACACTGTATTACGGTATATATAAATACATACATACCGTATAAATATACCATACATACATATATATACCATACACACACATACATATATATATATATTTATATATATATATATATATATATATATATATATATATATATATATATATATATATATATATATATATATATATATATATATATATATATATATATATATATATATATATATATATATATACATATATATATATATATATAGTCGTGGTCAAAAGTTTACATACACTTGTAAAGAACATAATGTCATGGCTGTCTTGAGTTTCCAATAATTTTTACAACTCTTATTTTTTTGTAATAGAGTGATTGGAGCACATACTTGTTTGTCACAAAAAACATTCATGAAGTTTGGTTCTTTTATGAATTTATTATGGGTCTACTGAAAATGTGAGCAAATCTGCTGGGTCAAAAGTATACATACAGCAATGTTGTTAATATTTGCTTACATGTCCCTTGGCAAGTTTCACTGCAATAAGGCGCTTTTGGTAGCCATCCACAAGCTTCTGGCAAGATTGTGGTTGCATTTTTGACCACTCCTCTTGACAAAATTGGTGCAGTTCAGCTAAATGTGTTGGGTTTCTGACATGGACTTGTTTCTTCAGCATTGTCCGCACATTTAAATCAGGACTTTGGAAAGGCCAATCCAAAAACCTTAATTCTAGCCTGATTTAGCCATTCCTTTACCACTTTTAACGTGTGTTTGGGGTCATTGTCCTGTTGACACACCCAACTGAGCCCAAGACCCAACCTCCGGGCTGATCATTTTAGGCTGTCCTGAAGAATTTGGAGGTAATCCTCCTTTTTCATTGTCCCATTTACTCTCTGTAAAGCACCAGTTCCATTGGCAGCAAAACAGGCCCAGGGCATAACACTACCACCACCATGCTTGACGGTAGGATTGGTGTTCCTGGGATTAAAGGCCTCGCCTTTTCTCCTCCAAACATATTGCTGGGTATTGTGGCCAAACAGCTCAATTTTTGTTTCATCTGACATCACAGGGACAAAGATAAGACCTTCTGGAGGAAAGTTCTGTGGTCAGCTGAAACAAAATTCTTACAAGTACGAGTCTAGCAAGTATTAGTTTTAATATATCAGCAGTGGTGTTATTGCTTATTTTTAGATGCACATTTCATATTAAACTACAATATCTTAAAGAAAACAAATAGGTTTAAAAATTAATACAAAACACAAAAACATCAATTTATTTAAAGTACCAGAGTTCACATTGTCACATTCAACCTCTGCACACTTAATGCTTTTACCGATGAGATATTATTTTCATGTAAATAACATGAACAGTACACTATTTTCCATGAACATATCAGACATTTTTCAAAATTTTTAAATACACTTACATTTTGTTAATTACTGTAGTTTACTGCACAAACGTGTCTGTAAAGCACATAAATCATATTTTTTTATATTGTTGTTTTTTTTAAATAAATGTACGTATTACAGTGTGTAAATAGTATACTTGATCTACATTGTGCCATGTCATATGAGTTGTATATATATATATTAAATAAATGACTGGCTTAATGGACACGGCTGCAACTGTCATGTCGAATAACTTAATATTTGAAATAATTTTTTTAGTCAAAAGTCAGTTTTTGCCGTCCAAATATTATTGCGCTGTAGTCAATGGAGTCACTTGCACCAAGCGGAATATGGCCGTTTCCCTTTAAACCGCCAACTTGATCATTGATTAGCTCTCTGGCACTGCTGTTCCTTGCTAACATGACACAGCATCACACCGCAATGATTGACAGCACACAGCAGCTGACCAATCAGCGGTCAGATGCCCCGATGGCCAGTTGTAGAGAAGAGTTACCCTCCATGAAGTGATATGAATCAGGAGCAAGTAAAACAAGAACAAATCAAAACAAGAAGAGCTTTGTGCGCATATTGAAAGTGGCCATGTTGTTGACGTTAAACTGTAAGCGCTAAGAGAAAGTTCACTTGTCTTTTTAACTACACATTTTTGCTTTTCCTGTTTTCAAACTTTTTGTCTCCTCCAAAGAATACATTAAAATAACATACACATGTGTCATGGCCAATTATGCAAATTAATCCCAACCTTTACAACCCAGTGCTACAGAAAGATTGCAGACCTGTGGGAAGCACTGCATACTCTACACAACAAAAGTCATATTAAATGATTAGTACAAAAATACATGTGAGAAATGATACTTTGTAAGAAATACTACATGAGTATACATATACTACGTCACACACAAAATGCTGCACTTTTCCATTTCAACCCTGCGATTTTACTTATGGAGGATCAGATGGGACACAATCAGATACAGTAAATAAATACATCCTTATATGATTACTTAAATATCATTAATTAACTATACGTGTAATTGTAATTAAATACATACATGTGTTATTAAATGTCATTAATTTATTTGATTTAAAAGTACATTTAATTATGTAATTATTTAAATAAATATTGAGTTAAATTTAATGATTTATTTATTGATTTCAAATATCTTTGTAACTCAGCCGTCAAAGTCAGTAGGAGGGTCCTAACACCTAATTGGTTACCTGGCACTTCCACTTGTCTGTGGAACTTGGACCAGAGAAGCGGTGGAGTCCTGGTACTTGGTCTGGAAGTGTGAAAATAACTCAAGACAATTGTAATAAATTCCTCTCCTATTATGCTGCATGCTCTGATTCACCAGGTCTTGCTTCACATATTAAACAGGTTTTAAAATATCTGCCAGCAACTCCCCCAAAACTTTGATTATATCCTCCATAGCTGCCATGTTTGCAAAGATATTCAAAGCTCCAAAGCAATTATTGGACCAGATTCTTGTTAGCCCTGCCCAGTGACTTTGATGACTAAGTTGGATGAATAAAATACATTTATGAAGGGCTGACAGATACTGTATGTTCATGAAATTATTATACAAATCATGCAATAATTAAATAAATAGTTAATTAAGTCATGAAACAATTCAATCAATATTTAATTAAATGATTAAATATTACTTAAAAATTAAAAAAAAGACAAATTAAATAACATGTATTTTTATAATAAATAAGTAAATGACAAATGTATTAACACATTTATGTACTTCATTTAAATTATAATCAACTATTATTAATTATTGACACATTCAAAAAAATACAAATAAAATATAAAGAATTAAAAATGATTGAAACATTTAAGTAATTTTTTTAAAGGTGTATTTATTATATTTTGTGCCATCTGACTATAAGGGTAATACATGCAATTCATTTGAAAGTTTTGAGGTTGAGTGTTGCATTTGGACAATCTTTTGAAGAAGTAATTGTCCATATCCTCGCCGTCCCATGCAAGGACTTGTCTTTCCCACGCCTGGAAAAGGAGGGGTCAAGTGGGGGATGTGTCCCGTATGAATATATAACTACTAATGAGACGTCCCTCATAAAGAAACTTTACAAGGTGTCTATGAATATGTGTCTACAAAGAACACGCTGTCGCCCAGCAACTCTTATTTGGAGGAATTTCTGATTCAAGTCCACGTTCTGTGAAGCACAGTACACTTGAAAACAAGAACAGACGGCCGGCGTGCAAAAAGAAACAAAGCATGAACTGTTGTCTTGTTAGTGTACATTAATCAAACAAAAACAAAACATCAACAAGTTAAGTGCTGACCTTTGGATGACAATCACTTTATTAGCTGACAAACATAACTTGTACTTTAACACTAGAAGTTTCCTCCAGCATGGCTTTTGTGTGATTGCATTCTGAAACATTCAACATAAATAAAAGTACATTCAAATCTTCTTAGTTTTCGGATCAGGCGATGTTGTCATGGTCTTTGAAGCCCTTTGAGGCACTTGTGATTAAGGGTTATATTAATAAATTGTAATGGTTTTATTTTAATTTAAACAAATTACATTTATGCATTACCTATTCCTCTCAAATATTGTTAACAAATGTGTCCAAATCTGCTTTAGTGAGCATTTCTTCTTTGCCAAGATAATCCATCCCACCTCACAGGTGTGGCATATCAAGATGCTGATTAAACAGCATGATTATTGCACAGGTGTGCTTTAGGATGCCCACAATAAAAGGCCACTCTGAAATGTGCAGTTGTATCACACAGCACAATGCCACAGATGTTGCAAGTTCTGAGGGAGCGTGCAGTTGGCATGCTGACTGTAGGAATATCCACCAGAGCTGTTGCCTGTGAATTGAATGTTAATTGTTCTACCATAAACTGTCTCCAAGGGCGTTTTAGAGAATTTGGCAGTACATCCAACCGGCCTCACAACCACAGACCACATGTAACGACACCAGCCTAGGACCTCCACATCCAGCAGGTGCACCTCCATGGTTGTCTGAGATCAGCCAACCGGACAGTTGCTGCAACAATTCGTTTGCATAACCAAATAATTTCTACACAATCTGTGAGAAACTGTCTCAGGGAAGCTCATCTGCATTCTCGTCGTCCTCATCGGTTTCTCGACCTGACTGCAGTTCGTCGTTGTAACCGTCTTGAGTGGGCAAATGCTAACATTCAATGGTGTCTGGCACGTTGGAGAGGTGTTGTCTTCACGGTTGAATCCCGGGTTTTCACTGTTCAGGTCAGGTGGTAGACAGCGTGTGTGGTGTCGTGTGGGAGAGCGTTTTGCTGATGTCAATGTCGTGAATCTAGTGGCCCAGAGTGAAGGTGGGGTTATGGTATGGGCAGGCATATGTTATCAACAACGAACGCAAGTGCATTTTATTGATGGCATTTTGAATGCACAGAGATACTGTGACGAGATCCTGAGGCCCATTGTTGTTCCATTCACCCGAGACCATCACCTCATGTTTCGGTCTCCCCTAGAGGGGGGGGGGGGGGGGGGGTTACCCACATATGCGGTCCTCTCCAAGGTTTCTCATAGTCATTCACATTGACGTCCCACTGGGGTGAGTTTTCCTTGCCCGTATGTGGGCTCTGTACAGAGGATGTCGTTGTGGCTTGTACAGCCCTTTGAGACACTTGTGATTTAGGGCTATATAAATAAACATTGATTGATTGATTGATTGATGTTGCAGCATGACAATGCACGGTCCCATGTTGCAAAGATCTGTACACAATTCCAGGAAGCTGAAAACATCCCAGTTCTTGCATGGCCAGCATACTCACCGGACATATCAACTATTGAGCATGTTTGGGATGCTGTGGATCGGCGTATATACGACAGTGTCTTCCAGTTCCTGCCAATATCCAACAACTTGGCACCGCCATTGAAGAGGAGTGGACCAACATTCCACAGGCCACAATCAACAACCTGATTAACTCTATGCCAAGGAGATGTGTTGCACTGCGTGAGGCAAATGACAGTCACACCAGGTACTGACTGCTTTTCTGGCTCCCCCACAACCACAATAAAGCAAAACTGCTCATTTCAGAATGACCTTTTATTGTGGGCATCCTAAGGCACACCTGTACAATAATCATGCTGTTTTAATCAGCATCTTGATATAGCACACCAGTGAGGTGGGACGGATTATCTTGGCAAAGAAGAAATGCTCACTAAAACAGATTTAGACAGATTTGTGAACAATATTTGAGAGGAATAGGTATTTTGTATATATAGTAATAGTTTTAGATCTTCGAGTTCAACTCATAAAAAATGGGAGCAAAAATCAAAGTGTTGCGTTTATATTCGTGTTCAGTATAATAACAATGTATTCAAAAAATACTTACACACAGTTAAAAATTCAACCAGTTTTTTTAGATCCTGGATTAAAACACTTCCCATCCAACCTGATGGAGCTCGAGGGGTGCTGCAAAGAGGAATAGGCGAAAATGCCCAAAGATAGATGTACCAAACTTGTGGCATTGTATTCAAAAAGACTTGAGGCTATAATTGCTGCCAAAGGTGCATCAACAACGAATATTTATGTGCATCCATCTACCCATCATGTGATTTTTTTTATTTTGCAATTAGCAAAATAAAAAAATAAAAACATTTCTCATTGTCTTTATGGGGTATTGTGTGTAGAATTTTGAGGACAAATTAATTTATTACATTTTGGAATAAGGCTGAATACTTTCCGGATGTGCTGTAACTTATTTTTCCACTTAAGAATGTGCAACTTTTAAAGATTAGAAATAGAAGGCTTTAACAGAAACCTACCTTCTGAATATGTCATATTTACTGCACATATATCTGATTGGCAACACTAAATTGGCCCGCATACGTAAATGTTGTCTGTCTATCTGTGTTGGCCCTGCGGTGAGGTGGCGACTAGTCCAGGGTATACCTTGCTTTCCGCCCGAGTGCAGCTGGGATAAGCCCCCCCAAGCCCCCAAACCCCTCCTCCCCCCCGCGATCCGGAGAGGGACAAGCGATAGAAAATGGATGAATGGATATTTTAAAAATGCCCTTTTTTGTGCATTGTTGACAAAACTAAAAAAGCCCTGCACCAAAGTGCTTACTTGTCAGGTTGTGTGTGATTCTCCAATGTCCTCCTTGTTTTTGTTTCATGAGTGTGAGCACTTTGAGAAATGCTTCACTCTGAGATGAGCGAGCACACTTTTAGTTTTCCAGCGTGAACGAGCCTCCATCTCAAGTAGCGCATCTCTCTCCTCTTCCTTTTTTTTTGGCGCTTTTGATACGTGAGGCGTTACCTCGGCGTGTGTTAATGCGCAGCCCGCGAGAAGTGCTTTCTGTTGTCGCCGCCAAGTCGACAGTGTCAAAGGTTAACACCCCCTCTAACACGCAAGTATGCAAACGCTCTTCACACAATGCGGGCGTCTTCTTTTGATTGGGCGAACAGAGCGAGCGGCCTGCTGGTTCGCAGCACTCCACCCCCCACCCGCTCACCCGCTCGTCAGTATCTTCTGAGGGCGATGACAGCACAAAAAGTGCTTCTCAGCGGGTGCTGGATTTGTGTTTTGTGGGTCAGTGAACAGAAGTGGCTGAAGCGGCAACGTCACGTCATTCAGCGGCCTGCGACCCCTGACCCTGCCGCCCTCACACTTCTAGCGCTATCAGCAAACAGAGAGGAGCGCCTCTATTCAAAGCAACAGGGAGGCCAAAATGAAATCCTGATTAAGGCCATGCTCACCGTTAGTCACCCCCACCTTCCAGAAACCTTGTTAGCACTGATGGATTCACACCTTTCTTCATGCATTTCAACTCCTTATCCATTGGTATTCCTTCTGCGTTATCCAGTAACTACTGTATGTCTTCAACCTCCACACCTTGGTACTGTTTCATGTTATCATCAAGTACGGTTGACGCACAATCATAAACTGTGGTAAATACTTCTCTGATGGTGTCCATGGTAACAAAGTATTGTCATCGTTACACACATCTTTGGAAATATTTGGGCCTTTGTTCCAAAGGTGTGTACAAATGTGTAGTATAATCAGTCAGTCGGTCAGGTAGTTAGTTAGCCAGTCAGTTAATTAGTTCGCCAGTTATCTAGTCAGTTAGCTAACCAGTCAGTCAGGCAGTTAGTCACCAAGTCAGTTAATTAGTTAGTTATCTAGCCTGTCAGCCGATTAGTTAGTAAGTAAGTCAGTTAGTTAGTTAGTCACTAAATCACTTAGTGGGTGGGTTAGTTAGCTAGCTATTTGGTTAGTTGGGTGTTCCGCTAGTTGGTTTGATATTTATTTAGTTAGTTGGTTAATTTGTTAGTTAAATAGTCAGTTAGTTAGTCAGTTAGATAGTCAGTCATTTGTTAGTCAGTCAGCCAGTTAGTCATAAAGTCAGTTTTCATCACAAAGTCAATAAGTGGGTTAGTGAGTAAGTCAGTTAGTTAGTTATCTTGTTTGTCAGTCGATTAGTTAGTAAGTCAGTCAGTTAGTTAGTCACAAAGTCACTCCGTTAGTTAGTTAGTTAGTTTGTTAGTTAGTTAGTTAGTCAGTCAGTAAGTTAGTTAGTCAATTAGATAGTTAGTCAATTAGATAGTCAGTCATTTGTCGGTCAGTCAGCCAGTTAGTCATAAAGTCAGTTTTAATCCCTAAGTCAATAAGTGAGTTAGTGAGGAAATTACTTAGTTAGTTAGTCAGTCAGTCAGTCAGTCGGTTAGTTAGTTGATCAGTTAAATAGTCAGTCATTTGTTAGTCAGTCAGCCAGTTAATCAGTCAGCCAGTTAGTCATAAAGTCAGTTTTAATCACTAAGTCAATAAGTGAGTTAGTGAGTAAGTTAGTTATTCAGTCAGTTAGTTAGTTATTCCGTCAGTAAGTCAGTAAGTCATTAGTTAGTTAATTAGTTAGTTGGTTATGCAATCAGTTGGTTAGTTGGTTAGTTAATTGGTTAGTTAGTTAGTTGGTTGGTTAGTTAGTTGGTTAGTTAGTTAGTCCGTTAGTTAGTTAGGTAGGTAGGTAGGTAGGTAGGTAGGTAGGTAGGTAGGTAGGTAGGTAGGTAGGTAGGTAGGTAGATAGTCAGCCATTTGTTAGTCCCAAAAAAATCCTGGAATTTATATAGCGCTTTTCTAAGTCAGTCAGCCAGTTAGTCATAAAGTCAATTTTGATCACTAAGTCAATAAGTGAGTTAGTTAGTAAGTTAGTTAGTCAGTCAGTCAGTCAGTCTGTTAGTTAGTTGGTCAGTTAGATAGACAGTCAGTTAGTTAGTTAGCTGGCCAGTCAGCCAGTTCATTCAGTTAGTAAGTAAGTTAGTTAGTTAGTTAGTTAGTTAGTTAGTTAGTTAGTTAGTTAGTTAGTTAGTTAGTTAGTTAGTCAGTCAGTCAGTCAGTCAGTCAGTCAGTCACCTAAATCTTTCAATAAGTGATTCTGAAAATTCTATAACGTCTTTAGGCCAAGGCCCTATTACTTGCCTGTTGTGATCATTATTGACTGCAGCTGGTAGTTTTTCTTTGGCAGCATAACAATAATGACATATTCCCATTCATGTTTCTTGTGATAATTCATGTACTTACTCATCAGTGAGTACAGTCAGAAGTTCATCGTTGGCATGCATGACATCATTTCGGGCCTTAATGATGATTAATTTGAAGTATTCTTTTTGCACCACTGAATGAAGCTTTTATTTAGTTTGGGTTTTCTTTCATGGGTCAAATATAAATTACAGTAGTACCTCAGGATATGCCTTTGATTGCTTCAATGACGCAGCTCGTACCTTGGAAAACTTTTATTGTGAAAAAGTGTCACCCACTAAAATGAATTAAAATCAATTGAACTTGTGTTTGTGTGATGATTACCTGCTCTCTGGTGTGTTCGCTGTTCTCGCCTCTCTCTCGTCCTACAGTCGGACGATCCTCAGGTGGCATTGATTTTGGGCACACCGGCCACTAATTACATCAGGGCTATTTAAGCTGAGTAGTGGCAGCTGGGAGGTGTCGGTTCCTCATGCTTAGCGCTCCTGTTCCTAAACAGACGTACTTCTTCGTCGCTGGCTTTTTTCCTGTGACTCGTCCTCCGAGGCTCCTTCCCGCGTTGGCATCGACGTCTCCCGCCTGTATGGTTGGTATGACCACCAGTTCATGTGCGTTTTGTGCAGGGCCAGCCCGTGGCATAGGCCGTGTAGGCAAATGCTAAGGGCGCCGTCCATCAGGGGGCGCCACGCCAGTACCATAAATGTTGGAGAAAAAAAAAAAAAGAAAAAAAAGTTGGTACTATTATTTCTAAATACAAAAAATAATCCCACGTTAATTAAAATGCAAAGTAAAGCCTATTTAATAGAAATATTATTTGTTACAACATTACACCCACCTACGCCAGCCAGCCCTCATTTGCTCATCAACACCCGTGCTCACCTGCGTTCCAGCGATCGGCAGAAGGACGAAGGACTTCACCCGATGCGTTTGGCGGCCCGGAGACGTAGGAAGTCAAGGTGAAGTCGGCGGCTAGCGCGGCTAGCGCGGCTAGCGCGGCTAGCGCGGCTAGCGCGGCTAGCGCGGCTAGCGCGGCTAGCGCGGCTAGCGCGGCTAGCGCTCCAACAAAGTCCTCCTGGTTGTGTTGCTGTAGTCCGCTGCTAATACACTGATCCCACCTACAACTGTCTTCTTTGCAGCCTTCATTGTTCATTAAAAAAATTGCAAAAGATGTCCAGAATACTGTGGAATTATGAAATGAAAACAGAGCTTTTTGTATAGGATTCTACGGGGTACCATAACTTCCGTTACTCGGACTTCGTCACGCGCATACGTCATCATACCGCGATGTTTCAGCCGGATATTTCCCGGGAATTTTAAAATGTCACTTTATAAGTTAACCCGGCCGTATTGGCATGTGTTGCAATGTTAAGATTTCATCATTGATATATAAACTATCAGACTGCGTGGTCGGTAGTAGTGGCTTTCAGTAGGCCTTTAAATGGGAAAACTGTGTGGGCTTTTGCTCTGATGGCGCGCATGGCAAAGTCAAGAAACGGGCTGCAGGCTCTAATAAAGAGGGTTGCGCCAAATGCGCATTGGACACAATGTGTCATTCACCGGGAAACACTCGCGTCAAGGCAGCTCAGCCCCGAATTCAATGAGGTTTTAACAGTGGCAGTGTCAAGCCTGCAACCCCGATTTGAAAAGCTGTGCAGTGCAAAACAGGCTCATTGCAGCCACTAATGCTGGAGTACTGTAAAACTCATGTTCACTTGCCCTGTCCTCCTTTTTTTGGCAAAGATTGCAAAGTGGCACTTTTATTTTCATTTATTATTGAACTTGATGCAAGTTATTTGATTTATTATTGAACTTGATGCAAGTTATAACACTTTTATTTGATTTATTATTGAACTTGATGCAAGTTATAACACTTTTTTTGATTTATTATTGAACTTGATGCAAGTTATAACACTTTTATTTGATTTATTATTGAACTTGATGCAAGTTATAACACTTTTTTTTTATTTATTATTGAACTTGATGCAAGTTATAACACTTTTGTTTTATTTATTATTGAACTTGATGCAAGTTATTTGATTTATTATTGAACTTGATGCAAGTTATAACACTTTTTTTGATTTATTATTGAACTTGATGCAAGTTATAACACTTTTGTTTTATTTATTATTGAATTGATGCAAGTTATTTTATTTGATATTGAACTTGATGCAAGTTATACCACAGCTGCACAGTTATTTTATTTATTATTTAACTTGATTTTATTTTATGTTATTGAGTTTGAATGTATAAAACTTGATGTTACTTGATGTTCGGTAAATTTCAAAATGTTAAGCTTGGCATTAGCGTTCTGTTGGGGCGATGGGGGCAGGTGGGGCTTGAAAACTCCCCCTTGTCCAAAGTGGGGCATGACAAAAAAAAGTTTGAGAACCACTGGTATAACCGCTTTAAATTAAAATGATCGTAAAACCATGATTGGTAACACTTTGATAACGTCATTAGACCGGTGACTAGGGATGATGTTCGAAACCGGTTCTCCCGGTTGTTCGATAAGAAAAGAACCGATTCCATGAACTCAAATCCCTTTTTGAGAACCGGTTCCCGTTATCGAGGCCACTATAGTAAAGTAAAAGAGTTGGTTCTTTATTCGAATCCCTGAGAACGAATCCCGTCCCACAGGAAATGCCCTGTGGGACATCACAGGAAATGACGTAGCTCAGTCTAATGACTGAGCTACATCATCTCCTGTGATGTCACACAAGCAGCAAAAATAATGGACCGGAAAAAACGCCTCAAGGCATGGCTTTATTTTACAAAAAAATACGACGAGGAAACGGCAATATGCAATTATTGCCAGGCTTCGCGCTCATGTAAGGGGGGAAGTACAACAAGCATGTTGAAACATGTTCAGGCCGTACATAACCTGAACGTTCGAGAACCGTGTCGTGTCTTCGACACGTGGAGAAGCAGCGACAGAGATGACAAAGCAAGCCCTCCAGTAATAGTGGCTGTGAGTAACTAACGTTAACTGTTGCCGGTTAATTTCCCTATTTGCTCACTTGTAGCCTTTAGGCTAAAATAACGTTACCTCTTATGTCAACCAGGACTGCGGGAATGTTAGCCAGACTAACGTTACCTAAGCATAGTCAGTGGCTAACGGTAACGTTACCGTTAGCCTTTTTGTATGTGTCTGATAACGTTAAAGTTATCTTGTAGCCTACACCACTCCAGAGTTTGCAGGTCTGTCTAATAAACTAGTGCTTTCTTTCTTTCTTTAGTTTATTTCGTGCATGAACACACTTACAGCATAACACATCACAGTTTCATATCATTTCACTTTACATCATGTAAAAGGAGTAGGAAGAATTAAAGCTTATTTAATCCTACCCCTTTCCCACTTCAGAGCGTTTACAAATATATACATAATTTACTGACCTTTTTATAATAAAATAACATCTGTGAATTAGTATATACAACAGTTGTGTAATACGTAATTAATTAATTCAGTCATTATTAATATACTGAGATGAAGAATATCTTATTTTCAATAATGTTGAAAGTATTTCTCATAATTCTTCTTTGTACTTTGTAAGCACTATTAATTTGAACAACCTCTCTTAAAGTGGATCATATCAGTACAATGTTTAACTTCATTACTTAATCCATTCCATCATTTAATCCCACATACTAATGCTAAAGACTTAATAACAGACAGCCTAGTCTTCACATTCAGCTAATTTCCCCCCTAATTCTATGCTGTGTCTGTCCCTCATTTTCCCCCCAGGACAAGGACGTGCAGTCATTCCTGGAGGAGGCCACACTAATGGACCCCAGAAGGTTTATATGCAGACTGGAGGAGGATGTCGTCAAACCTATCTGTGTGTCCAAGCTAGTTCCACGCCAAGTGAACGTGTTTTTTCCACCGTTGGCGACACGATTAGCGAAGAGCGGGTCAGACTTGATCCTGAAAAAGCAGACATGCTAATTTTTTGGAAGAAGAATTGTTGATTGATGACTGTGATGTTCTTAGTGTCATAGTGTGTGTAGTTAGTATGTTCCAATAGCAGCAGAAGTGCACTTTTTGGAGAGTTGTATTATTTTCAGTTTTGTGCCCAAGGGACTGATTTTATTTAACACTATATTATTTTTTATACACCTATAGTGATCACAGAGACAGGTTGTTTTTGTGTTACTGTATATATTTGTTTTTCTGAAAAATCCCACTTAATATACTTTGGGCAACAACAGTCAATATTTATTTATTTTATTTTTTTAGGGGGTAACAGTCGATATTTATGTATTTATTATATTTTATTTTTTTCTTATAAAATAAAAGTGAGCTTTTGTTAAACCAAATATTGTGTTTTTTCCATATACAACAACCTATCTGGATTCGATAAGAGAATCGATAAGGAATCGGTTTGATAAGAGAATTTAATAATGGGCTCGAACTCGATAATTTCTTATCAAACATCATCCCTACCGGTGACACAGCTCATTTACTGGAAAAGCAGGCTAGCACTAGCTAGCTTAAATGCTAACATGAAAACAAGAGACATTAAGGTCTTTCTATAGACGCCATTCCCCAAATAAAACTTGCATAAACACATTACTGTCTGAGCAACTAAGATATTCACTTGTGCACATTAAACCTACAGGCTCTCTTAGACAGAGAAATTGATCAATCCTCGAAGCAATATGACAACAGGAAGCGAATTTGCGTGACGTCACAAAAACCAAACGTGACCCAACAGTTTTTTTCTTTACACTAAAACATTTACAAATTAAAACAGTAGAAGATAAACATAATCAAACACTCAAATAAAAATTATATGATGCTCAAGTGGCCAGAAATATATATATATATATATATATATATATATATATATATATATATATATATATATATATATATATATATATATATATATATATATATATATATATATATATATATATATATATATATATTTATTTATTTATTTATTTTTTAACGTTTGGCCTGTACTGGGTGTATATATATATATATATATATATATATATATATATATATATATATATATATATATATATATATATATATATATATATATATATATATATATATATATATATATATATATATATATATATATATATATATATATATATATACACACCCAGTACAGGCCAAACGTTAAAAAATAAATACAGTAAATAAATAGTCACATAATTTACCTTCTTGGAAGAAGAATATATATATACAGTATATACACAGTATATATGTATATAAATGTATATATATGTATATATATATATATATATATATATATATATATGAATAAAAGGCCAAAAGTTTGGACACACCTTCTCATTTCAATGAGTTTTCTTTATTTTCAGGACTATTTACATTGTAGATTGTCACTGAAGGCATCAAAACTATGACACCTGTGGAGTGAAAACCCTTTCAGGTGACTACCTCTGGAAGCTCATCGAGAGAATGCCAAGAATGTGCAAAGCAGTAATCAGAGTAAAGGGTGGCTATTTTGAAGAAACTACAATATAAAACATGTTTTCAGTTATTTTTTTGTTAAATAAATAAATAAATGATAAATGGGTTATACTTGTATAGCGCTTTTCTACCTTCAAGGTACTCAAAGCGCTTTGACAGTATTTCCACATTCACCCATTCACACACACATTCACACACTGATGTAGGGAGCTGCCATGCAAGGCGCTACCAGCACCCATCAGGAGCAAGGGTGAAGTGTCTTGCCCAAGGACACAACGGACGTGACTAGGATGGTAGAAGGTGGGGATTGAACCCCAGTAACCAGCAACCCTCCGATTGCTGGCACAGCCACTCTACCAACTTCGCCACTCCTCGTAGTTTTGATGCCTTCAATGACAATCTACAATGTAAATAGTCATGAAAATAAAGAAAACCCATTGAATGAGAAGGTGTGTCCAAACTTTTGGCCTGTTATTTATATATATATATATATATATATATATATATATATATATATATATATATATATATATATATATATATATATATATATATATATATATATATATATATATATATATATATATATATATATTATTCTTCCAAGAAGGTAAATTATGTGGCTAATAGTAAATAAATACCCACTGGCTATATTATTCTTCCAAGAAGGTAAATTATGTGGCTAATAGTAAATAAATACCCACTGGCTATTTATTTACTGTATTTATTTTTTCAAACAAAACTTGGTTATAAGTGTGTATAAGTACTTTTTGAGCACATTCAACAATACTGTGCTAATAATGAATAACTGTGATAATTTTGGTGACATTAACCGTGTTATGAAAAGTCCTAATAATTTTTGCAGCGGGTAGTTTCGTGTGACAGCATGAGAAGGTTGATGTAATGACATTATGACAACATATGATATACGTGTTGGAAATGTTGTCATTTTGTCCTCAGCTTGATCCCGATTGTGTAATAAAGAGACAATGACATCATGGCGCCCAGTTGAAGCCTCTCTTTGTGCTCTTATATTTTTGAGGCTATTGCGGATGCAAGATGCTTAACCACGTAGGTTTTCTACTAGCGCCCTGTGTGGTCTCCTCGGCTCTTAGAAGTGCCGCGTGGAATACCTGGGCTACATTGCGAGCGTCGTCGCGCTCCCAGAAAGACAAACGCGAACAAAAGCAAGGGCGTGCTCAGACAAGTGTCCTCTTATGAAGACGAGAGGCAAGCGTGAGAATTTGGTGAAGAACGCTGCCGTGACTCATAGACATGCTACCCAACTCTTTCTCATCTCTGACCTGCTTTAACTGAGAGCAGCCGCAAATAAATGAGCACTTCAGCTCGACAAGAAGCTCTTTTTTAGGAAAGTAAGACATGGAGTATCTTTCCTTTGTCATGTAAAACTACTTGAAAGCAGAACGGTACTCAGTCGACAGAAGAATTCGATCCTGATTACTTCTCTGACTAAGCCTTTTTTTATCTCTTTGTTAATTTTTCACAAAGAAATTGAGTAATGTTCAACAAAAGTGGAAAAAACTCCACCATTTGCGTTCAAATTTATCAATGACGCTAAGCTAAGTTTTGGGGAAGCAGTGCACCTATTATTACACTGAAATATTGTAAAATAAACTCCTTGGGACAGTTAATAACTGTAGTGGAACCCCTTAAGTTAAACCAATGAACCAAAATTTGCGGAAGAAAGTTGCACATTAGTTCGGATTTGGGACCCTAGTTATGCATGATGTTGTAGGAGTGTAGGCAGAGAAACGACGGAGATTTATTCCTCTTTGGAGAGCCAAGTAACACTCCGTTTATTTTCAGAGAGAACAACCACCTGTCGCACAGGTAATTACGTCAGCACCACAGAGGTGTGTCTCAACACTTCAAAGTAAAAGCACCTATGCACCTATGCAAGTAAACATGGGCTAGAACGCAGTGAATTATAACCGTAATAATTAATAAGTGTCCTGTGTGTGTATATCCACCACACACGTCCCCCCAGAATTCACAAGAACTGGCCCAGTGAAACGACCAGGGACCCGAATGACCCGCCCAAAGTGATTCCGAAGCTCCTGGGCAGGCGGAGGGGGGTGAAGCGGGAGGGTGACAGCCGGCTGCTGACGGCGAGCAGACGTCGGTTGGCAGTGTGGGGGTCGACCGCGACGTGGTGCCTGAGCCACCTCAACTGAACGGCCCAAATCCAGGTGGGCTGGCTTCAGCCGGTCCACTGAGACGCGATCCAGTCTGCCCCCAATGTCAATGACAAATGTCTTATCCCCAGCCTCCACAACCCGATAAGGACCGTCGTATGGTGGTTGCAAGGGCCCCCTATGGGCATCGTGGCGGATGAACACATACCCCGCTGCTCGCAGGTCAGGGGGAATGTGCACCTGGGGCAAGCAGTGGTGCGAGGTCGGGACTGGTAGGAAGGTACGGGCAGTGTCCATGAGGCTACGCCGCTGGTCAGAAGCAGACCAGGGGACTGTAGTGCGGGGTATAAATTCACCTGGGACTCTGAGGGTCTGGCCATAAACTAACTCCGCTGAGGAAGACAGGAGGTCCTCCTTAGGCGCAGTTCTAATCCCCAGCATCACCCACGGGAGCTTGTCGACCCAGCCGTCGTCTGTGAGAGAAGCCTTAAGGGCGGCCTTCATGTCCCTGTGAAAACGTTCACACATGCCGTTTGCTTGAGGGTGGTATGCTGTAGTGCGGTGGAGTGAGACACCCAACTGACAGGCAACAGTATTCCAGAGCTCGGAAGTAAACTGGGGGCCACGATCAGACGAAAGGTCAGATGGGGCACCATACCGGGCGACCCAGGTACCAATGAAGGCCCGGGCCACATCAGCTGATGTCGTTGCCGACAGTGGGACAAACTCCGGCCAACGGGTGGTCCGGTCCACCATAGTCAGAAGGTGAGTAAATCCCCTGGAGGGAGGAAGGGGTCCCACCAGGTCAACGTTGACGTGGTCAAAACGCCTTTCGGGAACTGCAAACTGCTCCAACGGGGCCTTAACATGGCGATGGATCTTAGCGCGTTGGCATGCCACACAGGTCCTGACCCAGTCGCGAATGTCCTTCTTGAGGCCATGCCAGACAAACTTTGCTGCCACGAGACGCTGTGACGGCTTGCTGCCTGGGTGCGAGAGGCCATGTATGGCGTCGAAAACTTGCCGTCTCCAGACCTGCGGCACCACAGGACGGGGCAGGTCCAGAGATACGTCGCAGAGCAGCGTTGTGCCGGCATCGCCGAACGGGACGTCCGCCAACTGGAGGCCAGTGACCGCTGTTCTGTACGCCTGAATGTCGGGGTCCGAAACTTGGTCCACAGCCATTCGGGCATAGTCTATTCCAAGGTGGACAGCACCAATGACCACACGAGAGAGGCAGTCAGCCACGGGATTGTCTTTTCCTGACACATGTTTAATGTCCGTGGTAAATTCAGAAATAAAAGCTAGGTGGTGCTGTTGCCTGGCAGACCATGGTTCCGACACCTTGGCCATGGCGAAGGTCAAAGGCTTGTGATCCACAAAGGCAGTGAACGGACGGGCTTCCAGCAGGAAACGGAAATGACGGATGGCTAAATACAGGGCGAGGAGTTCACGGTCAAAAGTGCTATATTTCTGCTCACTGGACCTAAGTTGGCGGCTGAAAAAAGCGAGAGGTTGCCAAACACTATTGACCAACTGCTGGAGAACAGCACCAACAGCATAGTCTGAGGCGTCCGTGGTCAGAGCAACAGGGGCGTCAGGCACCGGGTGAGCCAGCATAGTTGCGTCCGCGAGTGCATCCTTTGTAGCAGAGAAAGCTGCCAACATGTCCGTGGACCAAGAAAGGGCATGCTTAGAAGTTTTTTTACCCTTGAGAGCGCTGTATAGGGGGCGCATAAGGTCGGCAGCCCGAGGCACAAAACGGTGGTAAAAATTGACCATGCCGCAGAACTCTTGTAGAGCCTTGACAGTGTGAGGCTGCGGAAGCCCCAACACTGCCTCCACCTTTGACGGCAGAGGAATCGCCCCTGCTGTAGTGATGTGGTGGCCCAGGAAATCCATGGAAGACAGTCCAAACTGGCATTTCGCTGGGTTGATGATCAAGCCGTGCTGCTGGAGACGACTGAAGAGAAGACGCAGGTGTGATAGGTGCTCTGCCTCAGACGTGCTGGCCACTAGGATATCGTCCAGGTAGACAAAAACGAATGACAAGTCACGCAGCACCGTGTCCATCAATCGCTGAAAGGTCTGGGCAGCATTTTTTAGTCCGAATGGCATCCGTAGAAACTCAAAAAGCCCGAATGGGGTAATCACCGCTGTTTTGGGAATGTCCTGAGGCTGAACTGGTACCTGGTGATAGCCCCGGACGAGGTCCACTTTAGAAAAAATAGACGCACCCGCCAGGTGGGCAGAAAAGTCATGGATGTGTGGAATAGGGTACCGGTCCGGCGTAGTGACAGCATTAAGGCGTCGGTAGTCGCCGCACGGGCGCCAACCACCATTGGGCTTTGGCACCAGGTGAAGGGGGGAGGCCCAGGGACTGTTGGACCGGCGGACGATGCCAAGGCGTTCCATGGCGTCGAACTCAGCTCTTGCGATACTGAGCTTGTGTGGGTCAAGGCGCCGGGCTTTGGCGTGCACAGGCGGGCCATTGGTGGAGATGTAGTGCAACACACCATGTTTGGTGGAGGCGGAGGAGAAGGTAGGTGCGGTGATGTCTGAGAACTCCTTGAGGAGGTGAGAAAAGTCATCAGCGGGCGAGAGGGCACTGGACAGCTTCGTCGGGGCAGTGTCACTGTGTTCACAGGGAAATGAGCCGAATGTTTCAGCATGGACGAGGCGAAGGTTCCTCACATCCACTAGAAGCTTGTTGGCAAAAAAGAAATCAGCACCCAACAGGGGAGTGGACACCTTTGCTGACACAAAATCCCAGGTAAAACGCTGACCAGCAAAACTCACTGTCACAGTGCGTGTGCCAAAGGTGTGGATTGTGCTGCCATTTGCGGCCAGAAGGGGGGGGCCACACGGCCCTGCGCGAATGTCTGTGGCTGATGCTGGCAGCGCACTCATATGGGCACCTGTGTCACAAAGAAAGCGACGACCGGAGAGGGAGTCAGTAATAAACAGCAAGCCGCTGGTACGGCCGTCACCCACGGCTGCTAATAGGTGGCGGCCGGTGCGTTTCCCGACGCACTGAATGTACAGGGGGGAAGGCATTTCTTGGCTTTGTTGCCAAACTTGGCGTGGTAGAAACACAATCCTCCTGACTGCTTTGCACGTCGGGGCACAGTAGTGGTGGCAGAGATGGAGTATGGCTGGTGCATATGGTCATCACTGGTGGCAGTAGACGTGGAAGGGGGCGTGGCTGCAAAACATTTCTTCCCAGCTGAGAAAAATTTGTCCGCCTCCCTGGCCAACTGGCGAAAATCAGTAATAGATGAATTTGCAAGTGCCAAACGAACCTGTTCTGGAAGCTGCTGCAGGAATAGTTCTTTGAAAAGAAAACACGGCTGATGGTCTCCCAGCAGACCCAGCATGTGATCCATCAGCTCAGAAGGCTTACTGTCGCCGAGACCGGGAAGTGAGAGGAGTTGGCGCGCACGTTCGGATTCAGAAAGTCCAAAAGTCTCCAGTAGATGCGCCTTCAGAGCGGCGTATTTGTTGCGTGCAGGAGGACGTTCTAGCAGACTCACCACTCTCCCCGCAGTCGAGCTTGTAAGGGACGCCACCACATGATAAAACTTTGTTTCGTCCGCCGTAATGTCTTTGATGGCGAATTGAGCCTCCGCCTGTGCGAACCACGCAATTGCGTTCCCTTCCCAAAAGTCGGGCAACTTTAGTGTAGCAGACATGTTCAGTAAACTCTGGAAACGTCCAAGAGTAAAAAGGGGTCACCAATGTAGGAGTGTAGGCAGAGAAACGACAGAGATTTATTCCTCTTTGGAGAGCCAAGTAACACTCCGTTTATTTTCAGAGAGAACAACCACCTGTCGCACAGGTAATTACGTCAGCACCACAGAGGTGTGTCTCAACACTTCAAAGTAAAAGCACCTATGCACCTATGCAAGTAAACATGGGCTAGAACGCAGTGAATTATAACCGTAATAATTAATAAGTGTCCTGTGTGTGTATATCCACCACAATGTCACATAGAACGTCAGTTCATCGAGGACTAACTCGCTATGCTAACTTTAAGGCGGGGCTCAGCAACCCGTGGCTCTAGAGCCACATGCGGCTCTGGAGCGGCGCCCTGGTGGCTCTATGGAGCTTTTGTATGGAAATGGAGAAAAATTGGGTGAAAAATATATATTTTGTTGTAATATGGTTTCTGTAGGAGGACAAACACGACACAAACCTTCCTAATTGTTAGAAAGCCCACTGTTTATTATGTTTGTGTTTATACTTCACTGTTTTGTCCTACTAATTTAAGCGGCCCTTGAACTCACCGATGTGCGGACTGTGACTCAACAGTTTGTTTACATGTACAACTTTCTCCGAAGCTGCCACGGAAAGACGTGTTTTATGCCACTCCTTATTTGTCTCATTTTGTCCACCAAACGTTTCATGCTGTGCGTGAATGCCTTAAGGTGAGCTTTGTTGATATTATTGACTTGTTATGGAGTGCTAATCAGGCATATTTGGTCACTGCATGACGGCAAGCTAATTGATGCTAACATGCTATTTAGGCTAGCTGTATGTACATATTGCATCATTATGCCTCACTTGTAGGTATATTTGAGCTCATGTAATTTCCTTTACTTATGTCCTCTGTGTTTTTAGTTTATTTTTCCATGTTTCATGACACATTATCTGTATGTAATATCGGCTGCATTTCTGATAGTTGTTAGTGTGCCATGTTGTTCCAGACCACAGCAAACGTTACCAAGCTTCCATTAGAAGAAGACAGTCTGCCGTTTTCTTTAACTTGGACACACATCTATACCTTTGGCCATTTCTAGGAGTTATCTCACCCTCTTACTAATGTTTTCCAATGTTGTAAAAATGTGTAGAATAAATATTACCGGTACATTTAAACATTTCTGTCAACGAAAATTTGCATCAGCCAACGACACATAGTCATTTGATATTAGGCTAATATAGCTAATTAGCCACTTACATCATGTGTTGCCATCATTATAACACTTATATAAGTCTATAAGTCAATTTTTTTGCTGCTCCAGACAGATTACTTTTTTGTATTTTTGGTCCAATATGGCTCTTTCAACATTTTGGGTTGCCGACCCCTGCTTTAAGGCAACAACCACAACATTGACATCTTTGTCTACACCGGAACTAATAATTCACAATTATTTGTTTACTTTTAACGGACGTTATACTTATAAACCAAGGGGAAATATCTTCGTGAAGATGGACTGTGCAACTTTTGAATGAGTCGCGGCAGAGGACGCTATTATTGGCAACGCTTTTCGACAGTTTTGGACATGGGACAAGAGAGAGCTGTCATGAAAATAAAATTGTTGAATAAAGTTAAAAAGTTAAAGTTAAAGTACCAATGATTGTCACACACACACTAGGTGTGGCGAAATTTGTCCTCTGCATTTGACCCATCCCCTTGATCACCCCCTGGGAGGTGAGGGGAGCAGTGGGCAGCAGCGTAGCCGCGCCCGGGAATCATTTTTGGTGATTTAACCCCCAATTCCAACCCTTGATGCTGAGTGCCAAGCAGGGAGGTAATGGGTCCCATTTTTATAGTCTTTGGTATGACCCGGCCGGGGTTTGAACTCACAATCTACCGATCTCAGGGCGGACACTCTAACCACTAACTATTGTAAGTTAACGACATGCTGGTGTTAATCTGTATGGTCATGTTCAGAGTTCACAAATGTTTGTAAATCTACCGGGCCTGAAAGATTATTGACGGACAGGGTGAAGTTTTGTGTGTGTGAGAGAAAGACGTAGGTGCACGAGCAATAGTATATGATGGAATTGAATATATTAAATAAAAGTTGAATAGAGTGTCATACTATGTGACTTATTTTGGATGCAACAACAACACAATAAGCTGAAAAACAACAAATTCGGTGAATATTTTTAGAGCGAATCGAGATATTAAGTACACAATATCAGTTTTCATGCAAATGTTTAATCACTGTTTTATTTCATACAATCGTTTGTGCATTTTAAGCACAAAGTCTGCTTGCCTGTGTTCAGGGACTCCTCTGCAAAAACTGACCAATCACAGATCTGCGTTCTGCGCCGTTGGCGACGCAAAGCTAGGGTTTTTGGTAGGTGCAAGTAAGCCCACGGAAGCTACGCGACGCAAGAGTCTACACCAGGCTTAACACTTACTTTTTGTGACAACACCTAAAGGGACAGTTTTCTTACTTCAACAACTCTAATAATCCACAAACATTTGCTGAAAAAGTCATGCAGAAACTTAATGTCCAACTTTTGTCATCATGATGTCTTGCGACTGGGGTTGTTCGGCATACTGGTAATAATAAAGTACGATACTATACTTCATCTGAAAAATTACCAGTACTTAATTTTTCTACGGACATGACGACGCGCCGTCATGTCGTAACATTGCTGGTTTTATGAGCATAGGCGCATGTGAGGCAAGGCACACAGACACATGTGGAGGGAGAAAGGGGGAACTGGACCCATTTTGGCTTAAAAACTAACGCTAAAGATGACGCTTTAAACACTAAAGTGCTGCTCTGCAAAAGTTACTTACTTTAAAACATAGCTATAGTAGCTAACGTCCATCCGCAGTCGGGAGTGTTTTAGCTAGTTCAAAATCACTAATCCTCGCCTCCATGGCCACAAATAAACTGATTTTTACAGGTATCATCCATGCATTACAGGAATAAATAAATATGCTTCACTACACACCGTAGGAAGATACAATAGCTAACCGCTAACAACAGGCTAGCGCTCCTGAATGTAAACAAATGCCATGGGTGGATCTACACAAACATCGACTGTAACGACACCAAGTACAAGAACCGTATATAGTCTGTACTACAATGATTACATCGATATTTTTTATTATCACAAAATGCATGTAAAGTATCAAACAACAGAGGAAAATGTGTTTATTTACATTTTAACAGAGGTGTAGATAAAACATTAATTTAATAAATGTAATTACAATGTTGACAAAATAATAGAATGGGAAATGACACAATATGTTACTGCATACATCAGCAGCCAAATTAGGAGTCTTTGTAACCTGTATGCTTACTACTAAAAGAGAAGTTGTCTAGTATGCTCACTGTCTTATTTAATGACAACGTTGTTATTTGATTGCAATTAGAAATGTATGTTTAATGTATCATAAGATTTTATGTTAAAATAAAGTCAGTAACCTGGTCCTGAACGTCGACAAGACCAAGGAGATCATCGTCGACTTCAGGAGGCACCAGTCCAGCCACACTCCACTCTTCATCAACGGTACAACAGTGGGGATCGTAAGCCGCACCAAGTTCCTGCGGGTGCAGATAACTGACAATATGACCTGGTCGCTACACACCGGAGCTCTTGTAAAAAGAGCTCAGCAGCGCATGCACTTTTTGCGTCGGATGAAAAGAGCACAGCTCCCTCCCCCCATTCTCACCACATTCTATGGAGGCATCATAGAGAGCCTACTGACCAACTGCATCTCTGTCTGGACTGGAGCCTGCAATGCCTCAGACTGGAAGTCTCTCCAGAGAGTGGTGAGGACGGCGGAAAAGATCATCAGGACTCCTCTTACTCCTATCCAGGAAATCGCAAAAAGCCGCTGCCTGACCAGGGCTCAGAAAATCTATAGACTCCTCCCACCCGCACCAAGGACTGTTTTCACTGCTAGACTCTAGAAAGAGGTTCCGCAGCCACCATAGCAGAATCTCCAGGTTCTGTAACAGCTTCTTCCCTCAGGCCGTAAGACTCTTGAACGCATCATAATAATCCCCTCAATTCCCCCCAAAAAAGGATTAACTCGCTGGAATATAAAGACAATATAACATACATCCATAAACGTGGATGCATATGAAAAAGTGCAATATATTTATCTGTACAGTAATCTATTTATTTATATCTGCACCTTATTGCTCTTTTATCCTGCACTACAACGAGCTAATGGAACAAAATGTTGTTCTTATCTGTACTGTAAAGTTCAAATTTGAATGACAATAAAAGGAAGTTTAAGTCTAAGTCTGTCTAATAATGACATTTTTTGTGTTCCCCGTTATTTTGAGAAGTATCGAAATACATTTTGGTACCAGTACCAAAATATTGGTATCGGGACAACCCTACTGTATATTTTAGGGTTTAAAACTGGCAGCTCAGTCGGCAGTATTTTACAGTAAAATGTTTGGTGTTTTTTAAAGCGAAATGTAAGTGCCACTGTTCTGTTACAGTAAGTTTCTGGCAACTGAGCTGACATTTTTTACTGTTGTTTTTAGAACGCATTACTGTAAATGGAAAAACTGTACTACTGTACTGTTATTTTTTTGGTAAAATTCCTGGGACTGGACTGCTAAATTTGTATCGTGAAATCGAATTACCTTTTTTTTTTTACAGTGCAATCTCTATTAATTGCCCTGTGTGCTCTATTGTATAGCAAACATCAGGTGTATTTACACAGCTTCCAAACTGAGGGCCTTATAGTCCCTCCATGTCTGGCAAGATAAATGGTGGAAGGGGGGTGCTAAAGGGGGTGACACTCCAACTAACTTCATCTATCAGGCCAGTGAAGAGCCTTGCTAAATGTAATGGATGTTGGCAAAGGGGGCTAATAAAGATGGCAGAACACATTCATATGCGTTTCTTTGTGTGCTCAGCTTGACCAAGTCTGCCGCGCGGCCTTTAACAAAGGAGAGGAAGGAAGCCAGGGGGTTGAGTAAAATGCCTAAGGGGTGTGAGGCAGTGGCATACACACACATAGAGGCTTGCACACACACTCACACTTACACGCACACACACACACACACACTCACGCACACACACTTACACGCACAAACACCCACCCACACACATACCAACCAAACAGTGGTCTTCCAGCTTTGAGCACTGTGGTCTAGTCTGAAGTTGTAGGAGTGACAGCTGGCCCTGCACACTCGGCATGGGCTTATTCTCTCTTTAATGGTCAAGTCATACACACACACACACACACACACACACACACACACACACACACACACACACACACACACACACACACACACACACACACACACACACAGGATGCACCATCCTGTTTACTATTGACTTTTCACAGTGGCCGGCCAGCAACCTGGGAGGGCTTTGCAGCGTGATCACAGGTATTACAGCTGTTTGTCAGCTTGTGTGCAGACACTTTGCGGTGACATTTTGGGCTCAAAATACAACAAGCTGTCTGGTTGAAGAAAAAAAAGTAGCCACTACGTAGCCTTTGAGGCTTTGTAGTTGCTCCTTTTTGTGCAAACTAGAGCAAGGGAACAAATGGACACTGTAAAAAAAAGTGGCAGCTCAGTTGCCAGGATTTTACTGTAAAAATAAGAAGGTTCTGGGGTCTTTCTATGTGGAGTTTGCATGTTCGCCCCGTGACTGCGTGGGTTCCCTCCACGTACTCCGGCTTCCTCCCACCTCCGAAGACATGCAATGGGAATAAGTTGATTGGCAACACTAAGTTGACCCGAGTGTGTGAATGTGAGTGTGAATGTTGTCTGCCTTCCACCCGAATGCAGCTGGGATAGGCTCCAACACCCCTGTGACCCAGAGAGGGAAAAGCTGTAGAAAATGAATGAATGAGAGAATAACAGGGGTCCCGTTTTTCCATTTACAATTTGGTGTTAATACATTTTAGGAAAAACTTCTGGCGACTGAGCAGCCACTTTATTTATTTTTAAAATCTGGTAAACCAAGGTGGTACTATAAAAATATTTATATAGTCAACTCGTGAAGATAAATTGTTTTATATCGTCAATTAATTTCATTATTCAATGTATTTTTATGTTACTGCATACTGTATATTTAAGTTTTTTAACATTGTATGTGTTTGTACCGAATATATATATTTTATTATTTCTTACTTTCTTTATGTGTTTTGGAGTACATTCTAAAAACACAACAAAATGTATTTTGTCAAATGTATAAAACATCTATGTGTGTTGCCAAATATTTTTGTATCCTCTTAAAACCCAAATTCCACAGAAGAAAGAAGACGTACGGAGACAGAAGTCAAAATGCTAATTGATGTAATGAGATGTAAAGCTTTCAGCTGCTGACATTCATCACTGTGGATGCGAGCTGCTTGGTAAAAGGACACTGGGCTGACAAGTGTTCAGCAAAGGAAAAGGGAGGACCCCGCAGGACGAGCGGCAGTGTGGGCAACAACAATTGGATGATTATTTGGCCAAAAGGGCACCTGTTTTGTTTGCGGTGCAGGGCCTCAGTCATTCAAAGCTCTGATGACACAACACAGCTGAACAATGACAAGTAGGCATTCATCGGTACTCTTATCGGTACTACATGTAATTGTAAATAAACATGTAAAAACACTTTTTTATTAGCTTTATTATTGTTTTATTATTGCTATTTTATGTGTTATTATTCCAAGCTGATTAATAGATCCTAGGGCTAGGCGATATGCAAAAAAATAAATAAATCATCCAATCTTGATTCATATCACAAACGTATACATTGTTTTAAACCTGCCAATTTTAAGGCATCCGTACTAAAAACTACATAAACTAGGGATTAGTTCAACACTTTATTAACATTCTAAGTAAATAAAACAAGTAAACTAAATAAGAAAAAGCACAATAACATAACAATGTACCAATAAATTGGAGTTTAAATGTTTTCAAGTAAAAGAGTGCTGGTCCAAGGCTGGCCCCTGGCTGGTGCGGTTCCATGGTTTGTCAAGTAAATATGATTTCCCCTTTTCTCTCAATGACAGCATCTCAGTCACACTACGGCAATTTCTACAATTTTCCGCATTTAGACTCTGTTTTTAGCGAACATTAAATCCGTCTGCAGTTCCAATGACTCTGTTTACTTCCGCATACCCTGAAACCAAAAGTGGAGCGGTAAAAGGTCGACTCTATTGGCTGTTTGGACTAATTGAAGAGCACACAGGTTGATGGCGTAGTTCAAATTTCCCAGAAGTGCTGTGACTTGGAAATTTTCAGAAATTATTATGAGAAGTGCAAAAAAAATCAACACAAAAAATGTTACAGCTGAAGATCAGACAAAATGATAGCGGAAGGAAAGTTTCAATATCTTTACCTATAGTTTTATTTGTTTGTATACATATCTTTACTTATAGTCCTGAAATATGACGTCAATCGAGCGTTTAATCATTGTTTGTGTGCTTCCTTAAAATGTCTGTTTGAGGCTGCAGCTATGAAAAGCCACACAAATTGTGTAACATTTCATCCAGAAAAAAACTCCAACATGGTCAGATAGTATACTACTAATGCACAATTATTCGCTCTCAATTGCGGTTCATGATGTCTTTTGAACCATTCCCAGTTTGTATTAAAAAGTATGCCTTTGCTGCTGATGTCACTCTGTACGGACTTGACACTGTCGTCGTGACAACACTGCATTAATGAATTGCTTGATCATTTTATTGAACCCCTTTTTATTTAACAATCTATCATTTGTAGAAAACTGCATTGAAAAATTCGAAATTACAGGGAATTTGTGTTTTTTTCAATTAATTGATGAAATAATGTATTAATTAATTAGATTTAATGGCAATCCATTGTTTTTAAATTGCCTTAATCTGCTGAAAACCCCATTTGAAAATTCCAGGAAATATGGAAGTCACAGCTATTTTTCTGTTAATTGTAATGTCGCTAATTAACTAAATGAAATAACAAATACTTTTTATCAAGTTTGTATGTTTTTCATTCAGTGCTCTTCTTTGCATTACTGCTCTAATAAATGTGCTTTTTATTTCATGCATTCATGGCAAATAAGGGACCTATTTTGTTTTCATTTTCCAAAATATACAGTATGTCACACATTTCTCTATTGTCTTAAAGGGGAACTTCACTTTTTTGGAATTTTGCCTATCGTTCACAATCATTATGAGAGACAAGAATACGAAGGTCTTCGGTTCGATTCTGGGCTCGGGATCTTTCTGTGTGGAGTTTGCATGTTCTCCCCGTGACTGCGTGGGTTCCCTCCGGGTACTCCGGCTTCCTCCCACCTCCAAAGACAAACGCATGGGGATAGGTTGATTGGCAACACTAAACGGTCCTTAGTGTGTGAATGTGAGTGTGAATGTTGTCTGTCTGTCTGTGTTGGCCCTGTAATGAGGTGGAGACTTGTCCAGGGTGTACCCCGCCTTCTGCCCGAATACAGCTGAGATAGGCTCCAGCACCCCCCGTGATGAAAGAACACACGTCTTTTTTTTTGGTGTTTTAAAGACGATAAAAAAACGCTTGAAAGTAGCCTTCAAAGCCCTCTAAAACAACTTCAAAACCCTCCGTCAATGTTTTGTATACACACTGCAAGTCTATATATCATGTAGTAACAGACACGTTTATACGTATGTAATATGTTCAATATTTACTGTATTTTGGTCATTTTAAGCCTTACCGGAACTGATTTCCTCAGCCCAATGATTCCCATTTCCATAGCATCTATCAATCAATCAATCAAAGTTTACTTGTATAACCCTTAATCACAAATGTCTCAAAGGGGTGCACAAACCATAACAACATCCTCTGCTCAGATCTCACATCAGGGCAAGAAAAAACTCAACCTAATGGGAACAATGAGAAACCTTGGAAGGGACCCCCCCTCCCTCCCCCGAATAGGGCCCAGGGGGGCGATAGATAACAGCCAGATAGAGAAGTAGCGGTGTGACAGATCTCATAGTAAGCACCCCAAATGATTTATATTTATTACATAGGTTAGGGCTAAGGTTAAGGTTTACATTGGATATTATTGCGACCCCTCCACCCCTTTTAAAGCAACGGGTAATTTATGCACTCGTATAATTAGGAGGAGATGCCTCGTTAAGTGGGAAAAATTAATCTGGTTTTAGTTAAGTTTCGCTGAGACCAATGACGTTAAGATTTTTGTCTCTAATGACCTCATTGTCAGGGTTGTCCCTGACAGTTTGATCGAGTTTTAGTTTTCCTCTGCGTTTGTCTTAGTTTCCTGTCTTTAGTTTCTGTCAGCACTCTTATTTTGATTCAGTTTCCTGTTTGTTCCCTGAGTGCTTTGTCCCCTCAGCTGTGGTTGATTGGCACCTGGCCACACCTGGTGTCAGTCAGCCAGCTGCCTATATATACCTGTCCTGCCCTCCAGTCACAGCTGGATCATTGTCATGGTAGTGTCATTACAATACTTGTCACTTGTCACTTACCTTCTACCTATTCGTCGTTGTAGCTCCGTCTACTTTTGTCCACTCCGCTTTAGTCCTAGTTCCTTCGTGTCACAGTAAGTGTTTTTGTTTATTTGTCCACAGTTAGCCTTTGTGCTATTTTAGTTTATAGCCTAGTTTGTTCTCCACCTTGTGCGCGCCTTTTGTTTGTTCCCTTTTGTTTGTTTTTTGCCAGAGTATTTTAATTACATCATGTTTTCCCATTCAATGCCTGCCATCATCTCTGCACCTTGGGGTTCGTATCCAACAAACTTTGACACTCATTAACTAATAACGTTTTGAGAGACAATGATCTCATGTGTTTAAAAAGCCCATATTATAGGTAGTGGGCTGTTTGGAGGCGTTTTTGTTAATGGTATCAGTGGTACTGATATTAATAACGCTATGTTTATTTTGTGTGTGCGCCTTAAATCATTTTGATCACATCTCGGAATTGATATAATGGGGATCTTGAGATTATTTGCTTGGTGCTGCGATAGATTGAACGCGTCATAATTTGCCACCTCTGTAGAATGCATGTTCACCTCTGGCACAGTCACTACAGAAAAAACATTATGTGAGTTATGTATTATATATATAAGTGTGTATATATATATATATATAATTTTTTTCAGCCTGGTGCTGGTTAATTCCAGTTTAACTGACTCCTCACCCGGACTAACAGACACTGTAATTGCCTGTGTCCGAGCTTGCTCTAGTGTAGTTAGTCAAGCTTGACTCAAATAGTAGTCTATATTTCTGGAGAGAGTGATGGCGCCTTTCCGGTTAGGGTGAAGGTTGTACCTTCTCAGCAAGCCTGGTTTGCCTCAGAAAGAGGGCCAATTATCGAATAAACGTTAGTCCCTGTCCTATACAAAAACTACCCAGCCACTTGTTAAGCGAGATTTATTTGCTATACCTCTCATCATTGCCTCTCACAGGCAGGGGGCCAAAGACATCTTTCTAGCCGAGACATCTTTCTAGCAAGATTACTAGTCCGAGCTATGTTCCTCTTTGTAATCTCTGACTGTCTCATCCTAGTGTCATTGGAGCCAACGTGTACAACTATGTTCGCGTAGCTAGTGGTGCGATTAGCCTGTCGTACGTCTTTACTAGGCCTGTTAAAAGTCAGCTCCCCAAGGCTGCCTCTACACTAAGGTTATACAAGATATAACCCACCTAACCTTTTCCCTATCCACACACACACACAATGCCATCGTTTAAGACCCCCTCCCCCATCTGTCCGCCGGCACAACGCGACCTAGTACACATGCGCGGAAAATGGCAAACGTGTATACATTACGTCATAGTCACCTCTGACCTGGAAGTGTATCCTTACCTGGCAGTCTGGTATGTGATTTTTTCAATGTAGCCTATTCCCGCATTTCTTTTAACAGTAAACCTTGCTTGCCTCACCATCAGCAGCCGTTAGACTAGCCCTATTGTAGTGAATCACACCTGAGCCATCATACATGAATCAAATCTTTAATGGACGTGTGGAAGTAAACAATGTGATTAAAGAACATTTTACAACAATTAACCTAGGGATCTAGATATCTGGTCAGGACACTACTCCCTCTTTTACCTTCACCTTCATTGACCATTCTTGCAATCCTGCCTGTGCTTGGAGGCTGAAATTGGCGGTCGTACTCGACGGCCGCAACTACTTCATGGCTTCGAAGTAGTTATGGAGTACAAAACTAGATGTTGAGTAATCACTCGACATACATCGCGGACAATAACTGATAGTCTGCTTTGCCAGTCCAAATGCATTCAGTGTTTTCCGTAGGCAATAAAAGGCACACGCTACCTTTTTTACCACATCCACGGGAGCCTGCACTGTCATTGTCTCTCCTTCGACAAATGGACAAAGTTTTTTGCTAGGTTGAATTACAGCTGACCTGGACATTTGAAAGTTGTCGTGCCATTCCTCTGGCACAACACACTCGTTGACAAACATATCCCACCAGGCTGACGTTCTTCCAGGCCTTATCGAAAACCGTCGCTCAACTTTGGTATGTTGCCGTCTGAAAAGTGTTGTATCCGAAATAGCTGCAATCGCGCGTTTCCTTCTCTTAAGGCAGGGGTCACCAACGCGGTGCCCGCGGGCACCAGGTCGCCCGTAAGGACCAGATGAGTCGCCCGTGGGCCTGTTCTAAAAAATAAAAATAAAAATAAAAATAAAAAATTACAATTTTTTTTTTTTTTTTTTTTTTTTTTTTTTTTTTAATTAAATCTACATAGAAAAAACACAAGATACACTTTCAATCAGTGCATCAACCCAAACAACCTCCCCCATGCACACTCATCCACACCCACTCACACAAAAGGGGTTATTTCTTTCTGCTACCAATATTCTGGTTCCCACAACATAGACAACACATCTGCAAGGGACACAGTCCCTGAAGCACACATGATTGTATAGGCTGCTGGTCCACTAACATTTTCATTAATTACTATTTTTTATGTAATTATTTTTATATTGTTTTACTTTCTTTTTTATCCAAGAAAATGTTTTTTATTTATTTATCTTATTTTATTTTATTTTTTAAAAAAGGGCCTTATCTTCAACAGACCAGGTTGTCAATGAAATTAGATTTGTTTAAAGGGTTTTTTAAACCAGGCCCAGTCCAGATAATGTCCAAGTCGGACTCAGCAACACACACCTTCATTCATGTACACAGAAAAAAATTAGGGAACACAACAGATTGCATATAATTTATAAACACAATTACATTTTCAAAATAAGCATTTATGTACAGTCCAGATTATGTCCAGGTCACTCAAATTAGGGAACACAACAACAGATATCATATAATCTATAAACATAATTATACTTTCAAAATAAGCCTTTGAGGACTTCTCATCTTTTTCTTTAATGTTTTTTGGCATCATTATCGTTTTCAACCATGTAACTTTCTAAAGTTAGAAAATACTGAATAAATGTTTTAAAGAAAGTAATACTAAGTGAATATCTGTTTTTGGCCTTAAAAATAAACATTTTACTGAGTACTATAATTAAATTGACTAAATCATGATTGTCAATGAACTCTCCTAAAATAACAGAAACCACATTAAAGGCCTACTGAAATGATTTTTTTTTATTTAAACGGGGATAGCAGATCTATTCTATGTGTCATACTTGATCATTTCGCGATATTGCCATATTTTTGCTGAAAGGATTTAGTATAGAACAACGACGATAAAGATTGCAACTTTTGGTATCTGATAAAAAAAAAGGCTTGCCCCTACCGGAAGTAGCGTGACGTAGTCAGTTGAACATATACGCAAAGTTCCCTATTGTTTACAATGATGGCCGCATGAAGTGAGAGAGATTCGGACCGAGAAAGCGACAATTTCCCCATTAATTTGAGCGAGGATGAAAGATTTGTGGATGAGTAAAGTGCAAGTGAAGGACTAGTGGGGAGTTGAAGCTATTCAGATAGGGAAGATGCTGTGAGAGCCGGGGGTGACCTGATATTCAGCTGGGAATGACTACAACAGTAAATAAACACAAGACATATATATACTCTATTAGCCACAACACAACCAGGCTTATATTTAATATGCCACAAATTAATCCTGCATAAAAACACCTGCGTGTTTGTTACGCTAGCTCCTAGCTCCTCTGCTAGCTCCTAGCTCCATAGAACACGCCAATACAATTCAAACACCTGATCAACACACACAATCACTCAGCCCAAAAGACCGTTCACCTAACCCAAGGTTCATAAAGCTTATATATTTTTAAAAAGTTACGTACGTGACGCGCACATACGGTCAAGCTATCAAATGTTTAGCAGCCAAGGCTGCATACTCACGGTACCTGATATTCAGCTGGGAATGACTACAACAGTAAATAAACACAAGACATATATATACTCTATTAGCCACAACACAACCAGGCTTATATTTAATATGCCACAAATTAATCCTGCATAAAAACACCTGCGTGTTTGTTACGCTAGCTCCTAGCTCCTCTGCTAGCTCCTAGCTCCATAGAACACGCCAATACAATTCAAACACCTGATCAACACACACAATCACTCAGCCCAAAAGACCGTTCACCTAACCCAAGGTTCATAAAGCTTATATATTTTTAAAAAGTTACGTACGTGACGCGCACATACGGTCAAGCTATCAAATGTTTAGCAGCCAAGGCTGCATACTCACGGTACCTGATATTCAGCTGGGAATGACTACAACAGTAAATAAACACAAGACATATATATACTCTATTAGCCACAACACAACCAGGCTTATATTTAATATGCCACAAATTAATCCTGCAAAAAAACACCTGCGTGTTTGTTATGCTAGCTCCTAGCTCCTATGCTAGCTCCTAGATCCATAGAACACGCCAATACAATTCAAACACCTGATCAACACACACAATCACTCAGCCCAAAAGACCGTTCACCTAACCCAAGGTTCATAAAGCTTATATATTTTTAAAAAGTTACGTACATACGCAAAAAAAAGTTGCGCACATACGGTCAAGCGATCAAATGTTTAGAAGCCAAAGCTGCATACTCACAGTAGCACGTCTGCGTCTTTGTCATCCAAATCAAAGTAATCCTGGTAAGAGTCTGTGTTGTCCCAGTTCTCTACAGGCGTCTGTGTATCGAAGTCAAAAGTCCTCCTGGTTAGAGTCTCTGTTATCCGAGTTCTTCCATCTTGACTGCATCTTTCGGGAATGTAAACAAAGAAGCGCCAGCTGTGTACTGTTGTTGCTGACTACGTTCGAAAAATACGTCCATTTCGCACCGACAACTTTCTTCTTTGCTTGCTCAGCTTCCTTCTCCATAATGCAATGAACATGATTGCAACAGATTCACGAACACAGATGTCCAGAATACTGTGGAATTATGAAATGAAAACAGAGCTTTTTCGTATTGGCTTCAATGTGGAAGGCATACCCGTGTTCGCCGGGCTACGTCACGCGCATACGTCATCCTCAGAGGCGTTTCGAACCGGAAGTTTAGCGGCAAATTTAAAATGTAACTTTATAAGTTAACCCGGCCGTATTGGCATGTGTTATAATGTTAAGATTTCATCATTGATATATAAACTATCAGACTGCGTGGTCGGTAGTAGTGGGTTTCAGTAGGCCTTTAAGCTTCATAAACAAACCAATCCTTAAACACATTTTTTCAACTTCCACCCAAAACAAAGACACAATATGACAATACCAAAACAAATGCAGGGTGGATTCAGGCTCCTGACTCTGTCATACTCCATAATTATAACATTTTCCCTGTGGGTAAGAAGTTATAAATAATTTTAATTTGAAAATAACGATTTTGCACATCGATAGTGGTTTTATAGATTAGTTTGAATATGGCATCCCATGGCAACGGGCAGTCAAAAAAGTCCTCCCATTTTCCATTTGTGTTGTATGAGGCAGCCTTCAAAGATTTCTTTATTAAATAAAAATTATATATTTTTCTATTTATTTTAGTTCCTTTTTGCCAACTAGAATTTCTTATTAGAGGTTTACAAACTAATAATTTAGTAGTTCCATAATTAATTATTTGTTTCCATCTTTTCCCAATTACTCCAGTTAGTTGATAAAATGAAAAGCTTGAGCAAGCATCACCATACATAGCTCTAAATTCATCATACTTCATAATTTTACCATTCTCATTGATAATATCATTGACAAAAATGATTCCTCTTTCAAACATATTTTTCCAAAAGAAAGGCTTTCCATCTATTACAATATTAGAGTTCATCCATGTTAACTGCTGCAAAATATTGTCTCTTTTTTCTGGCACATAAAATTGAAAACACCACTATGAGTGGATTGTTTCCTTTATGAACCCCGCCATGTTTCCCAGCAGACTCTCTGGGAGGGGATCACTTGTAAAAAAGGATACAATTTCTTTTGATACAGTACATGTTTTTTGTCCAACAGGACATTTGTGTACCACTCAATGTTTAAATACATCTTTGGAACAACTGATGCTTTTAAAGACAGACACATAGCTTCAAGGTTGAGAAGTTTCAGGCCCCCATATTCATACTCTTTGTACAAAACCTTTCTTTTAATCTTTTCTGGTTTGCCGTTCCAGACAAAATCGAAGACCCTCCGCTCATAAATCTTAAAAAAGTTTTGTGATGGAGCTGGTAATGACAAAAACAAATAAATAAATTGAGGAATAATTAACGAGTTGGCAATAGACATTTTACCATACAAGGTTAGGGATTTCCCTTTCCATAACTGCATAATTTTGTCCATCTTTCTTAGTCGATTATCATAATTTACTGAGCCTAGATCTTCCAGATTTTCTGGGACAACAACACCAAGTATGTTAACTGGTCCATCTGTCCACAAAACAGGCACTTTGCATTCCATTCGAAAGGACGTTCCCTTTAGATTTCCGATCCTTAACATTTTACATTTATCATAATTAAGCTTAAGGCCAGATTGCTGTGAAAATATGTCCAAAAGATTAAGAAGATTCCGCAAACAATGAGGAAAAATCTTATCTTTGTGAATCAGCCTTTTCTGACATGAACTTCATCAAGAACAAACACAGAACACGCCTCAGTGATGCACATCTGCAAGACTCACTCAGAGTTGCAGTGTCAAGTTACACACCAGAGTACAACACACCAGTTAACAGCATGCAATGCCAGGCTTCCCACTAACTGACAAAGAAACAGATAACAGATTTGGTGTCCAGTTCAAAGTGTGACATGATTTAAAAATTTGAGAGTTTACTTTTGTATTTTACATGAGTTATTATTTGTACAAACATGGTGCAAAGTAATTCATGATTTGTTAAAAAATGTTAGTGGCTAGCTAGTTAAAATGGGATATTGTGATTTCACAAGACTGTCTTAGAAGTGATCATTTGAAAATGTTCAATTTGAAAAATGTGCACTTAGAGAAAATATAAAAATAAAGTGTTGCATATTGATATTTATCTGTTTCTATATATATTTATTGTGAGAAATCATTAAGATGATCAGTGTTTCCACAAAGATAAATATCATTAATTATTAATAATAACAGAGTTAAAGGTAAATTGAGCAATTTGGCTACTTCTGGCAATTTATTTAAGTGTGTATCTAACTGGTAGCCCTTCGCATTAATCAGTACCCAAGAAGTAGCCCTTGGTTTCAAAAAGGTTGGTGACCCCTGTCTTAAGGTATTCATGTGTGATTTCCACAAGCACCTGTACATGTAGAAGAAGGAGAAACACGGGCATGTCTGGATGATTAGCCTCCATCTTTCTAGTGGTTACCTCCGAGTGGAATCCGATTGTTATGAAGCTGACTGTGGTGCGTTCTTTCTGACGTTACTTCCTCTCCGAACTCCGTTTATAAATGATAAATGAGTCCATACAGAGCTAAGAGCCGGAGATTCAAGAAATAGACGCCTCACTTACCCGTGTAAAAAAATAGGGGGGAACCTTAAACAATGGGTTAGTGTGGCTGAATAGTTATTAATTTGAGGAGTTATCCAGCTTAATGTAGACAGGGCCTAAGACTAGCTTCAATGTCACCCTGGACAAGTCGCCACCTCATCGCAGGGCCAACACAGATAGACAGACAGCATTCACACTCACATTCACACACTAGGGCCAATTTAGTGTCGCCAATCAACCTATCCCCAGGTGCATGTCTTTGGAAGTGTGAGGAAGCCAAAGAACCCGGAGGGAGTCACGGGGAGAACATGCAAACTCCACACAGAAATATCCCGAGCCCAGGATCGAACCGAAGACCTTCGTATTGTGAGGCACAAACACTAAGCCCTGTTCCACTGTGCTGTATGACTGTAATATGATTGCTCATGTTTTTCAGTAAGTACAGATTGGTGTCTTATCACCTTGTGTTGTGCATTACAAACTCAAACGCAATTCGGGTGCTGACCTAGAAGCTAGCTTATCTCTTGCCTTAGTTAGCTTTTACGGCTAAAACAGAGGCATGCCGATGTGTTACTCTGCTCGAAAAATGATGTGTTACTCTGCTCGAAAAATAATTATTCAGTGTTGGCTATTCTAGTAACAATGTCGCTACAGCTTGGTTATTATACAGGTTACGGAATGTAGATTAAGTAATGTTGGTGGTTTTTGAATGCATTTTTTAAGAGATTTCGAGGTAGAATTGATTGCTCCCATTAGCTGCATTGTTAGCCACCAAGAACGAGACGATTTTTACATCTTAGACTGCCAAAAAAAACAAAAAACTTTTGTCTTTTTGTGGTATCGTAGATAATCTTTTATTAGCCTATTTACGTAAATATACACTACCGTTCAAAAGTTTGGGGTCACATTGAAATGTCCTTATTTTTGAAGGAAAAGCACTGTACTTTTCAATGAAGATAACTTTAAACTAGTTTTAACTTTAAAGAAATACACTCTATACATTGCTAATGTGGTAAATGACTATTCTAGCTGCAAATGTCTGGTTTTTGGTGCAATATCTACATAGGTGTATAGAGGCCCATTTCCAGCAACTATCACTCCAGTGTTCTAATGGTACAATGTGTTTGCTCATTGGCTCAGAAGGCTAATTGATGATTAGAAAACCCTTGTGCAATCATGTTCACACATCTGAAAACAGTTTAGCTTGTTACAGAAGCTACAAAACTGACCTTCCTTTGAGCAGATTGAGTTTCTGGAGCATCACATTTGTGGGGTCAATTAAACGCTCAAAATGGCCAGAAAAAGAGAACTTTCATCTGAAACTCGACAGACTATTCTTGTTCTTAGAAATGAAGGCTATGCCACAAAATTGTTTGGGTGACCCCAAACTTTTGAACGGTAGTGTACATTATTGTTGGCTCCCTTGAGAGATAATTACACTTATAAGAGATAGGCCGTTAGATGGCGCACTCGTTGTTAGGTTGGCTCCTGTCTACTTCACTTGGCATTAGAAGAAGAGTGTACCAAGTCTTGTGTGTGTGTGCTACAAGACGTTGAGTAAACAACAACTAAGAACGATTTCTGTGCAGTGCATTCCTTGTGAAGGTATAACACTTTTTGTCTTTCATTAGGATCGTGGACGATAGGCAAAATTCCAGAGAAAGTGCAGTTCACTTTTAAAACAACACATACCATGAGTAAGCCGTAGAACATTACTTATGTTTATGCTGAGTAGTGCTTTTACACTCGAGACCCTTTAAAGACAAAATTATTGTCAGAAAATGTGAAACTGCCAACAAATGCAGTTGCTAAAATGTACTTCTTAGCTTAGCATCAACCTGACTCTCTTGACCTTTGGCTTTGAAAGATAAAAACTGACTGCGTCTTAGCCTAGCAAAAAGCTATGCAGAGTTTGACCAAATATAAAGCTTACATAATACCTTACCTTCTTTGTGTTTACGCTGACAGCAGCCCAAAAAATGAAATTACATTAAACGAGAAGAAGGTTGTAGTCGTAAAATCGCCGGTTCATGGTCAACTTGAGCTTTGAATGACGGGGCTGTGACAGTTTACACAGAGGTCAGACTCAGGTCACAAGGTGAGACGGGTATGGGGTGTGGCTGGCAGGGTTGACAGATTGTGACCAATAGTCCCTTTTACAGCCTATGTCAATAAACATATGCACACGCAATTAGGTCCCGGTTGTGATGCATATACTGTATATATTATTTATAGATGTTGCGTCGACCGGTACTGCCTAGAGCTGGTATTCCGACATGTGACTTTGTCACAGAAGTGAAAACCAGGTGGTCGACCAAGCTAAGATGGCAGAGCACAAAGTATCTGAGTACCAAAGAGGCTTAAATAGTGCTGCCAAAAGCAGATATGAGCAAAAAATATCAAACTATGCATTTGAATAGATCCCTGTACTTTATCAAAAAAAGATTTGTCGAGTGATATCAAGGATTATACGTTGGTCGCGTTCCCAGACATATCAATCTATTGTGCTCTAGACGCCATTCTACGTGACAAAACAGATGGAAACTTGGAAAAGCATGGAGGTCAACAACTTCTTTGTGTGTGACTAGGTCAAGGAAATCGGTATCAAGACTCTCCCAGATAAATAAATGCATCGCGTTTGCCCGGGTAAGGTTGCATGTCATGATTTCACTTCTATTGCCATGTGTGTTGCTGTTGCACGCACTGTTTAGGAGTAGTCCGAGTAGTTTTTCCCCGTCTTTATCAAAATAGAACTATAGATGTCAAACATTGTGTATGTGCTGAAAGATTCATTAATGATTGTTGCCTTACAAAATAAATATGTATCAATTATACTGGAAAATAAGGGACTCATAAAAACTGATGAAATATAAATTAGGCTGTATCGCCTACAATTACACATTAGATTGATGTTCTTTTCAGCTTTTACTGCGTAAGGTTTTTGAGACAGTAGTTGTTATCATGAGTATAAAATATTTATTCATGTTTTTATGTAGTATTTGTAAATACTAGTTTATTTATACACTGCCTTTTTTAGAAATCATCGTTACATCATTCAGTCTGCCATTATTAAGCCATCAACGCCCCCTAGTGGAAACTGGAAAGATTACTGTATATATCCCTTTGATAAATGGCAATCATGTTGCATAAACAAGAGTCACTAGGTTTCCATGCAGTAAATTAGTCTGATTTCTCAAATAGTTCGGTTTTTTGTATTTTCACACCTATGTGTGAAGTCCAAGTGTCCATGCACTTTCTCTAATGCGACTATTGGTCATACGCCATGTGCCTCCCGTACACTGGGGGGCGTTTTCTCTTTCCTTTTTTTTCATTTTAATTATTTTCAAATTAATTATTTTTCCGGTTGACCTATGACGACATATTAGCTGTCTGCGGATGCTTACAACTTTTTTCAAAGTAATTTTCGCTGTAATATTGGCACCGATTACAAATATTACGTCTCGAATGACTATTAAATAGCAGACAGTATCAAGAAATGCTCTTGGATTGCGCTACAAACATGACGCTACTACCAAGAATATATCGCGGATATATGCAGGTCCGAAGCAAAGACACTGTGGCGGAAGAGTTTTTTTAAAGGAATTTTCGGACAAAGAATCAGGTCCATGAATTGATTAACGTGGACCCAGACTTAAAGAAGTTGAAAAACGTTTTCGGGTGTTACCATTTAGTGTACGGAATATGTACTGTACTGTGCAATCTACTAATAAAAGTTTCAATCAATCAATCAATCAATGTCCGACCGGTAGGAGGCCACTGGGAAGACCCAGGACACGTTGGGAAGACTATGTCTCCCGGCTGGCCTGGGAACGCCTCGGGATCCCCCGGGAGGAGCTGGACGAAATGGCTGGGGAGAGGGAAGTTTGGGCTTCCCTGCTTAGGCTGCTGCCCCCGCAACCCGACCTCGGATAAGCGGAAGAAGATGGATGGATGGAGGGAATCATGGAAACAAAACTTCTGAATGTCTCTGAGTTCATTCATGAGGCTCTGTCGATTGATGGAATGAGTTTTAAATATGAAGGAAAAGACAGTTTGTGTCTATTGTTCCGCATTAACTTTGCAATGTTCTGCATTATTTTGCCAGTTGTGCATACTACAGTTATTGCTAATCAGTTTGCGTTATAGACGGTATTATAGTACCACCTATTGGATGTTTACAGACACTGCATCTTGGAAAAATTGTCATACAGTTTCCCAGCATGCCTGGCTGCTGGGCTGACGTCATTGTGCTGTGAGCTGAGCCGAAGCAGTAAAGATAACAATAACGAAGCTATAAGTTCATCTTTGTTACACCTCGAACCCAAACTGTTTGGAGTGTGCAAATGCAGCGTGAGGAAGTTTGTGTACCCTTTATTATTCGACTTAAATATACCTGCTTCTTTATCTTTCATCTCATTCGTATTTCGTTTTGGAGCCCGAATTAAGCCGGCATTTTACATTTCCTTAGCTACCTTTTAAAATATATGTTTCCTTTTTTTAACCCTCGATGCACTTCAAAATGTTCTGTTCTTTGAATTTGTGAAGCCAATAAAAAGTATCCTCTTCCTGACAATTGTTGAATGGTATCTGCTTCCGGGTTGTGTCCCGCGCGTTGACACTGGCACATGCGCAATACGAAGGGTCCTCTCCAGCCGCACACACCCACTCGAGAGATCTGGGGCCGTACTTATCAAGCTTCTCAGAATTACTCACACTTTCAGCGAAGTGTAGGACTGAATCTTAAGTGTCACACTCAGAGCTGAATTACGACATTACTATGTGCCGTAAATGGAATTTTAGGTGACGTAATTTCTGTGTCCATAGAAATGACCAATCACGAAAGGGAATCCGTTGTCTAAGAATAAAGAAATATATTGGAAATATTTAAGTGGACAATGGGAGTGTATATTTTGACAATAAACAACAAAATAATACAAAACAAACTAGTCCCTCCCTCTCTTCTGTCGCCCACACACTCACTAACGTCACTCACCTCACGGCCACACACATACGCTACTGTCATAACATTTTCTTTCCAATTCATTAATTAGGCAACTAATTTGAAACTGGTGTGGGTGGCTCTATATATACTAGCCCACTGCAGCCACATGCAGAAATCAACATGGAATCGAAAAGTATTAAATCTGTGACAAAAATAATACCCGCTCTGTCTAAACGATACCGTTTGATCAGCTGCTCGTCATCAAACAAATCCAGAACATCGTTCCGCTCCCTGAATGTTCGCGCACGTCTCTCTCGCCTCAGTGCCATCCCCTGCTGGCAACTCCTAACCACTTAAGACACCTCTGAAGGTCTCTTAAATATCGTGGAGAGTAGGAGTGATTCTTAGACTTAAGAACGTTGATAAAAAGCTTTTATTCTTAAGTTTGAGAGTAGGACTAAATTTCGCAAATTCTCAGGACTTACATGTAAAATGGCACTCTAAGAAGCTTGATAAGTACGGCCCCTGGTTTCCAATCGCATAAACTATGGAGCCAGAACGGTGCCAGTAAGATTTAGTATCTCTTTTTTTACGGTTTCGTTTCTTTTTTTTTTACGGTTTCAAACTATAGGCCAGGGGTGTCAAACTCGTTTTCATTGAGGCATACTTGCCAACCTTGAGACCTCCGATACCGACAACACTCAAATGGGTGAGGGCGGACCTACGTCACTTCCGCCTACCAATCCCCTAGCAACCGGGAATTCGTTGAAAACAAACCAGCTCACAGCGAACACAGCATTGACAGAAAAAGCATTTAACGAGCGTTGTGGCTTGGAAGTCGGCGTTAAATCCTTCATTTACGCATTTTTACTTATTCGCATATCGTGTGAAAAAACGAAAATGTATTATTTGCGTCAGACTCGTCTCAGTGAACTTTAAAGCTTCTCAGGCTTAGCTTAGCTTGCTAGTTAGCTTAGCCTGCGTGCTACTAAGAAAGAGACGCGGAAGTTATCAACAACAAGATCAAGTGTTAGTGTATAAAATATTGAGAGATTTGAGGGCTACATGTATTGAATGGCAACATGACAATTATAGGGTTTATTGGTTTTTAAAAACCCAACTGTTAAGTGCAAATTTAAACGAAACCGGTTTTCGAAAATACCTAGCTAGGCTATAGACTATATGGTATATTACTTACTTAACTTAATCCTCTTCTTCCCGGATGGGAAATAAGGCTTCGACGACTCGACGCCATTCATCTCGCTGCTGTGCTCGTCTCTGTGCCTCGCCCCAAGTAAGCTTCATCTCTTTCAGCTCCCCTTCAACTGTTCTTCGCCAGGTGTTCTTTGGCCGCCCTGACTTTCGTTTTCCCGGTGGTGTCCATCTTAACGCTGCCTTTGGTATCCTCTCGTTGTCCGGTTTTCGAAAATAGCTAGCTAGGCTATAGACTATATAGTATATACCGCATGTTATTTTTGTACAACAACAACTTCAGCTGTCGAACGTTATAAGGTACAAATTCAACAAGTACAACATTAGCACGGACGGTATAGCCAAGTTGTGGTTAAGACGGTGGATTTTTGTTCCTTATATTTACCAGAAACGTAGTGATCCGAACACACGACCCGGGACTTTGGGGGACTCCAGTGAGAACCGTCCTCGTTTTCCCAGTGTAAAGCTGCGAGCCATTTGTCTCGTCTCTGTGGGCTTCTATCACGCTTTGGCAGAACAAAATACAACCTTTGTTTTCCCTGTTTCCAGTTGTGGTTAGCACAACCAAAAACAACACAGTTTTTCGTCATTTTGGAGGCAGAATGACGGGTTTAACCAGCGTAGGTCGACGGGTTAAAGAGTAATGGCAACGGTTTGTTTTCAACGCCAGTCTGGTTGCTATGGCTCGAAGAACCCGTATGTAGCTCAGTTGCCCGGATGTCGGCCCTCACCCATAAAAATTATATGATGCTCAAGTGGCCAGAACTATATATATATATATATATATATATATATATATATAAAATGTGTGTATATATATATATATATATATATATATATATTTATATATGTATGAAATACTTGACTTTCAGTGAATTGTAGCTATATATATATATATATATATATATATATATATATATATATATATATATATATATATATATATATATATATATATATATATATATTTATTTTATTATACATATAAATAAAAGAAATACTTGAATTTCAGTGTTCTGGACGCTATCCAGTAGATGGCAGTATTGTCCTGTTTAAGAGTGTCACAACATTGCTATTTACGGCAGAAAAACTGCTTTACGGTAGACTAAACGTGACTGCAGTTGTTGTGTGTTGTTGCCGCGCTGGGAGGACGTTAATGAAACTGCCTAACAATAAACCCGCATAAGAAACCAAGAACTCGCCCTCGATCATTCTACAGTTATGACGTCATTGGGCAGGCAAGCTGTTTATATTGTGGGAAAGCGGACGTGAGAACAGGCTGTCCCCACTCAGGTCCGCATTGAGCTGGAGGGGACGTGGCCTCCAGCTCTGGCTGAATACCGGGAGTTTGTCGGGAGAAAATTTCTGCCGGGAGGTTATCGGGAGAGGCGCTGAATACTGGGAGTCTCCCGGTAAAAACGGGAGGGTTGGCAAGTATGATTGAGGGCCACATCGCAGTTATGGTTGCCCTCAGAGGGCCACGTTTAACAATGAGTAATATATGAATATACATGTGTGTGTCTGCATATATATATATATATATATATATATAAATATATATATATATATATATATATATATATAATACATTAACAATATATATATTTATTTTTTACATAAACTGCAAAAAATTAATAATTTTACTTTAAAAACTGGCAGCTCAGTCACCAGAATTTTACAGTAAAAGCAGTGTTTTTTTTATTTGTTTTTTTACAGCAAATAAAAAAATAGAATAAATGTAATGTAATGAAAAAACAATACCACTGTTGTTAGCAGTAAAATTCATGCAACAGAGCTGCCAGTTGGGTTTTTTCCCCGTAAAATCTTGTTGTTTCAATGGTTTTTTTTATTAGTTTTTAATGTTTTAGACAGTGTCTTACTGTATATGGAAAAAAAACAGTACCAAAGTTGATTTTACAATAAAAAACTCAGTCGGCGGAATTTAACCGTAAAATCTATTGTCAATTTTACAGTCTACAATTTAATTGATAATTTGTTTTGAAATAATAAGTCAAGCAGAAATTTAAGTACAGTATTTATCTTTATTTTAACAAAAAATATTTGCGGGATATTTTGATTTCAATAATATTGAATTTTAAAAGATATGTAATTGCATGCTGTACATGATTTTTAATGTCAAAAGGGAAATAAATATATTTAGTAAGAAAAGATTAAGCATTTTATTAACGCATATTATTTCTAGGCTTTCGCGGGCCACATAAAATAAAGTGGCGGGCCAGATTTGGCCCCCGGGCCTTGAGTTTGACATATGTGCTATAGGCAGTGTTTTAGCGTAAGGGGCAGGTGCCCGTGGGCGTGGCTTACAACACGTTTACCCGGAAAGATTTTTACTGGACTTGGGCATGCAAGTAAAACACAGTCGAAGAAGAAAGGAGGACCGAGGGCGTCGAAATTAAGTAAAAAAAAATGTTTTAAAACATGAAATTATGAAGCAAAAGTATTTTTTTTTTTTACATTTATCTTGAGTATGCCAATTTATGTTGCTGTCAGCAGATTCATTTCCTGCTCAGAGAAAAATATTGTATTTCTAAACATAATATAATAACTTTTAGGGGTCAAGGGACAAACAGTAGTAAATGGATGGATGGATACATTAACCTACTTTTATTACTCTTTGACTACTTCGTAAAGCACTCTGGTCAACTTTGTGGCTTTCACATGGCCGCGCTACACTCTGGACAAGTCACCAGTTCATTAAGAAAAAAAAGTCACCAGTTTATTGTAGAGCAACAGTTTGACTGTCTGTAACACATATCACTGTCGGACAGTGCATCAGTATGCGCCCAATCAGCGGCTTCATTGAGTCATAATATGACGCATTCAAGTTCTAGTTCACGCAGTAAATAATCATTACTAAGTAATTATTAAACATTATTATTAAAAAATACTGAGTAACTGAATAAAAAATAGTCATCATGAGTATTTTGACAAAGGTCAGTTATGTTATCATGATGTGTTCAATGTGGTCTTGTAAAATGTGTTAACAATACAAAAAAAGCCTCAATACAAAAAAGTCAAATGTTCAAAGATTTGTCATTATACGTTTTCATAGAAATATAAAATAAAATACACCATAATAGCTGAGAACACCTATTTAGAATTTTGGACAGTTTAAAAATACTCAAAGACTATTTTCAAAGACTTTTGAATCGTTTAAAAATGCTATGTTTTGTCTGAAAAAGGACCACTTAGTAACTAGTCAAGACTTCATAGACCGCACAGACCAGACCAGCATCAGGACCAGTCTCTCTGACGCCCCTAGTGGTAGGGACTAGTGGTCTCTGCCAGATAGCAACTAGATTCGAACTGCAATTCAATAATATTAACACAATAATAAATTCAAAGTCAAATGAGTGTATTCCGACAAGTGACTTCTTCCCGGACGTGAAAACCATTGGTGGTCAACCAAGATGGATGTTGTCAGGGCAGGCTCTAGTAGTCCATTTGATGCCCCAGGCGAGAGTGAAGTTACACTAACTATACTTATCTTTTGCTAAAAAGTCCATACAACAGCACTGAAAGCTAGTTTATAAGCATACAAGCTAATATCCATCACTAATATCCAGTATTTTCTCTTGCAGCATGATGTTATTAGTAGAAAAAATAAATAAGCACTCATTTTAATGCAGCCAAAGTAAGACAACTATTTCAGATGAATAGGCCAGAATGGCTAGGGATTATTTAAAAATGATTGTTGCAAAAAATATTCAGATATTGATTTCGATGTATTACCGCTGAACATATGTTGTATATGTGGTGGAATGTCCGAATCTTAAACAGCAACAAAAGTGAATTTAGTACAAAAGTTTTATTTACTCATAATCAAATGGTACAAGGTTGGATTGAATTGCCCTGCAAACAGACAACGTCTCCGGAGACGTTGGACGAATCGAGAATCATGCGAATCATCCATAGACTTGGTCTACTTGGCCATTTATGTGTTTCCCTCGTGTGTCAAGGTCCAGTTGTTTTGGACCTGTTTGTTCTGCAACATCCTTGAATCCCTTAGTCATAATAAACAATCAAAACATTTTGTACAATGGTCAGGCCGACCAAAAGTTCCACTCTAACCCACATATGCTCTTCCAATGGTTCACAATAGAAAAAAGAGAAACGAGCAGACATTCCACTACTTGTCGTGTCCTTCTTAATGCTTTTCGACCTCGCTCTCTTTCCAGACTTTGACGGACACAAAATATGGTACAAAAGGTCAGAAATTCCACCACATATACTTTTTAATTGAAAAATGATTGTTACTACAGTCTGTTACAAACACACTCACCTAAATCTACATGTTGAGTATGTCTCCCAGCAGCAAATGTGCTGCTGCCTGCTGTTGTAAAACACAAAATGGCACAAATGTCATACATGCATGCATTGCTACTCTAAAGTACGTTTTCTACAAACATGTTCTTCAAATTGTATTTATTGATGAATAAACCATAGATAATGGGAAGAAATTGCCCTGCAATCATATTCAAAAACTGAAAAACTTACATGTGAACACAATGCAACCTCCTCCTCTGTAGCAGCCTCTCCATGTGCCTGTCATGGCTGAAAATATTTCCTGATTGCATCTAGGTAATCTCTAATAGCATCCATTATTTCATTTAAATAATAGCTTACAATGCAGCCGAGCTTACAGTAAATACAGTTTAAGTTTGGGTTACCGACTTTTTCACCTCCCCCCCCCCGTGCATTTCTGAATGTTCTGCTTTACAAATGTTGCTTATTTACTTTCTGTTTAATTCAGAAGTTTCCTCAATTGAGCTTATAGTTACCTTATACAAACTACTCTCGCGACACAGCCTGTTGCTGTTAGCCCAATAAGAAAAGTCATGATGCTAACAGTTAAAATGCATTCGCAAAATGTGCATATACGTATACCTCTGCTTTCAGCCCGTATTTCCTCCTCCTTCCTTCCTTCGCTTTATAGGCTGCACTGAATAACTTTGATTTCCCAATTTTCATCTTAAAATATTATCAATCAGATAATATAGCTTAATTAGCCTTCTTCAACCGTGACACAATGGAACGTCGCCTTCCACCACTTTTTAAAGGGCAACTGCACTTTTTTGGAATTTTGCCCATCATTCATAATACTTATGGAAGAGGAGAACACATATGTTTTTCTTTCTTTTAATGAATTCTAAATATAACAAATGCGATCAAAATGAGCCGCTATATTCTACAGAGGGGAAAAAACATCCAAACACATCTATTAAGGTTTTATATACATGATGTAAGTATATATGTAATGTAGTAACAAGCACATGAATAATAACATTTAATATTTTCTTATTTTGATCATTTTAAGCGTACGTGACACATTCATTTTAAATACGCATCACAATGGTCGCTTTTTTCCCCAACAACATCAGTGATTTCTACTCACTTCAGACTTAATGAGAGCCAACAAACATAATAAAACATTACGTACTGTCCAATGTCTGCTGTCATTGGGATGCTGACTGATAAAATCTTATTATATTTCCATTTAAGATAAAAAATGATTATCCTCACTAAGAAAAGGGGTGGTAGGACCAAAGTGTATTTTCGTGTCGTTCTCGCCATTCCCAGGTCTAAATTGACTGTCAAAGTGTACCAACATATCGGATTACATCCTCGTCCTTCTATTATTCAGGTAAGAGGCATAATTTATGATCTAGAATAAACTTTCACAAGCAGAGGAAGCACCTTACCATTCGATGATGTAAACATTAGCACACACGCTACCAGTGATCACGGCGCCGCTATAAATATAGTTTGTCTGCTTTAGCGCTTATAACAACAATATTACTAATACTTGGTTAATAGTCAAGGTACGAAATATAAATGGAGTGTTGTTTGCACTTTTTGGATGTTTTTTATGGGCTGAATAAAGGACCTCCCATTGACTACGCTGTAAGCAGATTTTATTTACAAGTTAAACCGCAATACAATTTACATATGTCGTCCTTCATGATTGTGAGCGAGAGGCAAAATAAAATTTTAAAAAAGTGCAGTTCCCCTTTAAAGTACAAATGGCAGAGATCATTCAAAACAAGTTTTTATTTTATTTGAACAAAAACTATTAGTTTGAAATGACACTGCATCTTATTCTTAGCAACATTTTAATTTCAATAATGGTGTTCTTTTTAGACGGAATATGAATTGTACTTTTTATGGAATCATTTTCAAAGCACTAAATTATGGGCTTCCTCTGGGAAGCAATACTTATGTCTTGAATAAAATACTTGTGTCAACAAAAATGTAGCATTGCACATTGCATGCAAATAAGTAATCATCTCCAACATTGAAATTAATAAACTGCCAACTTAAAACTTCTGTCTTGAATAAAGTACTTCTGTAAACAAAATTGTAGTATTATACGTTGTATGCAAATACATGATAATGTACAACATTGAGAAGACTACAGTTTCAGTAGGTGGATAAACGTGGGCTTTTTCATATGAGGGGCCGTTAGGGACATTATTCAGAATTACCTCTTACATACACTACTGAAATGCTCTCACATAAACAACTGAAATCTTTTTCTTTTATACACACTACTGAAACACTCTTATAAACACTACTGAAATGCTCTTACATACACTACTGAAATGCTCTCACATAAACAACTGAAATGTTTTTCTCTCACACACCCTACTGAAACACTCTTATAAACACTACTGAAATGCTCTTACATACACTACTGAAACACTCTTATAAACACTACTGAAACACTCTTATAAACACTACTGAAATGCTCTTACATACACTACTGAAATGCTCTTATAAACACTACTGAAATGCTCTTACAAACACTACTGAAATGCTCTTACATACACTACTGAAACGCTCTTATAAACACTACTGAAACACTCTTATAAACACTACTGAAACGCTCTTATAAACACTACTGAAACACTCTTATAAACACTACTGAAACATTCTTACATACACTACTGAAACGCTCTTGTAAACACTACTGAAACACTCTTATAAACACTACTGAAACACTCTTATAAACACTACTGAAACACTCTTATAAACACTACTGAAACAGTCTTACATGCACTACTGAAACACTCTTATAAACACTACTGAAATGTTTGTGTCTCACGCACACACACACACACACCTGGAATTATTTTTCACTAGTATGTATGAAAGGATTTCACCTGTGTGTGTGTGTGTGTGTGCTTTTTACACGTGCATGTGAGAGACAACAATTTCAGTAGTATGTGTGCAAATATTTCAGTTATGTGTATGAGCGCATCTTACCAGTGTGCATACGAGCATTTTACCACTATGTGTAAGAGCATCTTACTAGTGTGTGTGAGCGATGTTGCATTCCGGTTCCGGTATAATCCCCGCCCCTTTTCAGACAAGTTTATTTTTATTTTTTTTAAAGCCAAGTTGTGGACAAAATGTCTGCCGACAAGTAGCCTAACCGAGGCGGGAGTTCCACTTCATAATTTGAGGGCTTCAGCGGAGAATATAATAACACTTTCAATGCAACAAGGGTCGGACTGCCACCGTGGGTCTCCCCTGCAGGTCGCGGCACCTGAGCTCCCGACAGCCAAGCAGCCTGGAGCACTCGTTCCATTGCGAGTTTGCACCGCACACATGCAACGTTTCAGTTCATGGACATCGGGGCAAAAGGAGGAAAAGGTCATTAGACATTATTTATTTCTAAATGATTGTTGAATCACACGAAATGTAAGACAACATGGCATTGTAGTGAGCTACAATGGTAACATGTCGAAATGTGAGTCACCTCGTGTTACGTCAGTAGCTAATCATATACTAATGATAATGGATTACATTTATTTAGCGCTTTTCTATCGACTAGATAAGGGGTCCCCAAACTACGGCCCGCAGGCCGGTTACGGCCCGCCAAAGTCCAACATCCGGCCCGCTGGGAAAACATTTTTTTTTTGTATTATTATTTTCAATCTGTCTTTTCTAATCAATTTTTTGGTGTCCCCTAGCCGCTCAGGCAAATCCTATTGTCTAAAAATGCATTTCCCTGTATGACTTATATTGTCTTAGCTGTTTTCATGTGATCTGATTGTTACATTCTTATTTCAGAGTCACAACACAGCTGCATGACCATTTCAACAAGGATTCATGGAACTTCTCTGCACACAAATATATTAATTGGAATATTCAATAAATTTCACATAAACATATTAAATATCTTTTTTTATTATATATAATATTTAATTTATTTTTCATATTTTTATGTTATTTATTTTAATTTTAATTTTATTATATATTGACCATAATAAATGTGGTATAAATGGTCTGTATTTGTCTTGTGATTTGTCTTAAATAATAACAATAGTAATAATATTTTTGACTGACAAAAATTGCCAATAAGAAATTAATGGTATCGGTATCGATGAAAATGCAAGAAAAAGTATCGGTATCGTATCGAATCCTAAAAGTGTGGTATCGCCCATCCCTAAAAGGCACCGCTGTGTGGCCGCTCAGGTGCCGCGTCCTGCAGGGAAGACCCACGGTGGCAGTCCGACCCTTGTTGCATTGAAAGTGTTCTTATATTCTCCGCTGAAGCCCTCAAATTATGAAGTGGAACTCCCGCCTCGGTTAGGCTACTTGTCGGCAGACATTTTGTCCACAACTTGGCTTTAAAAAAAATAAAAATAAACTTGTCTGAAAAGGGGCGGGGATTATACCGGAACCGGAATGCAACATCGCTCACACACACTAGTTAGATGCTCTTACACATAGTGGTAAAATGCTCGTATACACACTGGTAAGATGCGCTCATACACATAACTGAAATCTTTGCACACATACTACTGAAATTGTTGTCTCTCACACGCACGTGTAAAAAGCACACACACACACACACACAGGTGAAATCCTTTTATACATACTAGTGAAAAATAATTCCAAGTGTGTGTGTGTGTGTGTGTGTGTGTGCGTGAGACAAAAACATTTCAGTAGTGTTTATAAGAGTGTTTCAGTAGTGTATGTAAGAATGTTTCAGTAGTGTTTATCGAGTGTATCAGTAGTGTTTATAAGAGCGTTTCAGTAGTGTTTATAAGAGTGTTTCAGTAGTGTTTATAAGAGCGTTTCAGTAGTGTTTATAAGAGTGTTTCAGTAGTGTATGTAAGAGCATTTCAGTAGTGTTTATAAGAGCGTTTCAGTAATGTTTATGTAGTGGATTGTCCGAAGCTTAAACAGGCAACAAAAGTAGTTTAGTACAACAAATTTATTTACCCATAATCAGAAGTGCAGGTTGAATTAAGTTGGCCGTGCAGACAGACCACATGTTACTCCGGAGCAAACGACACACACAAGCCAAAATCACTGTCGAGTTCCGGTCCTCTGCCATTTTTTATATGTCTCTTGTGCGTCATTGTTTTTTATCTAGTGCGTCATGATTGTTTTGTTTTGGTTTTGTCTGTTCCAAAACAACCTTGTATCTCTTAGTCATATTTGGAAATTCTAAACATTCTGTAGACAGGTTGGCATAACTCCATATTCACCTTTGTCCCACAACTGGTCCATTCAATGGCACAAAATAGAAGAGAATTGAAAATGAGCGGACATTCTTAAAAGACAAGAAATATAGGTCAAAAGGTCAGAAATTCTACGACATACCCTCCTTCCAGGGTCTTAAGTCCCTGGACCAAAACAATTTCTGATGTAGACCACTAAGTTAAATCTCTACCACAGATAGAGGCAAAAACCTAAATGTTTTTATATGAGGCAAAAATTCCGTCTATGACCCTCCTTCAGAGCGATCGCTGTTACCAGCCTGCAGTAAAACCATCTCACAGAACACAATTAGTGGCCTACCCTTTGATTTAGTAAAGGAATAACAAATACTTTGATCATGAACATCATTGAACATAAATAGATTAATGTATATAGACTTATGACTGTAAGACATTTGCAAAAATATTTTTTCCGGCATTTGCAATGAATGTAGTTACCAATTGATTTTGAACACACAACTGAATTTCGTATGAGTCCATGTTCGATTAGTGCTCGTATAGATCAATCAATCAATCAATGTTTATTTATATAGCCCTAAATCACAAGTGTCTCAAAGGACTGTACAAGCCACAACAACATCCTCGGTACAGAGCCCACATACGGGCAAGGAAAACTCACCCCAGTGGGAAGTCAATGTGAATGACTATGAGAAACCTTGGAGAGGACCGCATATGTGGGTAACCCCCCACCCCCCTCTAGGGGAGACCGAAAGCAATGGATGTCGAGTGGGCCTGACATAATATTGTGAAAGTCCAACACATCAGCGAAAGTCCAGTCCATAGTGGGGCCAGCAGGAACCATCCCGAGTGGAGACGGGTCAGCAGCGTAGAGATGTCCCCATCTGATGGACAGGCTAGCGGTCCACCCCGGGTTGGGAGCAGAGTAGAAAAGAAAAGAAAAGAAACGGCAGATCAACTGGTCTAAAAAGGGAGTCTATTTAAAGGCTAGAGTATACAAATGAGTTTTAAGATGAGACTTAAATGCTTCTACTGAGGTAGCATCTCTAACTTTTACCGGGAGGGCATTCCATAGTATTGGAGCCCGAATAGAAAACGGTCTATAGCCCGCAGACTTTTTTTGGGCTCTGGGAATCACTAATAGGCCGGAGTTCTTTGAACGCAGATTTCTTGCCGGGACATATGGTACAATACAATCGTCAAGATAGGCAGGAGCTTGACCGTGTAGTATTTTATACGTAAGTAGTAAAACCTTAAAGTCGCATCTTAGGTGCACAGGAAGCCAGTGCAAGTGAGCCAGTATAGGCGTAATATGATCAAACTTTCTTGTTTTTGTCAAAAGTCTAGCAGCCGCATTTTGTACCATCTGTAATCTTTTAATGCTAGACATAGGGAGGCCCGAAAATAAAACGTTACAGTAATCGAGACGAGATGTAACGAACGCATGGATAATGATCTCAGCATCGCTTGTGGACAAAATGGAACGAATTTTAGCGATATTACGGAGATGAAAGAAGGCCGTTTTGGTAACACTCTTAATGTGTGACTCAAACGAGAGAGTTGGGTCGAAGATAATACCCAGATTCTTTACCGAGTCGCCTTGTTTAATTGTTTGGTTGTCAAATGTTAAGGTGGTATTATTAAATAGATGTCGGTGTTGAGCAGGACCGATAATCAGCATTTCCGTTTTCTTAGCGTTGAGTTGCAAAAAGTTAGCGGACATCCATTGTTTAATTTCATTAAGACACGCCTCCAGCTGACTACAATCCGGCGTGTTGGTCAGCTTTAGGGGCATGTAAAGTTGGGTGTCATCAGCATAACAGTGAAAGCTAACACCGTATTTGCGTATGATGTCACCTAGCGGCAGCATGTAAATACTAAAGAGTGCAGGGCCAAGAACCGAACCCTGGGGAACTCCGCACGTTACCTTAACATAGTCCGAGGTCACATTGTTATGGGAAACACACTGCATCCTGTCAGTAAGATAAGAGTTAAACCAAGACAAGGCTAAGTCTGTCATCCCAATACGCGTTTTGATACGCTCTAATAAAATATTATGATCAACAGTATCGAAAGCGGCGCTAAGATCAGGAAGCAGCAACATAGATGAAGCATCAGAATCCATCGTTAGCAATAGATCATTAGTCATTTTTGCGAGGGCTGTCTCCGTAGAGTGATTTGCCCTGAAACCGGACTGAAAAGGTTCACAGAGATTGTTAGACGCTAAGTGTTCATTTAGCTGCTGTGCTACAATTTTTTAGAGGATTTTCGAGATAAACGGAAGGTGGGACACCGGCCGGTAGTTTACCAGGAGATCAGGATCGAGGTTAGGTCTTTTGAGTAGAGGATGAATAACCGCTTTTTTGAATGCTAGGGGAACAGTACCAGAGGAAAGTGATAAGTTTATAATATTTAACACTGATGGACCTAATAAAACAAAAAGCTCCTTGATAAGTTTCCCAGGAATTGGGTCAAGTAAACATGTTGTTTGTTTTGTCCCATTTACACATTTTGACAATTCCTCCAATGTTATTTAATCAAAGAGAGAGAAACTATTTTGGAGGGCGGTATCCGTCGTATATACCAGACCTGGGCATTGTACGGCCCGCGGGCCGCATCCGGCCCTTTGCGCATCCCTGTCCGGCCCGCATGAGGCCAATCAAAAATTTCAAAATACATTTCAAAAAGTATCTATGTCGAGTGTGCAATACAACGGTGCTGCTTTTGTTTTGAAAAGCGTTATTTGTATTACTTCCGTGTGGACGTATGCGCGTGTGCGATTGTGAGTGAATTGAACGGCGCAATAACAAATTACAAAATAAAGTTTAAAAAACATCTATGTCGTGCGCGCAATACAACTGTGCTGCTTTTATTTTGAAATGTGTTATTCATGCCATATGTCCGGGGGGAACCTGTGAGTGCAGGTGCACAGCGACAAGTGATGAGACGCTAAAAAAAGAAAAGTTGATGACGAATGGCGTGTTTTGGACTGGCAAGTATTTCTTTACATAAATTAATGGTAAAGCCGTGTGCTTAATTTGTGGTACACAGCTTGCTGTGTTTAAAGAATATAATTGTAATCGCCACTACACGAAGAAACACGAGGGAAAATACCGGAATGTGTCTGATGAAGCGCGCGCAAGGGAGGCTGATGCGTTGATGGTAAAACTGCAAACCCAACAAGTACTTTGTGCCATATTTCACACCCCCAGAGATGCAGCCGTCAGGACAAGTTTCGTCATTTCTCACAAAAGCGCCAGAAAAAGTAAGGCGTTTTCTGACGGAGAGTTTATTAAGGAGTGCTTATTGGACTCTGTTGCGCTGTATGCCCGGAGACAAGGACTGTTTTTCGCTAACTTTGGATGAGATCTGTGATGTACGTGACACCTCCAGCTGCTCTTCTTCTTACGTGGGATAACTGCAGACTTTCAAATCACGGAGTAGGTGGCAGCCATGCAGTCAATTAAAGAGACAACCACAGGTAATGACTTGTTCACATAGGTAAATGCGTGTTTGGACATGTTAGGACTGAAATGGGACAAGCTGGCAGGTGTGACAATCCAATCCAATCCACTTTATTTATATAGCACATTTAAACAACAAAATGTTTCCAAAGTGCTGCACAACAATATTAAAAACAATATTCAAATATTATCCTTAGCTCCACCAATGACTGAATAAAAAGAAAAAACAATTACATATAAACCAATATAAAAAACAATATAAAAGAAATATGATTAAAAACTATTTTTAACAACAGATGGTTGTCCAAATCTGATGGGGAAAAATGTTGGACAATGCAGGATAAAGTGACCATCAAAAGCAATCTGCTTTTGTATAAAGTTAAGTGAGGTTAAATTAAATTATTATTATTATTATTAATTATTATTATTATTATCATCATTATTATTTATCTTACGGTATATCAAAAATAATATTGAGCAAAATTTAATTGAAATATTGTCGTGTGGCCCTCCAGCAGTGCTCGGGTTGCTTATGCGGCCCCCGGTGAAAATTAATTGCCCACCCCTGGTATATACAGTCGTATCTGTGTTAATAGAACCCAGTTGTAGCTGAGATGCATTGTCTTTAATCTCTTTTCTAATGACTTCAATTTTCTTATTAAAGAAATTCATAAAGTCATCTGCTGAGTGGGTGGAGCTACTGGGAGGAGTCCCTTGTTGGGTTAGCGATGCAACTGTACTAAACAGAAATTTAGGATCATTTTTGTTGAGGTGGATGAGATTTGAGTAATATTTAGCTTTAGCTGAGGTAAGCATGCGTTTATAAGTTATTAAACTATCACACCATGCTTGATGGAAAACCTCAAGTTTAGTCGCACGCCATTTGCGTTCCAGCTTTCTACATGATAATTTCTGGGCTTTAGTTTCTTCTGTAAACCATGGGGTACGCCTTTTAGGGGCCCTTTTTAGTTTTAGCGGTGCTACACTATCAATGGTGTCGCGCAGGGCGTCGTTAAAGTTGTTAGTGAGGTTATCAATAGAGCCCACATAATTTGGGAATGGTGCCATTACCGAAGGCAGTAGGTCAGTTAGAGTCGTCGTTGTGGCAGCATTAATGTTGCGGCTGCTATAGTAGTTATTATTATTATTATTAGTTTGTTGACAATGAGTCAGAACTTCAAATTTTTTAAGGTAATGATCGGACATTACTTTAGTGTACGGGAGTATCGTAACTTTAGAGGTGGTGATACCCCTAACAAGCACTAGATCTATCGTATTACCGTTGCGATGTGTGGGTTCATTTATTATTTGTGTAAGACCACAGCTATCAATTATAGTCTGGAGCGCCACGCATGGAGGGTCCGATGGGGTATTCATATGGATATTAAAGTCCCCCATTATGATTATATTGTCGGCGTGCGTCACTAGATCAGCAACAAACTCTGGGAATTCACTGATGAAGTCCGAATAGGGCCCAGGGGGGCGGTAGATAACAGCCAGGTGGAGAGGCAGCGGTGTGACAAACCTCAAAGTGAGCACCTCAAACGAGTTATATTTATTATTTAGGTTAGGTGTAAGATTATAGTTTTCATTGTATATTAGTGCGACACCCCCTCCCCTTTTAAGAGGTCGGGCAACATGTGTATTGGTATAGTTAGGAGGAGATGCCTCATTTAGCGCAAAAAAATCGTCTGGTTTGAGCCAGGTCTCGGCGAGACCAACGACGTCAAGTTTGTTGTCTCTAATGACTTCATTAACTAATAACGTTTTGGAAGATAATGATCTTATGTTTAAAAAGCCCATATTATAGGTAGTGGGCTGTTTTGAGGATTGTTTGTTGAAATTATCCGAAGTAGCAATATTAATAATGTTGCGTTTATTATGCGTATTGCACTTTAAATAGTTTCGACCATATCTAGGAATTGATACGACGGGGATATTCAGATTGTTTGCTTGATGTTGCGATAAACTGAACGCATCATAGTTAGCTACCTCAGTACAATGTATGTCTGCCTCTGACACGGTCACAAAAGAAAAAACATTATGTGAGTTGTGTTTTATTCTAGTATAGATGGCTCGGTGGTGCCTCAGTCTGGTGGCCTGCCGACACCTCGTTGGGCTTTTGGCTGCCTTGGTGAAGAAAGAGATCCACTCAAACAGTCTGTCTCTGTCTCTCTTTGGAGTGTGGTTCAGTCCATTGGGCAGACTGTGCAATGGCATGTGCGCGCTGGCCGCTTTGGGGAAAAGCTGAGAAAAAGTTGGAGCTGTGGGGGCTTTGGGGAAGGCGGGGGCAGAGTATGGGGCGTGGGGCTTTGGTCCAGGCCCTCGGCTTGCTTCCGGGCCTCCTTCCACAGCTGCTGGAATCCCGACGGACACATATTGGCTGGCAACCTTAGTCGTTCTCGTCATCGCTGGCAAGGTGTTGTCTCTCCTCTCGGTTCCTTCCAGTCAGGTATCGGGTGTTGGTCCTGGATCGGCTTTGACCGTGCCCCTCTTAGCGAGTGCAAGGGAATCTGGAGTGGTTGCTTTCATCCTCAAATCTGCACAGAGGAACTGGCACACAAATTCTACATTTTGCAAACTTACCATTTTGGTCTCATGGTCTTTCCACCTTCCTAGGAAGCTGCTGGTCCTGAGAAGTGCTGATCTTGTGACTGAAGAAGATTAACCTGTTTTCTTAAAATAGGTGCCGTTGTTTGACCTAATCTTTTTGGGGAAACCATGTCGGGATATTAGATCATTCACAAAACATTTAATTACTGAATTGGCACCCTCCTTTGAGGTTGGGGTTGCTTCCGCCAACCACTGCAATTGTCAATCTAAATCATTACGTACCTTTATCCTTGTACCGGATTGATCATATCGATTAAATAAAACCTCAACACGCTCAAACTTGACCCAATCCAAACTCACCTCCCCCCTCTGTCCCTCTCACAGGGACAGTGTTAGTCGTAGTAATAGTAATAGTAGTAGTAGTAGTAGTATCAGTAGTTTCAGAAACATCCAAGAAAAAGAAAAGGCAGCTGATAGTCAAGTGCAGCAAGAACAGAGGCGGAGGACAGGTCATGTTTGAGGTCACTGTTCGCTTTTGCAATAGTACTTTGATATTTTACAACACCTAGTGAATTATTGTGGCCTCAATAATTCACTAAATAGTTGTATTTAATTTAGTCTATCTATGATGGGACAATGCACAGAAACATTAAGTTCAGAAACAGATATGTTCTGTACCAGATTATATCTAAATAGCTACTTTCCATCTGTAGTCCCTGGCTACCTAAATTAAAGGGATCCACAAATCAAGCAATAGAATTATGACACTAATTAATCATAATAAATATATACATTCATAATAATCAATAATTAATCAAAAAATAATCATACTGTAGCATGTAATCAAATTTAGGAAAGTCATAAAATGCCCCTTCATGGACACATTCTTAATATACAATACAACCACACCTTATTTACATCATCACACAAAGACAATGCATGCTCTTGTTCACATCTGTCATCATTCGTAACAACAACCAATATTTTAACAGCCATACCTCACAATCTACAACAAAAATGCTATCATGGATAAATATAATACTCATTAAATTGATGTGTCAACATAATGCCCCTCTTAGTGACCGTGTGAGCAGCCTTGATTGCTCCAAAGCCACCTTTTAACTTCAAATTTTCTATTCCTTTTGTTATAACGGGGAGAAGGCTAATTGGTCTGTACATGTTCTGGTCTTCTTTATTTCCTGCTTTATGGATTTAATTATAGTAGCAGTTTCTCGACATGATAGGGAAAGTGTTTTCCGTTATTAATTTATTTATCAATCGTCGTTATACGAGCAATGATACAATCCTTATATGTTTTTAGGAAGATAGTGTCCAACCCATATATATATCTCTAGATCGTGAGTCTGATAATGCAGTGAAGATTTTGTTTAACTTTGTTTCATTTGTTAATTCTAAAATTAGTCCATCCTGAATAAATGACAATTATTTGCACTGGTTTTGAGGGACTTTTTATTCAGGGTTTGTACAGACTGGATGAAATGTTCATTAAAATGATTACTTATGTCCAGACTGTCTGCAATAGTAGCGCCATTGATATTTAATGTTATAGTGTTGTTTCTTGTTTGCTCTCTTTCCGTAAGTTTTTTTTTTTGTTTGTTTTCCATAACTTTCTAATGTTCCCTTTTGCAGCTTTGATTAATTCTAAGTGAAAGTCAGCCTTAGACTTCCGCATAAACATTGTAACTTTGTTCCTCAAAACTTTTAAAATCATACGATCTGCATTTAGACCTGGTATAATTGCTCTTATGAGAGCTGAGTCCTCATGTCTTTATTAGAATCCAAATTGTTTTATTAATCCAATGGTATTTTTATTTTAGCACTCTTCTTTCTGGTTTTGTATTCGTGTATTTACAGATGATCTCTTTGATTTTTGTCATCCAATTGTAATTCTAGTAGGGCTGCTTATCATTTGTATCATGTAGAAGCCGTTTATAATATCCTTAAGTTTCTTTCTACGCGTCTTATTTAACCAGTCCAGGTTAACGTCCCCCATGACGTTCAATTCTTTCATACTATGCTGTTTGAGGATGTCTGAAAATGAATCAAGAAAAATGTCTTTAGCTGTGGTCGGTCTGTATACTACAATTACCTTGAAATACATTTCTGAGGAAAATGTGATTTTAATTTCAACATACTCAAATTGATCTACTTTTAATGTTTTCCCTTTCATAAATCATAATTCCTCCCCCCTTTTCACTCGATCTGTCTTTTCTGTAATCTTGTCCCCCGGGACATTAATTAGAACGAAAGGTGTTGTGGGTTTTAACCATGTGTCTGATAGACAAGGTAATCCGGATTAGAGTCTGACAGTAACTGCTGTATTTGTTCAGTATGTTTCCTGTGGTAGAAAGTTTAATAATGCGGACACGTTTGTTACTGAATACTTTCTACAGACTTCTGTCTCTCTGCGACTTTGTGTATGTAATAAGCAACTATAAATATTTGATATGCTTAAATGTTATTTTAGCTCAGCTGTCGTGTAGCTGCTAGCTCCTTGTAGCCTACAGCAGGAATGTCCAAATTGCAGCCCATAGCTATGTTTTTAACAGACAACCGAAATAATTGAAAATGTGGTATTTGCGTATCGGTTCAATCAGCGGCAGCTACGCCCTGTTTTATCATTTGACCTAAATGTTTTGTTTCGTAGGCAGGACAGAGAGCAAAGGAACAATGTGGGTCATTAGTTGTCCATCTTATACCATTCTAATTGTTGTAAGGATAGTTCACATGAGCGGCCATACCTTGAGTCCCACCATATATAAGAGTCAAAAGGCTCCTATTATGAGTCGTCTAATTGGTGATCATACACTTTGGCGGTTTGGGTGGCACGGGACACGGACGCACCTCAGTCAGCCAGTGCTAGGACAGTTGGAGCAGTCCCCGTCCTCCATTCGTTCCTGGGAGGCGTCCCCAGTAGTTGTCAGCTGATGTCGTGCTGTCAGGCAACATCAGGAAGTTCCTTCTGTGCGGTATTGAATTGTCAGGGCACAGTTCGTAAGCAGGTCATTACAAGGTGTGTGCAGGTTGACCACAAAAGGAATGCTTCAAAGATTGTGTTGAACATTGTCCGTTGACACTTATGTCCAGCAGGGGTCTGTTTGTATCCTGCTGTTCGTCCTGCTGTCATACCTGTATTTTTTGTGAGCATGTTCTGGCTACAACTTTGGAGCTTGTCTTGTTCAGAGAAGTTGGCAGTCCCCCTGATGCATATCCTTTCCACCCTCGCTTGACCTAGCACAACCGTGGCTACCACCCAAGTCCGTCTGTATGGTTTTACGTTTTGTTGAGGTTTTTTCCTCCAGAATTTGGAACTCAAAACATGTACACCCATCGTTTTCATATCCTCTCAGTTAGTTCAATTTTGCATATCACGTTTTAAAATTACAGTCTTAACTATCCCATTAAATGCTAATCAATAACCTTAATTCAAAGATTATACGTACTACTTCATGTGTATTTAAGTACCCTTTTAATTCACTTAAAGATTATCTATAAGTTAATTTAAACTATCATTTGTCTATCAGTAGGCGCGAGCAAGCTGTCATGCTTGCACTCTGACCTCCCGCTGTGCGTGATATTCTCCAAAACAAAAGAATATTTTTATTCACGTTTCTCCTTATCTTTTCTTTCACACTAGTCAAAACATGCACACACACCCATTGTTTTGTGCCAGCTGTTGTGATATCGCAGCACAAACACCTCACAAGGCCACCTCCCAGACGTATGGTGAAATGCAATGTCTAATTAAAAATATAAATTACTCCAAACTAAAAATGTCAGACTGCACTTTAAAGTTACTTTTATTAAATTAATTTCCAAACTAACCACCACCACAGCAGACATCTTCCTCAATCCTATCCCAATACTCCCATAAATTAGAAAGTGTTTCACAACAGTGGTTAAGTAGTTATTTTAAGTAATAGATCTCAATATGTAGAAATTAATAAGACTAAATCTTTACCAGAAAGAGTAACTTGACAGAGTATATGAACTAACTTCTTGAGAATAATAATTGATCATAAATATGTTGGAAGCCACATATTGAACATATTAAAGAAAAATATCCAAATCCATTGCTATTCGGTATAAAGTAAAACACATGCTGAATAAGAAATGTCTGCACATGTTATATTATTCCTTTATTTTTCCACATGTAATATTGTTTTGAAGTTTGGGGAAATGTTTGTAGAAGAAATATAGACCCACTACTTAAACTTTAAAGGCTCATTTCAATATTACACAAAGCATTATTGTTATGATCATACCAATCTATTTTTTATAAGTCATAATGTGTTAAATGTTCAGATAATTTAATTTTAAAACAATGGCAATTATGTTTCCGAGTAAAGAACAACAGCCTTCCAGTTTGTATTCTTAGCTTGTTTACATTATGAGGAGAAAACTATCATTTACGGGGGATATTGATTTTTAAAATAGGTCAAGTAAAATTAAAATAAAAACACAAATGTATTTCAGTTTTAGGAGTTAAATGATGTACCATCTTTAGTGATGAGCTGAACACATGTAGTTTTTTGTTATGGTTTAAGAGACCCTTGAAAAGTAAAGTTTCTTGAACATTATAAAATATAGTAACAATTACTTTCATCTTTTAACATTGATGTTCCAGGTAATTTAATGTTCAGTAAATGTATATCATAGGCCAATATAAGCTTTGGCTTCCGCCTATTCTTTTTTCGGTCATTCTTTTTGTTTTCTTTTTTCTGTGTGTAAATGTGTATGATTGTTAATATGTCTAATTTACTGTTAAACTGCCCACACAAATTGGTTGATGGTTGATTATATGACCAAAATAAACCTATTTCATTTATTCATTCATTATCTATCGCACTCATAGTTGTATTCCATTTTGCATGTAATTATTCCTATTGATTTCTTCCCATTTCACTCAAACAACTAAACAAACAAACAAATAAACAAACTTGCAGCTAACCACAATCAACAGAATACCATGTACGAATACCTTCATTTGTCACTTTCTCATCTTTTCTTCATTTTCGTTTTCCTTTACAAACAACATCCTGTATCCATCTCTTCCTTACACTTCACACAATGTTTCTATTTTCTGTTCTCCTAGAAACCATTCACATAACGTAAGGTTATAAACATCCTTTTCCCATATTTTCTCAAACCATCCTCATCACCCTCAATCTGTTTTTTCACCTGCTCTCTCTTCCTCTCTCTCTCACTTTCTCTCCTTCTCTCACAATACAAACACAATCATCCAAAATAATCAGTCTTATAAAATAATTTTAGCTTTAGATATGATTTAGGGCAGTGGTTTTCAACCTTTTTTCCCAGTAAAATTTAAAAAAAATAAAAAAATACAGCATAATGTCATCATTTTCTGATTTATTAAATTGTATAACAGTTCACCATATTGCTCATTTGTTGTGGTCTTACTTGACTTATTTGGACAAAAAAAATAAAATAAGAATAACTAAAACGTTTTAAAAATTAAACAAGTGATTAAATTATAATAAAGATTTCTATACATATAATCAATCATCAACCTTCTTTGGATATTGTAATAGAGATCCTACTGGGCTCGTGAACTTAATTCTAAATATTTATTTTGTTGAAGAATTATTCTTCTATAATTATATTTATAAAGGATTTTGAATTGTCGCTATTTTAAAATATTTAAAATCTCAGGTACCCCTTGGCATACCTTCAAGTACCCCCCTTTTTTGTCCGGGCGGAAACACCATACCCTCCTTTGAGAACTACTGGTTTAGCCTATAAAAAATCCTTTGTCTCATACATCATTAGACTGTATGGTTCCTCCTTGGGGGGGCTAGGATGACAGGGAATGCAAAACAATAACAGTACAATACTTTTTTATATCATGGTCGTTAATGCCTAGTTTCTCTTATTATATTCTTATTTTACTGTTCTCTTTTTATTCTCCTTGTAATATTTTTCTATTTTGTTTCCATTTATACCCTTATTAGTTACTGTTTACTTTTTACTTCTTCTTCCTGAGGGAACTCTCCTGAAGGAATCAATAACGTTTTATCTGTCTATCTATCTATCTATCTATTACTAACCCGAGCACAATTCATGACGTCATGCTCATCTTGCAGACAGTTATTTCCATTTAGTTTTATTCTCTACATGTAATTCTACGTGCACCAATGTCACATAGAAATTTGCTTTCTTTGTTATTTATTTACATTATTATTTCTGGTTTACTTGCTGTCTGTTTACTTAAGTTCTCATTTTTTGGTCTGTCTTCCTTCTGATTAGAATTTGTTTAACGCTTCTCTACGTTTTGTTTTGACTAAGGCGCTGAGTGTTGGCGACTCTTATCTGTACTTCTTCAGACTACATGTTTCACAGTTTGAACAGATGTTTTTTAGAAGTCTTGGAATATAAATTAAACTTTTACTTCATCGTGATTATTCTTGAAATATTTAAAATGTCAATATAATTAAATAATCATTTTACCTTTATTAAATTTAATTCAATTTTATTTAATGTGTTTGCTATATCATTATTAATTCAAAGCTACAATGTGTTCTAATCTATGATGTGCGTGCGTGTGTGTTTGTCTCAAATTCCACACAGGAACTGGATGGATCAGATAAGCAACAAGGCTGTTCAATACAATATATTACACACATAATTAATGACTAATGAATTTAACAATGCTTCAATGTCCCAGTCTAAATGTATGTATTGATATTTAAATGTTTATTTATTCATATACAGTATATTTTATTTTTCCTATTATCAAAACCAACCTGTCAGCCTTCTCTTCAGATTTGCGTACAGCTGTCCACTATATATATATATATATATATATATATATATATATATATATATATATATATATATATATATATATATATATATATATATATTTTTTTTTTTTTTTTAAAACTAGCTCAAAGCTAATCTAATCCAATGCTATGCTAACTCAATGCTAACCTATCTTAATGCTAACCTAGCTCAATGCTATCCTAGCTCAATGCTATCCTAACATTGTCACACCTCTTCGGCCCACGCCTCACGCAGCTGTCACTCACACAGCCTCGTCACACGCACACATCCCTTATCTTAAAATGTCTTCCAGCAGGGCCTCCTTTTTTTTTTTTTTTTTTTTTCAAACCACAGTGTCACACAGTTACAATCACCAGCACAGTTAAAAGTAAATGCAACGGACAACTATTTTTCTCATCCAGAAGCACAGCTGTATCATATCAGAACCTTAATAATAAGAACAACATTTATCATTCACTCTTAGATGGACAAACAGTCAAGTTTAAGGAGGGTATTCTGGACTTCCCTGCTTAGGCTGCTGCCCCCGCGATCCAACCTCCGAGAGCGGAAAGAGATAATTAAATGGATAGATCATTCACTCATATGTTTTCTGTACATAAACTTTGTCTACTTTCTCACAAGCACACACATTTTAGACAATTTCCCAACTTTTACAGATAGCGGGGCTGTGAGAAAAAGCGTGAAGGGAGGTTGCGAGAGGGGGGGGGGGGGGGGGGGAGGGGGGAATTAAACCAGATTAGAAACCAGGTGCTACACAAAAGTTATTAAATTACGCATATATCTAAATGTACCAACATAAACTGACTCACTCAATACACACACATTTCAGCATTCATCATTATACACACACATTGTTAAATTACCATACCACCCCATGTCCGGACAAATATAAACAACTAATGCACGCGTGCTTTTGTGGAATCGGCCGTCTCATATCACAAAAACCAGGTTCCATCATTGCTCATACAACGGCGATTAACCCGTTTCATTGGAGCAGCACCTGCGTTATCAAACTGACCAACACAGAAAAAACCTGGCCTAACGCCCAGTAGGACCACGGGGAATCACCCTACAATCCTACAGACTCGTGTCTGGTCAGTCCATACAGTTTCACCAAGTTTCACCAAAGCTCTACCATATGCAGCCCGATCAATACCTGTCTATTTGCAGCAAATTTCCAAATTCGTTGTGACAGCTATCCGCTCAGTTGATCTCCTTTACCGGAGTCAATGAGCGGTCACCTATAAGAGGCTTTTCCCACCGCTGCAGTTTCCACATAAACAGATATGTCGCACCTTCATAGACGTCATCAATTTATATGGGCCAAATATCCCACCAGTTAGCAAATCTTGCCTATAATTTAGCTGTATCCAACTCTGACTAATCTGATGCACTTGCAGCAAGAAGCATCCTCTGCCCACAACGACAGAGGATGAAGAGGTTAAAAGAAATTTTTCGTCTCACATCGTCTATGCTTCAAAAACACTCCAAACCACCAAAATTCTATTAACAATCCCCTTATAGCTAAAAACAAGAAATCACAAGTTTTCAACAAACACACAGACAAATGATCACATATAAAACAACTCAATCCAACCATAATTTACCCCATTCCAGGTTGTTTTTGGAGAACCTGACTAAACCTATCTTTTATCAAAAATAGATTCAGCAATTAGTCTTATCGATCCGGCTCTCTCCAGGCAGAAAATGTTTACATTTTAAAGCAAACTGCTTACCTTGCGCGTGCAAGCGTTGTCTGCCTGACAGAGAGAGCGGGAGCGGCTGTCGACCTGTAGCTTCTAAACCATCCTGTTCGTGACGCCAATTTGTGTAGTGGATTGTCCGAAGCTTAAACAGGCAACAAAAGTAGTTTAGTACAACAAATTTATTTACCCATAATCAGAAGTGCAGGTTGAATTAAGTTGGCCGTGCAGACAGACCACATGTTACTCCGGAGCAAACAAGACACACACAAGCCAAAATCACTGTCGAGTTCCGGTCCTCTGCCATTTTTTATATGTCTCTTGTGCGTCATTGTTTTTTATCTAGTGCGTCATGATTGTTTTGTTTTGGTTTTGTCTGTTCCAAAACAACCTTGTATCTCTTAGTCATATTTGGAAATTCTAAACATTCTGTAGACAGGTTGGCATAACTCCATATTCACCTTTGTCCCACAACTGGTCCATTCAATGGCACAAAATAGAAGAGAATTGAAAATGAGCGGACATTCTTAAAAGACAAGAAATATAGGTCAAAAGGTCAGAAATTCTACGACGTAAGAGCATTTCAGTAGTGTTTATATGAGCGTTTCAGTAGTGTTTATAAGAGCATTTCAGTAGTGTATGTAAGAGCATTTCAGTAGTGTTTATAAGAGTGTTTCAGTAGTGTTTATAAGAGTGTTTCAGTAGTGTTTATAAGAGTGTTTCAGTGGTGTTTTTTAGAGTGTTTCAGTAGTGTATGTAAGAGCATTTCAGCAGTGTTTATAAGAGTGTTTCAGTAGTGTTTATAAGAGTGTTTCAACAGTGTGTATAAAATAAAAACATTTCAGTTGTTTATGTGAGAGCATTTCAGTAGTGTATGTAAGAGGTAATTCTGAATAATGTCCCTAACGGCCCCTCATATTTTCATTCACACATCTTGACGGTGTACAAAGTGACTGCTTTAGTGATTGTTCTCCACTGTGCTTCTTTCTCATCATACATGCCTTGTGTAAATGATTTCACTACCATAAGTTGCTATATAGTCGGAGTTGGTTTATTTGTCTTCTTCGCCTCGCAAACATTTGCATTTCACACACACGATTGGAGGCTTTGGTTCAGATGCTGGAGTAAGTTATTTATGCTGCTGCCTTTTTTAAACAAACTCTGCCGTGTGCAGTCGTTTGTTCCACGCCTGTTGCCGCAAAACCAAACTACTGACAACACTTTTCTTTTGTTTGGAACAAACATCTCGCTTTCGTTAGCATTAGCCATGTTTTGCTAAGTGTGCCGCTAAGGAAATAAGGAGGAGGTTGGAAGCTATGGAAGCTCCGGGGGGCTAAAAGTATGGCGTAGCCGGAGGATAACTTTTCAAATCGTCTGCAACAAAAAATTTGAACTTCTCGTTATATTGCCCAGGCCTTGGTTCACTACATTGCCAAAGCCATGCTGCCCTTTATTACTGTTGAAAAACTAGCATTTAAAAAAACGCTGCAAACATTTCACAGACATTTCTCATGTTGTCATTGCATATGACCTGTTAATACATGTGTTTATACTGTAGTGTTTATATTGTTACTCTGCACTTTTGTTTATAAAGGTCATAACTCTATTGTAAGTAAATAATGTACAACTGCACATCTGCCTTCATGTTCAATATTGAAGTGCAGCTTTGTATGAACGTTTAAACAGGATTGAATGTGTGTAATAATAAGCTGTTTGTTTGACGCAGGACATGGTGGGTCCAGACAGGCGCGGCGGGTACCAGCACGTCTGCCGTTTGGCCACTGCCCTTGTTAAGCTGCGGCCCCACCTGTTTGTACGGCCTCAACAGGAGAGGCGGATTGTCAAATTTTGGTGGAAGCTGCCAGAGACAGACAGAGTTTCGGTCAGCCTTCCACCCCGCCACAAGCCAAACCACTTGAAAGGGGTGAACAGCGTAAAACAGTTTGTGTGCAAGACAATTTATTTTATTTTCGGTTGTTCATTTTCACATTTGTCTCACCAGTGTGACTTTGGTGTTCTTTCCATCTAGTCTGTTCATCGAGCAGGGTGCCGAAGTGGCACACTCTCCAGACAGCAGCAGGTTGGTGGAGGCCATCTTCATTCAGCTGTGCAGCCTCCACAGTCAGGGGCACAGCATTAACGGGTTCCGGATCAGCCGTTGGGGACTGGTCTTGCGGGATTACACACGTATTCGGAAGAATCTGTGCCATCAGAGCTGCTGGCCCCATTCATCTCGTGGAGGTCAACCACCGCTCGCTCTCACAATGGTAACGCTTGTGTAATAATTAGGGCTGTCAAATGATAACATTTAATCAGATTAATCACATTTTGGAATTTGAATTAATTATGATTATTCACAGGTGATTACCGTATTTTTCGGACTGTAAGTCGCAGTTTTTTTCATAGTTTGGCCGGGGGTGCGACTTATACTCAGGAGCAATGTTCCCTCTAATTTTTAATGTTTGTGAGCAAACGCACAAACTCCCTGAGCATTCAGTGGAGCACATGTGAGCAACATCAGACGTGCACACAGTGGCCTCACCAGCGTCACACCTGTCCCAAACCTGACATCATAACAATTTAAATGTTTTATTAAAATAATTTTCTGATATAAGTGATTTTGCCCTCTTACAATGACAATAAAAAAAAAAAAAAGGTTTTTCATGACCTAGTATTGTTTGTCTGGCTGCGGGTCCTGCCTTTAAAAGAAATGTTACCCCTTTCAGAGATTACATTTAGTTCCTGTAACTTTCTGTCTGTAAAATACATCTTTTTATTAGCATTTATGAAATCTAGTGACAATATTTCATGAATAATATCCTTAGATTAACATTCTTAATAAATGGCAGTAAAATAAGCACACATCTGATTGAGGAGTCAGAGTGTTACAACCTGGCATTTACACATTGTGTGGCGTTGGGGTTGTCCGGCTTTTTGTGTGGCCATAAACACAACACTGGCTAAGTGCCATGAGTGCGTGTGTTGGTGCAGGTGAGACAGAGCGAGCGGCTTCTGTTGAAACGACGGATGACAAAGTTGGTTTAAGCCTGGTTTGTATGGCAGAAAATTACCAGTTTTTATAGATAAAAGTTTTTTTACTCTTGTTTTTGGTGTGGTTACAAACAGTTTTGCTCAATAAAGTGATTGATGGAATTCCTGTCCGTAAAGTGTCTCGACAGACGACAATTGAACTGTGTTGACAAATATTGTTTTATTCATTGGGGCCACTCTTTTTGTCACTTGTCACTCATAGAGTTGCATTGCAAAATCATACAGAATAAATTGTAATGTGTTCATTTTGTTTAAAGTTCAGATGGGATTTTTGATTTTCTGCGCGGCATTAATTTGCTGTTGCTTAGAGGACGCGTGTGCACTGCGCAATTGCGCAGGCGCGCACCTTAGAGGGAACGTTGCTCAGGAGCGACTTATGTGTGAAATTATTAACACATTACCGTAAAATATCAAATAATATTATTTAGCTCATTCACGTAAGAGACTAGACGTATAAGATTTCATCGGATTTAGCGATTAGGAGTGACAGATTATTTGGTAAACGTATAGCATGTTCTATATGTTATAGTTATTTGAATGACCCTTACCATAATATGTTACGTTAACATACCAGGCACCAGTTGGTTATTTATGCGTCATATAACGTACACTTATTCAGCCTGTTGTTCACTATTCTTTATTTATATGAAATTGCCTTTCAAATTTCTATTTTTGGTGTTGGGTTTTATCAAATAAATTTTCCCAAAAAATGCGACTTATATGTGTTTTTTTCCTTCTTTATTATGCATTTCCGGCCGCAGCAACTTATACTCCGAAAAATACGGTACTCTCTTGCATAGTTAATTTTTGCTTAAGAAAAGACCCCAATATTTCTGCACAGCAAGGAACATTTTTAAACTTTGTAATTGAAATACATGTCATTTATTTGCATAAAACTTTGTAACAGTTTTATCTTAAGTTCTTAGCCTTAGCGTGTAAGGTAAAAGTGCTTGTAAGGTGAAAATTAATTGCATGATTAATTTAAGTGTGTTCGTGATTAATGCAATAATTTTTTGTGATTAATCTGATGATGGTGCAAATGTTTATAAATGTTTACACACACACACAGGTTCAACAAGAGGCACAAGGACATGTCCACTGCTGATGTCAGTGCAACAGTGCCAGCACCGATTTCGGAGGCAATGACGAAAGAGTCACTTCCTGCAGCCAAAGGATGGATTGCAGAGGTCACCCACCCCCGTGAATCACCAAATTATGAGCATCTAGCTGACACATCTGGCCTGGCATCGACACTGGGCGCGCCTGTCGTGCCAAAGCTCTATCGTGCTATTGCGTGCCGTGCTGCTCCTTTATCCCCCACTTTTGCTGCTGCATCCTCCACCTGTGTTGCTGCCGCCGCATCGGCCACATCTGCTGCTGCTGCCACCACGTGCGCCTCCACTAAGATACCACGCTCAACAGCCTGGTATAGCAAAAAGAAGGCTCTCAACCAAGGATTTATCAACGCCCTTCCACCGAAACATAATGAGTGTTTCAGATGCAAGCTTTGTGGCTTTCCCAAGAACAAGGAGCATGGCCACAGTCGCTACAGAAACGAGACCTTCTGCTCACGTTCCCAGGGGCTTTCGGTGGAGGAGTGGCTAGCTGAGAAGAGGAGCCAGAAAACTCCAAGACAGGTAATGGTGTTGTATGTTTAAGATTGTTGCTCTTGCCTTTGACTTGCACTACTTCTACTTGTTTTACCGATTGCTTAATCTTGTCACCCACAGAGGCAAATCCAGCACATGAGGGGCGTTCGCCAATTGCAACCAAGAACAATAGACACTACTAGCCGACTGCGGAAAATGTTGCCAAAGCCGCAACTGTAATCCTTGTGGGCCTGATTTTAAAAAGGCATTGTTTATTGTCTTCTTTTTTAATTATGTACATTATAATGTACGTTATTGAATTGTGTATTGTGTCCCTCTTGTACATTAACATGTACATTATTTTACTATTGTCTTTCTTGGCAATTAATCACTTCAATTTACTGAAGGTTTGCGTGTACTAAAACACATGCAAACCTAATAGCACAAGCAAAGCTGATCCACGTATTTGGACTGACAGAAATAGAAAATATTAGACATGTTGTCTATTCAGCAATTTCCTTTTCATCATTTTATAGCTACTGGATGACTTAAAGGAGAACTGCACTTCTTGTGGAATTTTGTTCACAATCCTAATGAGAGACAAGAAGACAAAAGGTTTTGGAGTTTTTTTGCATATTTAATTTGTAAAAATCGGCTAGTTATTGGTGGCTGCAAATGCAGTGATGCGAGCAATCCAATCTGCCGCTAAATCACTTTTAATGCATCCAAAAATCACCAAAAATACTTCATTTACATTCCGTAACCTGTATAATAACCAAGCTGTACTGACATTGTTATTGTAAGAGCGAACACTAAATAACTTTTTCTAGCATAGTAGCACGTCGTCTTGGGACGTAAGCTAGCTATGGCAAGATATCAATCAATCAATCAATCAATGTTTATTTATATAGCCCTAAATCACAAGTGTCTCAAAGGGCTGCACACGCCACAACGATAAGCTAGCTTTTGCGTCGGCAGGTGAATTGCTTTTGAGTTTTTACTGCAAAACACAATGTGATAGAACACCAATCTGTACTGACTGGAAAAACATGAAAAATCATTTTACAGTATCTGTAAAGTATTAGCCCACATTTCATGTTTTGTTTGTACACAGTGTATGTAACTGTAATATCAGGCATGATGATCAATATATTAGTGACTCACTCAATGGACCGTTGTCTGTTTGTTGCAGCTGGCTGGGGAAGTTTTTTCAAGTTGAATTTGGGTGTGCACGCCATATATGTCCACATAGCTTGGCTCCAAGTTCCACATTTATACCCACAAGTCACGCCAACCTCACTCTCTGTGCTTCCGTCTGTTCTAACGTTTCACCCTCTCTTCGTGCTTGCTTCTCTAAGCAGTAGTTAAACCTCGGTGTTTTCAGCTTAAAAAAAATAAGGTTGTGAATCCTCATTTGTCCAAAAATAGTTGTCTTCATTGTCTGTTACCAAGTCTGCCATGATTAGAAACACACTCGCGTTTGTTGCCGGAAGTAGGAACACACATTTGTTGCCAGAAGTGCGCTGCTATGGAAATGGAAATATTGCGCTGAGGTAAGAAGTTCCCGTGATACAAAACCCAAAACCAGTGAAGTTGGCACGTTGTGTAAATCGTAAATAAAAACAGAATACAATGATCTGCTAATCTTTTTCAACCTATATTCAATTGAATAGACTGCAAAGACAAGATACGTAATGTTTGAACTGGTAAACTTTGGGTTTTTTGCAAATATTAACTCATTTGGAATTTGATGCCTGCAACATATTTCAAAAAAAGCTGGCACAAGTGGCAAAAAAGACTGAGAAAGTTGAGGAAAGCTCTTCAAACACTTATTTGGAACATCCAACAGGTAAACAGGCTAATTGGGAACAGCATCTTCCATGAAATGTTCAGTCATTCACAAATAAGGATGGGGTTAGGGTCACCATTTTGTGAACAAATGCGTGAGCAAATTGTCGAACAGTTTAAGAACAACATTTCTCAACGAGCTATTGCAAGGAATTCAGGGATTTCACCACGTAATGTCCGTAATATCATCAAAAGGTTCAGAGAATCTGGTTAAATCACTGCACGTAAGCGGCAAGGCCGAAAACCAACATTGAATGCCCGTGATCTTCGATCCCTCAGGCGGTACTGCATCAAAAACTGACATCAGTGTGTTAAAGATATCACCACATGGGCTCAGGAACACTTCAGAAAACCGCTGTCAGTAATTACAGTTTGTCGCTATATCTGTAAGTGCAAGTTAAAACTCTACTATGCGAAGCGAAAGCCATTTATCAACAACACCCAGAACCGCCACCGGCTTCGCTGGGCCCAATCTCATCTAAGATGGACTGATGCAAAGTGTAAAAGTGTTCTGAGGTCTGACGAGTCCACATTTCAAATTGTTTTTGGAAACAGTGGATGTGTCCTCCGGACCAAAGAGGAAAAGAACCATCTGGACTGTTATAGGCGCAAAGATTAAAAAAAAACAACAGCATCTGTGAGGGTATGGGGGTGTGTTAGTGCCCAAGGCATGGGTAACTTACACATCTGTGAAGACACCATTAATGCTGAAAGGTACATACAGGTTTTGGAGCAACATATGTTGCCATCCAAGCAACATTATCATGGCTGCCCCAGCTGCTTATTGCAGCAAGACAATGCCAAACCCTGTGTTACAACAGCGTGGCTTCATAGTAAAAGAGTGCGGGTACTAGACTGGCTTACCTGTAGTCCAGACCTGTCTCCCATTGAAAATGTGTGGCGCAATATGAAGTCTAAAATACCACAACGGATACCCCGGACTGTTGAACAACTTAAGCTGTACATCAAGGGAAATAATTCCAACTGAAAAGCTTCAAAAATTGGTCTCCTCAGTTCCCAAATGTTTACTGAGTGTTGTTAAAAGGAAAGGCCATGTAACACAGTGGTAAAAATGCCTCTGTGCCAACTTATTTTTTTGCAAGATGTTGCTGCCATTAAAGGCCTACTGAAACCCACTACTACCGACCACGCAGTCTGATAGTTTATACAGGTATATCAATAATGAAATCTTAACATTGTAACACATGCCAATACGGCCGGGTTAACTTACAAAGTGCAATTTTAAATTTCCCGCGAAACTTCCGGTTGAAAACGTCTATGTATGATGACGTATACGCGTGACGTCAATGGTTGAAACGGAAGTATTCGGACACCATTGTATCCAATACAAAAAGCTCTGTTTTCATCGCAAAATTCCACAGTATTCTGGATATCTGTGTTGGTGAATCTTTTGCAATTTGTTTAATGAACAATGAAGACTGCAAAGAAGAAAGCTGTAGGTAGGATCGGTGTATAGCGTCTGGCTGCAGCAACACACCCAGGAGGACTTTGATTTGGATAGCAGACGCGCTATCCGACGCTAGCCGCCGACCGCATTGATGATCGGGTGAAGTCCTTCGTCGCTCCGTCGATCGCTGGAACGCAGGTGAGCACGGGTGTTGATGAGCAGATGAGGGCTGGCTGGCGTAGGTGGATAGCTAATGTTTTTAGCATAGCTCTGTGAGGTGCCGTAGCTAAGTTGGCTTCAATGGCGTCGTTAGCAACAGCATTGTTAAGCTTCACCAGACTGGAAAGCATTAACCGTGTAGTTACAGGTCCATGGTTTAATAGTATTGTTGATTTTTTGTCTATCCTTCCAGTCAGGGGTTTATTTATTTTGTTTCTATTGGCAGTTAAGCCCGATGCTATCACGTTAGCTCCGTAGCTAAAGTGCTTCGCCGATGTATTGTCGTGGAGATAAAAGTCACTGTGAATATCCATTTCGCGTTCTCGACTCTCATTTTAAAGAGGATATAGTATCCGGGGTGGTTTAAAATACAAATCCGTGATCCACAATAGAAAAAGGAGAAAGTGTGGAATACAATGAACCCTTGTATCTAAGTTACGGTCAGAGCGAAAAAAGATACGTCCTGCACTGCACTCTAGTCCTTCACTCTCACGTTCCTCATCCACGAATCTTTCATCCTCGCTCAAATAATGGGGTAATCGTCGCTTTTTCGGTCCGAATCGCTCTCGCTGCTGGTGTAAACAATGGGGAAATGTGAGGAGCCTTTCAACCTGTGACGTCACGCTACTTCTGGTACAGGCAAGGCTTTTTTATCAGCGACCAAAACTTTATCGTCGATGTTCTCTGCTAAATCCTTTCAGCAAAAATATGGCAATATCGCGAAATGATCAAGTATGACACATAGAATGGATCTGCTATCCACGTTTAAATAAAAAAAATGTCATTTCAGTAGGCCTTTAAATTCTAAGTTAATGATTCTTTGAAAAAAAAAAAACAAGTTTCTCAGTTAGAACATTAAAATGTTGTCTTTGCAGTCTATTCAATTGAATATAAGTTGAAAAGTTGCAAATCAATGTATTCTGTTTTCATTTACGTGCATGAATAACGTGCCAACTTCACTGGTTTTGGGTTTTGTAGTTAAAATAGAACACAATAAAAAGTGGCAAGATAATTGGAATAAGGAAACAAAAGGTATGGAGTATTACAAAGTCCAGAGGAGAGTAGGTGTAATGAGAAGAAGGAACAGAAATAGAAAGGAAGAAGACATTATTACTAGAATGAGATTAGGACATACATATCTAAATAGTTCATTGAAATTGATAGGGAAACATAATACAGGTGTGTGTGTGTGTGTGTGTATGTGTGTGACTGTTGCCATCAGATAGAGAGTGTAGGACATGTTTTAATACAATGTAGGAAATACAATAGAGAAAGGGAAATGAGTTAGAAAGAGAAGGTTAGGTTAGTTAAGTGGAAGATATTTTAGGATTGCACTCAGAACACGTAAATGGTAAATGGGTTGTATTTGTATAGCGCTTTTCTACCTTTTTAAGGAACTCAAAGCACTTTGACACTATTTTCCACATTCACCCATTCACACACACACATTCACACACTGATGGCGGGAGAGGCCATGCACGGCGCTAACCAGGCCCATCAGGAGCAAGTGTGAAGTGTCTTGCTCAAGGACACAAGAGATGTGACTAGGATGGTAGAAGGTGGGGATTGAACCAGTAACCCTCAGATTGCTGGCACGGCCACTCTTCCAACTTCGCCATGTCCCACGTAGGATGCTATATACATTTTTAAAAAAGACTGGGTTGAATAAAATAATATAGAGTAGGGTTCCACCTCGGTCCACACTCCATTTTAGAATGTTGTCAACAGTATTATGCTCCAGACAAAACATTTTCTACATAAATGTCGATTTATGAAAGAAAGGCCTACATTTTGTAATTGGCTTAATGGTTTACAATCATCAATCAAATATTGGAGAATGATTAAGAGTACAAAAGCCCTTAAATTGATATCCTTGTTAAAAACATTTAAAGTGATTTAGGTAGCCCTTTTTGTCTTTTTTTTAAATTGTCTTTATTGTTAATTTTTATTCATATTTAATACTCTCTTTGCATTTGCTTTTGTTGTCTTTCCTTGTTGTTGAAAGTGCCTTGACTTTTGTGTGAATTATAAATGTACAATATGTTTGTTGTTCAATAAAAAAAACAACTCAATTTCAGAATGTGGCGGTAATGCACACCAGAAGGTTGATTGCCAAACGCCATTAAACAAAAGAAGAAGAAGCTCAATAGTGTCACGTGACCAAAATTCGCTTCCGGTATTGGCTGACGTTCAAAAAGCCCAACGCGGAATGGGTCGCGGATTGCAGGTGTGTTTATTATTATATTTCAGTATTTGCTTAACCTATTATTATCTTTCACTTTTTGCTTAACCAACTGTTTTTTTATGTTCAGTGTGTGCTTTTGTTTTAATTTGCGAATTACCGTCAGTATTTAAGCGTCGCTTGATGCGGAAGTGCTAGCAAGTGGAGTGACGTCAGCAATGGACGTCCTTCTTGAAGTGTTTGTGTGCCTTTCGTGTCCTCCTCAGACACATTTCAAGGACGTACTAACTAGTTGACGAAGCTGAAGTACATTAAATACAAAGTAGACGATTGCTGTGTTTAGCAACATTAGCTAGCTGTATCACCAATGTATTCTTGACTAGCGTCAAATTAGCATGTGTTACTATTGTAACGTTGTAGTGGTGAAATACTACGAAGCCTCAAAGAAGGCGTGCGCACATGGAAGCAGACCTAGACGATATGGGAAGTTCAATGTGAGTGAAATATTTGTACATATCCTCAACTAAAAGTACTAAAGGGTACTAAACTACCGTGCTCGAGTAAAAGTATTTCGTTGGAGTGCTTGTCTAAAAATATACTGGTAAAAGTAACATTTTAAGTGGGGGTTCTTCTGTGTATGGGTGAGGGCGGACCTACGTCACTTCTGCCTACCAATCCCCTAGCAACCGGGAATTCGTTGAAAACAAACCAGCTCACAGCGAACACAGCATTGACAGAAAAAGCATTTAACGAGCGTTGTGGCTTGGAAGTCGGCGTTAAATCCTTCATTTACGCATTTTTACTTATTCGCATATCGTGTGAAAAAACAAAAATGTATTATTTGCGTCAGACTCGTCTCAGTTAACTTTAAAGCTTCTCAGGCTTAGCTTAGCTTGCTAGTTAGCTTAGCCTGCGCGCTACTAAGAAAGAGACGCGGAAGTTATCAACAACAAGATCAAGTGTTAGTGTATAAAATATTGAGAGATTTGAGGGCTACATGTATTGAATGGCAACATGAAAATTATAGGGTTTATTGTTTTTTAAAAACCCAACTGTTAAGTGCAAATTTAAACGAAACCGGTTTTCGATAATAGCTAGCTAGGCTATAGACTATATGGTATATTACTTACTTAACTTAATCCTCTTCTTCCCGGGTGGGAAATAAGGCTTCGACGACTCGACGCCATTCATCTCGCTGCTGTGCTTGTCTCTGTGCCTCGCCCCATGTAAGCTTCATCTCTTTCAGCTCCCCTTCAACTGTTCTTCGCCATGTGTTCTTTGGCCGCCCTGGCTTACGTTTTCCCGGTGGTGTCCATCTTAACGCTGCCTTTGGTATCCTCTCGTTGTCCGGTTTTCGAAAATAGCTAGCTAGGCTATAGACTATATAGTATATACCGCATGTTATTTTTGTCCAACAACAACTTCAGCTGTCGAACGTTATAAGGTACAAATTCAACAAGTACAACATTAGCACGGACGTATAGCCAAGTTGTGGTTAAGAAGGTGGATTTTTGTTCCTTATATTTACCAGAAACAAAGTGATCCGAACACACGACCCGGGACTTTGGGGGACTCCAGTGAGAACCGTCCTCGTTTTCCCAGTGTAAAGCTGCGAGCCATTTGTCTCGTCTCTGTAGGCTTCTATCACGCTTTGGCAGAACAAAATACAACCTTTGTTTTCCCTGTTTCCAGTTGTGGTTAGCACAACCAAAAACACCCAGTTTTTCGGCATTTTGGAGGCAGAATGACGGGTTTAACCAGCGTAGGTCGACAGGTTAAAGAGTAATGGCAACGGTTTGTTTTCAACGCCAGTCTGGTTGCTATGGCTCGAAGAACCCGTATGTAGCTCAGTTGCCCGGATGTCGGCCCTCACCCATTGCAACAAAATGAAAATGAGGTCATGTCTCCCGTCTGTAGTTCTGAAATACAGAAAATATATTTGTAAAAGATAAAAAAAACAAGAACATATTGTATGAAACAATAACATTATTATAAATAACACAATAATAAATTGACACAAGGCTAGGTTCTCAAACTGTGGTATGTGTTCAACTGGTGGTACACAGGCTTCATGTAGTAGCAGAGCTGTATATATAGAGAGTGGTGGTGTTACCGGTACCAAAATTACACATTTTTATGCATTGAATTATAAAACACTGAAATGTTTTCAATTAAATTGTCAACATAATTTGATGTAAAAAAATACATTCATCTTACAAAATTCAATAGCAAAAAATTCACTTCCATAAATTCAGTGTCAAAAAATGCTTTTATTATAAAAACACAAATTAACGTACATACCGTAATTTCCGGACTATAAGCCGCACCTGACTATAAGCCGCACCGGCTAAATTTAGGGGAAAATACAGATTGCTCCATATATAAGCCGCACCCGACTATAAGCCGCAGGGTTTTGATGTGTAATTACCGTAGTATGTAGGGGTTCCTGCTACCACGGAGGGGATTGTCGGGACAGAGATGACTGTTTGGGAACGCAAAGCGTCCCATTTATTAACAATAAATCTTTCAATCATTCAATCAAACTTTCACATCTTTGACATGGCGAACAGCATTCGTGCAGAGTACAAATAATACAACGGTGCAAAGTAATACAAAGTGCTCGCCTGTACGTTATCAAAATAACCAGCCTACCGGTATATGAAAAGTCAGTCTTTAATCATTGTGTCATCGTCTTCCTCCTGCGTACTAAAACCACCAAAATCCTCTTCGTCGGTGTCGAAGAAGAACAGGCCGTAAATAAGTCGCACCCTTGTATAAGCCGCAGGGACCAGAACGAGGGGAAAAAGTAGCGGCTTATAGTCCGGAAATTACGGTACTTATGAAACGGTGCGTATAATTGATGGATTTTTCTTAGGTAACGGCCATAATGTTTTGTATTCAACAAATAGTTTTCATATTACGCCGACAGAGACTGAAAAGGTTTGTTGTAGTTTGTGCTATGACACCATCTTTTGGACGAGTATGCTTACTGCAGGTGCTGCAGGTTGACATTTTTACTTCTTGTTTCGTGCCGGAAGTATATTTGTCCAAAGCATTTCAGCTTGAAAGGATTCTTCATTCATCACTTCAAGCAACGTTTGTAAGTTTTTTACAATATAACTAATACAAGTCATACTTACTAAGCCATTCCATGTGTGTAGTCTGTAGAGACTTACTAAACTGTCCCATGTGTGAACTCTGTAGGAGTGTTTTCATGCATATTTGTACATGCTATCGTACTGTGATCAAGCTACAGTCGTTAGCATTAGCAAATATGCTAACATGTTTACAGGTGTCCGTATTAGTATTATTAACTAACAATGGCATTTTTTTTGTTATTGTTTCAGTTTCGTAAATTCACAAAAACCACGGTGGAGTTATTGAGTCTGTTTACCTGATTGGAGAGCTAGCTACCGCAGTTAGTGGGTCCATGACAATGACTTCTGTTTTGTTCAATTAGCTGTTTTACTGCCGTGTGACAGGTACTGTTTGGAAATATTTATGGTATGTAAATAAACATTTACAAAATATTTCGTACCAGTATGTATCTGCGGTTTATGGTCCAAAGTGGCTAATATATGTAAAAATATTTAATTCCTCTCAAATTTGGTGGGTGAAGCTTAAATACCGGTGCGCTCTATAACCCAAAAATTACGTGGCCATGTGAGCGCTGCATTGAAATAAAAGAACATTTCTCATGCAGGGCAAACGGGCTGGTGCCTGAGCAATAGTTATTATTTATCTACTTCAGAAAAAAAAAAATTTAATACTAAATACTGGTATCATGTGTATATATTGTATCTGATGGTGTAATTCAGTTGAAGTTAAAGGGGGAAAAAAGCAGACACCGATAAAAAGAGATCGCTATATGTTAAAATGCTAAATATCGACGTCGATAATCTGTCGATCTCTACACAATAGTCAGTGTTGGATGTTTTGACGTACTATTTTGTGTTCAGTAGTAGAGAAGTCTGCTTGCACAACCAAATATAGAGTCCCTAGTGCTGCAGGGGATTAATTTCTATGCTGGATTGGCCTTTCAGTCGGTCCTGCATCACATGAGACCATAAGCGTAGAAATGTGGTGAAACCCTGAAGGGGGAGAGTGTTTTTGAAGCAAGTACACTACTTTATTGCTTTTTGTGTAGAAATTCAGTAATTTGTGTAGTGGGAAATGTGCAGTACAAGCAGTAATGTGTTTGAAAACATAACTGGTATTTGTCAGCATGGAGTTGCAACATTTTGAGGCATTGGGGAAAAATGGGAAACTGCAAGTTTCTTTTGTTTGAGTGCGCCAACTGTTTGGGAGAACATAAGATAATTTTATAGGATGAATCAGGAAACTGATAGCATTTGGACAATGACTAACTTTAAATAAGCCGACCTTTGCTGTTGGCTTCACCACCACCAGCTCCAGTCACTGAGCTGTTCTCTTGATTTAGTGTCCTGTAACATGTCCTGTCGTCCATCAGCTGTTGTCCTTGTTTTCTTATAAGGATGTTTTGTGACAAGGGAATTTACTTACAGAAGGGTTCAGGAAGGAATTTTGTTTTATTATTATAATTTATTTTAATTAAAATCTTTACTGAATGTTTTGATTGATTGATAGAGACTTGTATTAGTAGATTGCACAGTACAGTACATATTCCGTACAATTGACCACTAAATGGTAACACCCGAATAAGTTTTTCAACTTGTTTAAGTCGGGGTCCACGTTAATCAATTCACGTTCTAAACTCCTGTGTCAACGGCAGTATAATAACCTTCGCACAATACCGCAACATTTAATAATGTCAATTACAAATAAGGCAACAAGAAGTATCCCACACTTCTTTTTTCTAAAAATTAATCTGTACATCAGAACCGCACATCTCCATCAACATGATTTGCCTGAGTGCCTGGACAGTACATACATACATACATACATACACACACACATATATATACATACATACATACACACATATTATATATATACATATATATATATATGTATATATATATATATATATATATATATGTGTCTATATACAGTGCAGTGTTTCCCATAAACTGCCAAGATGCCTGTGGCGGTGGGGGCGTGGCTATGGGCGTGGTCACCATGACATCATCGAGTAATTTGCATAATTTACTACAATGATTTGATTTTCTCTAAAAAAATGTATACTTACTAATTAATAATAACAGTTTTGTTTTAAACGTCCATCCATCCATTTTACAATATAATTACACTTTATGTACATATTTCTGTCTCAAGCTGCTGGTAGGGTGGGCTTGCAACAGTTTCATTGTTTGTGACTGGTGCGGCTTTCACTACACAGTAGCAGGAGTTGACTGGGCTTGACGTGCCAAGACAGCTTGTACACGACCCTATGTCTGTCTGGTCTCACGTGGTATGAGACTGTAACCCATTACCTGGAAGACAATAGGCTAGGCGAGGGGACTAACAAGTCAACTCCAAAACTTCCCGAAACCAGAAATGGTGGAAGGTTAGGCTTGGGGCTAGCAACTCCAACCCATAAAAACTCATTGCTACAGAAACGTTGACGAAAACCAAAAGTCTTGGAAAGGAAGTCTCTACGGTTACACAAACCAAAGAGAAAATGACGATGCACTCGGAAAACCGTAAGGAGACGGTGCGTCCGATTCTTCTGACCCCTAGACACTCCACTAACATCGCAACATGGAACATTAGGACCATGTATGCAGGAGGAAAGACAGCAGTCATAGCCGAAGAGATGAGGAGATACAGAATATCTCTCTTGGGTCTGTGCGAAACCAGATGGCTCCAGTCGGGGCAGGTTAAACTGGCCAGTGGTGAGTCCATATTATACTCAGGGCACCCAGAAGACTCTGCACCACATACAGAGGGTGTAGGGTTCATGCTATCCAAAGAAGCTCAGAGGGCCCTCATCAGTTGGGAACCCTTCAACTCAAGGATCATTACTGCAAAATTCCATACCACGCATAAGAAAATAAACCTTCAAGTAGTACAATGCTATACCCTACCAATGATGCAGAGGATGAAACGAAGGACAACTTTTACAATCTGCTATACCACATTCTTCAGAAAAAGAAAGGAAAAGACATCATGGTCTTAATGGGGGACATGAATGCGAAAATAGGAGGAAATAACAATGGCTATGAGCTGATAATGGGAACGCAAGGGCTTGGAACAATGAATGCAAACGGAGAAAGGTTTGCTACAGCATGTGCAGACAACAGCTTGGTTATTGGAGGTTCCATTTTCCCACACAAAGACATCCACAAAGCAACATGGGTTTCTGCCAACCACACAACTGAAAACCAGATTGATCACATCTGCATTAGCCGGAAATTCAGGCGCTCACTGCTTGATGTCAGAGCGAGACGAGGAGCTGACGCTGCATCTGACCACCACCTAGTCACAGCAAGATTCCAGTTGAAATTGAAATGCATGAAACAAAGAGGAGGGAGGATCAAATTCAACATACAACAATTCCAAGATATAGGCACTTTGGAACTATACCAAGTCACATTACACAACCGGTTCCAAGCACTACAGGACCAGACAACACAAGCACCAGGAACTGTAGAAGGGATTTGGGAAGGTTTGAAGTCCACATGGAAGGAGACCTGTGCAGAAGTGGTAGGGAGAAAAAAGTCCACAAACAAACCTTGGCTATCCACAGAAACCCACAAGAAAGTGAGTGAGAGAAGGGAGAAAAAGGAGGTAGTCAACAGATGCAGAACTAGAGCAGGAAAGGCAGCAGCACAAAGAGAATATGAAGTAGTAAACAAGGATGTGAAGAAGAGTGTCAGAAGGGACAAAAAGAAGTACATCGAGGATCTAGCACAGCAGGCAGAGGAAGCAGCAGGGAAGAACAATCTGAAAGAACTCTATCTAACCACAAAGAAGCTCACCGGCAAATTTAAACAAGCCCAAATGCATATTAAAGACACAAATGGTACACTCCTCACAACCAAGGAAGATCAACTCCAGAGGTGGACTGATCACTTTCAAGACCTACTCAACAGAGAGCCCCCTCAATTGACTGCAGATATTCCACCAGCTCCAATCATGCTTGAAATAAACTGCAACCCCCCCACCAAACTGGAAATCAGGAAGGCCATCAGAGCCCTGAGAGCAGGAAAGGCAGAAGGGTCAGATGAGCTACCAGCAGAAGCTCTCAAAGCAGATATCGAAACATCCTCCAGCATGCTTTTCCATCTCATGCAAGCTATCTGGGAGGAAGAAAAAGTGGAGAGATGGCAACATCATAAAGATTCCCAAGAAAGGAGACCTCAGGGAGTGTAAAAACTACAGGGGTATTATGCTCCTCTCAACGCCAGGGAAGGTGCTTAACCACATACTACTAGAAAGGATGCGGAAATTGGTCGATGCACAACTGAGGGATAACCAGGCTGGTTTCAGAAATGGAATATCTTGTGCTGACCAAATTGCCTCCCTCAGGATTATAATAGAACAATCCATGGAATGGAACTCACCAGTATATATTAATTTCATAGACTTTGAAAAGGCGTTTGACAGTGTCAACTGTGAGACACTGTGGAAGCTGATGGCACACTATGGCATCCCACCAAAGCTCATCAACATCATCAAGAGCACCTACCAAGGGATGCGATGTCGTGTCCTACATGACGGATGCCCATCGGAGGCCTTCGAGGTCCTGACTGGGGTGCGGCAAGGATGTCTGCTCTCGCCTTTCCTTTTCCTCCTCTGTATTGACTGGACCATGAACCAAACAACCAAAAACAGCAAAACCGGCATACAGTGGAGCCTTACCGAACAACTAGAGGACCTAGACTTTGCAGACGATCTAGCTCTCCTGGCTCACACTTACCAACAGATGCAGGACAAATCACAAAAACTACAAATAACTGCTGCATATCTTGGGCTTAAGATCAATTCACAAAAAACAAAGGTCATGCGTATAAATAATAAGAACAATACACCAATAACAATGGACCATAATCAATTAGAGGAGGTAGTCAGTTTTACATACTTGGGGAGCATAATCAGTGTAGATGGAGGAGCAGAAGAAGATGTCAAATCCAGAATAGGGAAAGCAAGAACATCATTCAACTTACTAAACAAAATATGGAGAGCAAAAAACATTTCTCTCAATACTAAATTGAAAATATTTAACTCAAATGTCAAATCCATCCTGCTGTACGGATCAGAAACATGGAAAACCACCAATGGCATACTCAATAAACTACAGACATTCGTAAACCGTTGCCTCAGTCGGGTCCTAGGAGTCTACTGCCCAGACACCATCACCAATGCCAACCTGTGGGAACTCACCAAACAAGAACCAGTGGAACTGCAAATCAGGAGAAGGAAGTGGAGCTGGATAGGCCACACACTCAGAAAACCAAATAAATCAATCACCAAACAGGCACTAACATGGAACCCACAGGGAAAAAGAAACAGAGGGAGACCAAGAACAACCTGGAGAAGAAGCACGGAACAGGAGATGAGGGCTGAGGGGCTGTCATGGCAACAACTCGACCGAAGGGCACAAGACCGGAATGGATGGAAGGCTTTCGTCGGCGGCCTATGTTCCTCAGGGAATACTAAGGCCTAAGTAAAAAAGTAAGTATGTACATATTTATATACAGATTTGAACAATAAGTTATTCACTGAAATATATTTATTAATTGTGGTTCTTACAAAACATATATCTTATAAAATATAAAAGCTAAAATGTCTCAAAGCTCTGCCCCTTTATTTAGTGCATATTAAATAATTTAACTTTAGCCTACTACTACAACCATATTACTTACCAGCAACATAAAGTGAAACAGAGGCAGAGGTGTCCTGCCACAGTCAGTAACAAATAAACAGAAAACTGTAGTGGTGGTAGATAGACACAGAGCTTCATCAAACATCTGATCCACTGAACGAAGAGCTCCAAAAATCTTGAACTTTAGACTGCCATCAGTTTTACTCCCTACACTTAACCATGTGTTTCCTACTGCCTGCAGACTTTGCACCATTTGTTATATACACATGTTGTGTTTCTAATATAAATACATTTAATAAAGTCAAATACAAATAAGGCAACAAGAGAAGTATCCTACACTTCTCTTTTGTAAAGTAAATCTGAACAGCCGATATGGGCATCTACATCAACTATATGATTTGCCTGAGAAGCTGGAGAGGACAAAGAAAAATATATTTATTTATTTTTTTAATTTGTGGCGGACGTAATTCTTTCGTGGCGGGCCGCCACGAAAGAATTACGTCCGCCACAAATTAAAAAAAAAAAAAGATTTTTTATTTTTATTTATTTTTATTTTTTGTCCTGTCCAGCTTCTCCATACTTGCCAACCCTCCCGTTTTTAGCGGGAGACTCCCGGTATTCAGCGCCTCTCCCGATAACCTCTCGGCAGAAATTTTCTCCCGACAAACTCCCGGTAGTCAGCCGGAGCTGGAGGCCACGCCCCCTCCAGCTCAATGCGGACTTGAGTGCGGACAGCCTGTTCTCACGTCCGCTTTCCCACAATATAAACAGCTTGCCTGCCCAATGACGTCATAACATCTACGGCTTTTAGAGAGTAGAGTGCACAACTGCGCACACAACAAGGAGACGAAGCAGAAGAACGAGGAAGTTACAAACATGGCGACACCGTCGACGAGCAAGATGAAGAAATACGCTTGCAAGTTCCAAAACAAATGGAAACAAGAATTTCAGTTCATCCAGGACAGTTCGAAGGGGAAGGGGTATGTATGTTGCCTGTACATTTTTTAGAACAGACTTCTCCATTGAACACGGTGGCCGAAATGATATACTCATTCATGAACGGAGAAGTTAAACAGGACAATGCTGCCATCTACTGGATAGCCTCTGGAACACTGAAATTCAAGTATTTATTTTATTTATATGTATAATAAAAAATATATATATATATATATATATATATATATATATATATATATATATATATATATATATATATATATATATATATATATATATATATATCCGGGCGTGGCGCCGCTGCTGCCCACTGCTCCCCAAGGGGATGGGACAAATGCAGAGGACAAATTTCACCACATCTAGTGTGTGTGTGACAATCATTGGTACTTTAATCTTTAATATGAAATACTTCAGTTGGTGAATTCTAGCTGTAAATATACTCTCCTCTTAACCACGCCATGTCACAATACACGATATATATCTCGATATTTTGCCTTAGCCTTGAATTAACACTTGATGCATATAATCACACCAGTATGATGATTCTATGTGTCTACATTAAAACATTCTTGTTCATACTGCATTAATATATGCTCATTTTAAACTTTCATGCAGAGAGGGAAATCACAACTAAGTCAATTTAGCAAAACTGTATTTATTAAACAGTTATTAAGCAGTGGCACAAACATTCATGTCATTTCCAAAACAGAAAGTGCAAGATTGTCAGAGACGTTTTAAAACAAGCTATTAGTGCACTTTTGTGCATGATGTCACTAAGATGACATATCAAAACAACACTTAAGTGTACTTTTTGTACAGAATGCCACTACAATAGTTTAAAACAAATAAAGTGCACTTTTGTGGATGATGTCACACAAAATATTTCAATAACTGTCAAATAAAAATTAGCTGCATAATAGGAAATCAAATAGTGTATGTCCTTCGCTATGTGGTAGGTTACTGCGGACGTTATCTCCTTCTGTTGTTGACTATTTTTGTCATACGGTGTTGATCTGGAAATTGTTGCTTGGGCATTTTGTTGGTGTGGCACCGAACGGAGATGTTGACATGCAGAGTTTCAAGCACTCTTCATTCTCTAGCAGGTGACTTTTCAAATGATGCTACATTAGTAGAGCTGCTACTTTTTGTAGCAATGCTTATGCCGCATACTTGACATATTACGGTTGACTGTTCGACATCTTGCCACTTGAAGCCAAACCACCGCCAGACGATGGACCCTGTGCTGTTTTTCTTGGGAATTAATTCTTCCTCCATTTGTTACCAGATTGTCACCTTATCTCTCTTATTTTACCACTCGCACCTCTCTGCTAGCACCACAGCGAACATTAGCCATGCTGCTATCTCTCTGCTCCGCGAGGGCGTGTGACGTTGCACGCGCGACAGTATGTGCCGTATTTAAGAAGGTGCGCTTGTTTTATGTCTCTTTTTTCGCTCTGACCATAACTTAGGTACAAGGGCTCATTGGATTCCACACTTTCTCCTTTTTCTATTGTGGATCACGGATTTGTATTTTAAACCACCTCGGATACTATATCCTCTTGAAAATGAGAGTCGAGAACGCGAAATGGACATTCACAGTGACTTTTATCTCCACGACAATACATCGGTGAAGCACTTTACCTTCGGAGCTAACGTGATAGCATCGTGCTTAACTGCGGATAGAAACAGAAGAAACATGCCCCTGACTGGAAGGATAGACAGAAGATCAACAATACTACTATTACTTCTACTATCAGGAGACACCAAACCAAACCCTGGACCTGTAACCACGCGGTTAATGCTGTCCAGCCTGGCGAAGCCTAGCAATGCTGTTGCTAACGACGCCATTGATGCTAACTTAGTTACGGGACCTCGACAGAGCTATGCTAAAAACATTAGCTCTCCACCTACGCCAGCCCTCATCTGCTCATCACGACCCGTGCTCACTTGCGTTCCAGCGATCGATGGCGCAACGAAGGACTTCACTCGATCATCGGTGCGGTCGGCGGCTAGCGTCGGATAGCGCGTCTGCTATCCAACTCAAAGTCCTCCTGGTTGTGTTGCTGTAGCCAGCCGCTAATACACCGATCCAACCTACAACTTTCTTCTTTGCTGTCTCCATTGTTCATTAAACAAATTGCAAAAGATTCACCAACACAGATGTCCAAAATACTGTGGAATTTTTCGATGAAAACAGACGCTGTTTGTATTGGGACACAATGGTGTCCCAATACTTCCGTTCAATCCATGACGTCACGCGCAAACGTCATCATACCGAGACGTTTTCAGCCGGATATTTCCCGGGAAATTTAAAATTGCACTTTATAAGTTAACCCGGCCGTATTGGCATGTGTTGCAATGTTAAGATTACATCATTGATATATAAACTATCAGACTGCGTGGTCGGTAGTAGTGGGTTTCAGTAGGCCTTTAAAAAGACAAAACAATAATGTTTCTTCTGCCAAGAAAGTATATTGTATGTCTTATTTCATTATTTATATTTTTCAATTCAAAATAATGATAAAAAAAACTTGC